>NW_025767202.1:300000-670000 GCF_003918875.1 Haliotis rubra
TGGAAAAACAATGGCGTGTTCGTCAACTTTCTGTTCCTTGGATACAGGCAGAGAAAGCAATTATTTTTAGATTGTTCATACTTTGAAGAATATGCATTGTGTCAACAGACTATTTATCTCGTAGGTGTTGACAAATGCAGATGGTATGACTAACGATATTTGTTCAGTAACCAAAACGATACTTATTGTTTACGAATGACACACAGTTATGATATATATATTCTGGTTCCACCGTAGTGTTCAACATTCACCCACAGAATGAAGATGACTCGTCTTGGTCTCGTCCTCCTGGCGCTAGCAGCACTGGCTCACGATGCAGCTTGTTCGAGTTTACAATCAAGGTCCAAACGAGGTGAGTTTACATCGGGTAACGTTTCTCAGCTGATAATTGTGAGATATATAAGTTTCGCATGGCCTTTGATCAATCTTGCATGACTTCAGTCACCATCCGTGAATACTAGCAACTCATTTTAAGCTATCTTCTTATAACCAAAGCTGGTTGGTTGGGTAGCCTAATGGTAGGGTTCGGACCCCAGATGTTCGGATCGAATCCACACATGTGTGAATTTGTGAGGCCTGTATCTTTGCCACTACCTTGATTTCGCAGAAATATTTCACAAAAATGTCATCAGCTATAGTGTTCTTGAATGCCTTATTAGTATCATCTATGTTTAATGTCTAATATTAAGCTAATATTAAGCTCAACTTGCGAGATCGCTCGAGTGTGCCTTCTGTATTCTTTACCATTCAGTTGGTGTTTCAGCGGCAGTACAGCTGGGTAACAGTTCTCCCTCCTCGTACTGCCAGAGTCTGTTAGACATGGCGGACACTGTGTCCGACATCAACCAAACCCCACTTCTAGAGATGCTCATCAACCAGGCATGTTCAAACGTTGTCTTCTTGCCCGATGAATTCACAACGCAGGAAGCAACGCAAACGACAACGACAAAGTCAACGACAACTTCAAGGACAGCGACAGCAACAACTACAACAGCTAATCCTTCGACGCGTAAGCAGAATGCGATTTGAGCTTGGCGTCAAATCGTTGACCCTGATTAAATTTAATATGTTCTTTTAATTGACAGTCAAGGAGGTAGATACATTTCCTGTCAGTGAGTCAACAGTGATCTGTGCCATGTGTTGTATTGTGCGCCGTTACGGCTTAGTGCAAACTTTGTCGTGGGTGCTTCAAGTAAAACAGGACATGTTTATGACTTGCAAAGATAAGATCAACAGTTGTGTATGGAAGTTTTAGAACTTTAAGTTTTTAAAATATAACAATGTAGAAGTTCTTAAAGTGCCAGTACTTTTCATTTTTAAATATTGTTTATGTAGTGCGAGTAAATTAAAATATTTTCATTTGAAAATGAAACATGATAAAAATAGCTGAATGGTATATTTTCATTTGTTACTCGGCATATGATTTGTCATATCAATGTATCGAAGAGATTCTACAATTGATATTTTTATTTTATTTCTTGCTTTATCGTTGTCAAGTTTTCTATCCGTGCACTTGGATGTACCGCGCTCTGCACTTTCAGGAACATGTGGTACTATCACCGAAGCAGCGTCATCTCTGAGAGTCATCAACGGACAGAGAGTGGCTGTGGGAGAATATAAGTTCCTGGTAACACTTCTTAAAAACGACCAGGTTGTGTGTACCGCCACAATCATAGACCCAACCCACGTCATGACAGCAGCTCACTGCACTAGGTACGTCGAGAGTGGTTCACATGTAATGGTACTTCATACTGAAGGTAGCGGATTTGATACTTTACAAAGTCATTTTTAATCTCATTAAACAATAAACAGAAAATTCTCCCATTTTCTCTGTTTTGTTAGGTTGGTTAAGAACTTCTTGAATGTTTCTACCTGTAAGTGTTCTTATAGTTTTCAGTTATGTGGGGGGCGCGAGGAAAGAAGTCAGGTGTTATTACTTAAATCTTATATGAATTGATACTGTCGACTTGCGCCCTTAAGGTGGCGCTACGGTTCTAACTGACCCAGAGTAGTCCCCCCTGTCCCACTGAAATAACGTTGACCAGTTCCTGACTAGTCAACCATGTAAATTGTCGATAGAGTTAGATCTCTAAAATTACTCATTTCCGATTTTGGAAACAGATTCGGACAGATTTTCTAATTTGTTTACGTTTTCGAGCACACACAACACAGAAAACAAGACGATAAAGCTGGTGTCACTGTCCAAATAAATTCAATTCCAGAACAAACGCAACGATTTTTTGGGGTATTTGAAAATAAATATTTGCAATAAAAATAATAATATTTTACGATACAGAAACACGATTGTAATATTATCACTTTACCAAATGTACATCTGTAAGTATGCATTTTCAGACGCTCGACGGCAGAACAACTTTCGGTTGGCATAGCCGAACATGATATTACCAAGAATGACGGCGAAAAGATCATCAAGGTGAAGACGTTAACCCAGCACAGTGGGTACAACCATGCCAACATAGGTATGTTCAACACAATCACATAGTCGGTAGGTTCGACACGGCGACAGCACAGTAAGTGAACATCTCAGCACAGTCGGTATTTTCGGTATCTGTGATGAATAAACCTGTGAGTCGTATGTGGTTTGTATCTCGGCCTGTGAACTAAAGGTGTTCAGAAGGTGATATATGTTTATTACATACAGCGGGGAAGACTAGTTTATTTCCCCTGTCCTTAAATCTGAGCACTGTTTTATAATGCTTCTGACCTCAGAGTATCTCAAGTGTGACATGTCTGTAGGTCACTGTAACCCGATAGTGTGGAACGTTGCGCATACTATCAACCACTGGTTTTAGGTTGCGGTTTAAACATCATTCGTTTATAAAGTTTGAGTTTTGAAACCTACGTCAAGTTGTTGATAGTTTGTAAACTGGTTCTTCCTTCAGTGAACGACATCAGTGTCCTGACACTGGCGGAGCCCATCACCGGTATCAAGAACGCCGAGCCGGTGTGTCTCCCAGTCGACGGCCAGTGCGAGAACCTGAACGGAATGCAGTGTGTTGTGGCAGGGTGGGGAGCCACCTCACAGCAGGGCGGGTTCAGTATGTAGCTGTCATGTGACATGACGTTATGACGTTATGTTGTTATACCTATGATTTGTTACCTCGCGAGGAATCCGAATTACAATATGTCCCAATCAGCCAACATTTATCAGTTGCACATGAATCGAAAATGTGATTTCAAGTTTAACAGTACAGATTGTTAGTTCGATGAAATATTAGAGTGATTCGACTTGATGTGATAATAGAGTAAACTGTGACGTCACAAAAAGCAGCATCATTGAAAACATTGTGACGTCATGCAATTCGTTGACAGGTCGACAAAAGAACTCATATCATAGGTTGTTTCAAGAAGACAACAATTATATCGTAGATCTTTTAGCAAGTAATAATGCGTTTTCCTTCTTCCTTATGTAAAAGATAATATATGTGCCAAATAGTTATACTGATACGTCATGCTGATGTCAAAGGCCACTGTTGACGTTATGATGAGGTCACAGACTAGTGAACATGTTGTGATGAGGTGATTGGCTAGTAATGACGTTGTGATGACGTCACAGGCTAGTATTTATGCTTTACTCAGTCCCAGGCTAGTGTTAACGTCATGATGAAGATATAGGTCATTGTTAACGTCATGCAGAGTGTTCAAGTAACGTTCTTTAAGTACAAATAAATAGCGTGAATGCAACACAAATCTCAATGAAAAGAATAATATGCACGTATGTTCCTGACTTTCTACCAGGTTCCTATCCAAACTTCCCCTACGATGCAACTGTCGTGACTTACGATGGGAAATCGTGCCCCCACAGAAATTCAGCACCCAGTGACCAAAATACACAGATCTGTGCTGCTGGGGAATCCGACACTTGTGAGGTGAGATGATGATGATGATGATGATGATGATGATGATGATGATGACAGTCATAAATTAAATGTAATTGGACAATCGTTACAAGTACTGAGACCAGTGTCGCTGGCTCTATCCCTATTTTCATGATAATTTTATGCTGGGTGCTCATTGATAAAATGTTCTTACAAATATAAAACAAATATGACATTATTTTATTTTACAATAAATATTCTGACTGGTGATAAATATGGTCATTATTATCATCAGGGTGATTCCGGCGGTCCGCTGGTCTGCCAGTACGGCGGTAGATGGGTCCAGTGCGGCGTGACATCATACGGGGCGGAGGAATGCAATGCCAAGGACACACAAGGCATCTACACAAAAGTACCTGCCTACGACGCGTGGATTAAGTCAGCTCTTGCAAAATGAAGACTCGGGCAACTGTAGCGTCATTCAATAAAGATAGAGCCGTTGTACATTGTTCTGCTTTATTCAACGATTTCTGGTCCAATGACTGCATTATTTTGTCCATTGTTTTATTTTATTTTCGTTTATGGAATTATAACGTAAGAACCAGCGGATACGTTAGGAAAATCCACGTTGCTTTGTGGACGCATAAACACACACATATCTCTTGCAATACATCTCCGATTACGAATAAGTATGTATTTGTGAATCACTGAAATGTTAGGATACCAGGTGTTCGCGGAATATTGACGGTGTCTGGCCGCACCTGTGGCACACGTCACAAACACATTCAAGCTACTCTGCTGCTGGAATATTACTCACAAAACAGGAAAGTTTTATTATTTACTTTCGGAAAGTAGAAGTTATCCCTCTTGTCAGACAAGCTTGTTGACAGTCCTTTTTTATTGTTTGTTTGGCTTTGTTTGGTTTCTGTTTTATTTTGACCGGGGAGATGTTGTTTGGTTTGGGGTTTGATTTGATTGATATTTATCTTGTCACTATCTTGGCATAGATCCATTGATGAACAAACTGAGGCAGATACCTTGGCTATTTAAAAACATCCCTCTTGTCATGTTCGTCATGCCGGCTTGTTGACGGTTCTTCTGAGTTTGGTTTTGGTTTGTTCTTTTCGGGGTTTTAGAGGGTTGGAGGTTGTTTCGTTTTGATTTATATTTGGTAGATTGTTATCTTTATTGTTTATTCACATATCCAAATATGGACATGCTGAGGAAGATAATCTGGTCACGTGTGAACATATTGTTTGAGATTTCGTAATGTTACTGGAAGAATGTCTTTGTCATGGGCTCAGTTTAAAGACAATCTTGCATACATATTTACTTAGCGGACAAAGGCAGTTAATAATGTATATCTTTAATCATAGAATATGAGCTGCTTTGGGAATTCTATATCTTTAGATATCAGAGGTATATAGCAGTTCGTAATATATCTTCTGTTAAATTACACAACGGGCGACTGTTTATACATTTGTACAAAAGTCGAACGACATTTACACACATGTCCACACTGGTGTGGAAGAGAGGGTGTGGCCTTGGGACGAAATAAAGTGTTACATGATATGACGTCATAACTATAGACACACCAACTCAGACTGTCTGCAGACACAGCGTTCCATACTACGTACTGTCGTTCCACAACATTGATCTACAAAAATTAGTATTTAATTAAAAGGTAGCCTACGAAAGTAGAACTTCCAGACGTTGATGGAATACTGCTGAAAGCGCTGTAAACCTACTCACTCACTCATTCACACACGTTGCGTCATTCCACTGTGGAAACTGAATCTTTAACCTGTTTTACTGTTGACAGAGCGTTTAACTGTGCTCACATACTGACTCACAACATGTGACTAAGCGACGTGAATACTAACGTTCGGGACATCCATCGTTTTGTAATACCACCTGCACAAAGACAATGAGGCTTGAACGACACAAAAGACAACATATACTGACGGGCAAAGAAAGACAACAAATGTTATCAAAACGTTTTTGGCTGAAACAGTCGTCTAAACCATGTCCCAAATACAAGTATGGTACCCGTGCCAGACGGAACACGATCCAAACATAATGTCATATTTGTGTTGTTGTAGCAACCGTAAAAGAAGCATGTATACTCTTTTTTGCCTGGAATCTTTTCAAAGCACGCCCCCATTTTCAAAGATGAAACAATCAGGATAATGGGATACATTGTGCAAGATTTGGAACTATGAACTATTTCAGTTTTGGGGTGTGCAGTTATATTTAGGATTCTTAAAACAAATAATGTCCTAATATTCCACAGCGAAATTTCGATTTGGTGTCATTCAAGCATGAAACAGATGTTTGTGTTTGGCATGTGAGACAGTCATACATCACATCAATCGACGATAGATGGAATTGTTTAAAACCTCAGAAACCCAAGTACATTCTATGTCATGGCTTGACCTGCTATTAGTTTGAAGTAGAATCAACAGCTACAATACATTTGCAAATGTAAATTAAGAAATACAAAGTCTGATAAATTTCAATCATGGGGGAAATCCACACCAGATGAAGGTCCTTCAAGATGTTCAGTGTTTCTTTAACTGATTGAGGGGGGCGGTGGGGTAGCCTAATGGTTAAAGCGTTGGCTCGTCACGCTGACGACCCGGGTTCGAATCCCAACATGGGTACAATGTGTGAAGCCCATTTCTGGTGTCCCCAGCCGTGATATTGCTGGAATATTGCTAAAAGCGACGTAAAACCCAACTCACTCACTCACTCTACTGGTTGAGATCGAGGGGAAAGATGAAACGTTGCAGTTCATTTCAACATTTACCCTTCCTGAGTATCCATTAAACTACTTGGTGTTATATAGAGTGAGTGAGTGAGTATGGTTTTACACCACTTTTAGCAATATTCCAGCTATATCACGGCGGGGAACACCAGAAATGTGCTTCACACATTGTACCCATGTGGGGAATCGAACCCCGGCGTGACGAGCTTTAACCACTCGGCTACCCCACCGCCCCTGGTGCAATATAGAGGTATTGTGACGTTACAATAAATAGATCAACTGTTGCGGTTTCTAAGCAGGGTCCATAGTTTTCTATTTGTCTCTCCACATCTCCGAAATGATATAGCGGAGCAACAGACAGTCTGTCCCTTGTAGATATGTGTGTGTACCCACTACCCCAGGTTATCACGTGGAGACACATTTATTCCATCGTATGATCTTTTCGTATTTAAAGGTCTGTTTGGGTAAATTTGTTCCAGCGAAGTTCCCCATTGAAAGTGAATGCATGAACATCGAGTCTGGATCAGACAATCCCAGTGATATTGACATCATGACATCGATCTACGCATTTGGGATACTATGACATGTGTCAATCCAAGTCAGTGAGCATGACCTCCTGATCGAATTAGTCAGTTACTACGACAAGCCATGGGTTACTGAATACCAATTCTAACAGCGAAATGAACCTGGTTATACAAGTTGGGGCATGCATGCAATGTGAATCTAGTACCGTCCACTGATTAGGCTGACTCTGTGTTTTACACTGGTTCTAATGTGTTTGCTAATGACACGATAGTATTACAGATATCCGTACTCAAATCATAAAAACTTTTTAAAATGAGTTTCTTTGCATATTTTGTTGCATAATAACATATGAATGCTGAGGATAGGATGTGAGGATCGCATAATTAAATCAACTTGTGTTCAGCACGGATGGTATTTTTATCGGCTATAGAGCTATACATTCATAAAACTGACCACAACAATTGAATGCAGTACAACCAACAACACAACGGAGGAGATCAAAGGGATGTTTCTTTTTCAGGAAATACAATAAGCTGATGGCGAACTACAAATAACCAGTCAAAAACGGGCAACATTTAGCGAAATTGGGTCATACGTCGCGGTCAAGATTACTGAACTTGTATAGCGACGCTACCGAAAAGACAAAAAATACCTTCTTTGATAGCAGCTTCATTTACAACATCATCTCTCTTTTCAACATCATATCTCTTAACAACATCATTTCTCTTTACAACATCATCTCTCTTTTTACAACATCATATCTCTTTACAACATCATTTCTCTTTACATCATCATCATCAGTTATCGTAAAGAGGGAGGCTATAACAAAGAAAAAATATTGTATTCTCTTTTAACGTTTATCGCAGAGTAGTGCTACAGCAGAAAGCTTATAAGCTTACATTATCCAGTGTATATTATTCTGCAATATTTATCATGTAGAGTATGGCTACAGCATAGAGCTAATCACTATTCAATACAGCAGAAAGCTTACTATTATCAGCAATGTGTATTGATATTTATCATGTAGAGTATGGCTACAGCATAGAGCTAATCACTATTCAATACAGCATAGAGCTAATCACTATTCAATACAGCAGAAAGCTTACATTATCCAGTGTATTGATATTTATCATGTAGAGTATGGCTACAGCATAGATATTCAATACAGCATAGAGCTAATCACTATTCAATACAGCAGAAGCTTACATTATCCAGTGTATTGATATTTATCATGTAGAGTATGGCTACACAGCATAGAGGCTAATCACTATTCAATACAGCAGAAAACTTACATTATCAATGTATTGATATTTATCATGTAGAGTATGGATACAGCATAGAGCTAATCACTATTCAATACAGCAGAAAGCTTACATTATCCAATGTATTATTCTGCGATATTTATCCTATAGAGTATGGATACAGCATAGAGCTAATCACTATTCAATACAGCAGAAAGCTTACATTATCCAGTGTATTATTCTGCGATATTTATCCTATAGAGTATGGATACAGCATAGAGCTAATCACTATTCAATACAGCAGAAAGCTTACATTATCCAGTGTATTATTCTGCGATATTTATCCTATAGAGTATGGCTACAGCATAGAGCTAATCACTATTCAATACAACATAGAGCTAATCACTATTCAAAACAGCATAGAGCTTATCCTTTCACTCAGGATTAATAGTATTCAATGTTTCGTATCAAGTCACTCGTTGTTTTGCAAAAGCAGTTGTAATCCTGTTGGCATCAACACCAAGCATAAACGTTAAACCATGCTGGCACCCAGTACAATCTCTCTCGCTAGACGCTTTGTTTGTGTTTGGAAGACAATACACTGTGACAAGATGTAAGAACATAATGCTTTAGCTTTAATGGGACCATTACGATCGTGTGTGAAGGACAATCATGTTTTGTATACAACCAGTACAGCAACCGTTGATAATCTCTGGCTACGTTATATGTAGATCTTACGACATCGCTAAGGAGTGGCGTGGTTTCCGTCAGAAACATTCTACATTCTGTAAGATTACTGACTTATATTCGCATTTACCTTCACTTTCGTATCAGCGTTCAACATGGCGAGGGTATATGTATTGTCGCTGGTCATAGTAATATCACATACTTTGGTTTCTGTCAGATGTAGTTACGATTATGACGCTTTTAAGGCAATGGGATGTTACATGAACATGGCGGCACACGTCCTTGAAGGCTGTGGACCAGTGCAGGAATGCATGTGAGTATTACACCGCCAATTATGCCCAGGTGAACATTTGAGAGAGATTGAGTTGAGGTTCACTCTTTGTAATTTTATCCTTTCATCGGAGGGTCAACGGGAGGTCAAGGTGATCCATCTCCAAGACTTTATAAGTGTAACGTTGGTGAAACCTTCCACGACGGGAATGGTGACAAAAATCAAGAAACATTTATTAATAACCGCATTCTTTAGCAACTAAGTTAGATAATTGACGGATCGGATGACTGATTCGTCCTTGTAAGAAAGATGCTAAGAAAGTCAACAGAAAGACAAGGCTGGTAAAATGAATCTGGTAATGGACAACTGTAATTTACGAGGGGCACATATTAAACAATACGTCAGTAGCATTCATAATATTTTCGTGGGGTCATCACCGATTGTTTTATAGGCGGTTGGGTGATAGTTTTGTCGCGTTATACTGTTACTGGCTACCTCCTTCAACAATCAGAGAGGTCGCTAGGGGAACTTGGCTGCTGGTTGGACACAAAATGGAAGTTGGGCGACCGTATACTGACTGACTGACTGAGTTTGGTTTTACGCCGCTTTTTAGCAATATTTCAGCAACATCATGGGCTTCACACATTGTACCCATGTGGTGATTCGAACTCGGGTCTTCGGCGTGACGAGCCAGTGCTTTAACCACTAGGCTACCCCACCGCCCCGACCGTATACTAGTGTAAGTGAGTTTGGTTTAACGCCACCGTGAACGGTGTTTCAGTTTATGTCTTAGGCGTTTCTCAGTTTGTTAAAACCTACGGAAATGGGCATACATATATAACGCTGACAAATAATGAAACATAACCCAGGCATAATCTCTGCATAGCGCCTGTATGGTGGCTGATTAGGGCCATCGCTTTCTTGCGCAGACAGCACTGAATTGTGGGTAATATCGCTTTCTCGCTTTCTCGCTCTATCGCTTTCTCGCGCAATGATATCGCTTTCTCGGCTCGTGCTTTCGCTTTCTCGTCTCGCGTTATCGCTTTCGCGTCTCGTGCTATCGCTTTCGCGTCTCGCGTTATCGCTTTCTCGTCTCGTGCTATCGCCTTCTCGTCTCGTGATATCGCTTTCTCGCTTTCTCGCCTCCGAATTTTAAGGCGAGAAAGCGATGACCCTAATCAGCCACCATACGCCTGTCATGACCGGGTCATCCTCGATCGCGGGCGCAATAGAGCCAGATTGAGACTTTCTTGTACTTAGGCGTGTTGTACTGAGACGTATTTACAAGTTGATGGAACGAAGACACGAAACGTTTTTAGTTATATATAGTTTTCATCTTGTTTGATTGCTGCTGTCTTTGGTTGTGGGTGTAGTTTGCGTCTTGGTATTATGTCTAGACGACTTTCAAGAATTATTAAGATTCATCAGGTTCAAGGCGAGTGTTTAAATGATGTGCAGGTTGCACTATTTTATCTGGACAAACCGCGTATTTATGTCTCGTAGAATCCACAGACAAATTTATTCGATGTCTAGGGATTTGAGATCTGAAATTAATAATCCACTGTAATCACACGTCATCCATGACACATCCAAGATAATTAACTTGACGTAATTTACATGTTACCAAACACATAATAGCGTTGTCGGGTAGTCAAGTCCACTTAAACGTCATCATGTCGCTGTGAAGAGTTGCGTTCCTTGGGTGTGCCATGATCCGATGATCGTGGATTCAAATCTAAATGATTCCATATAGTGATCCTCGTTTGTTAGCACCGTAACCGTGTTAGTGCTAAAATATTGATTACTTTGGGATCTTCTCCCACATTAAGCTAACACTCCGTGACATCACCGAACTGAACACTCTCACTCACGACGGATCGTTATCATAAGTAAATAATGACAATCTGTAAAATGCCAAAGCATTGTATCGAAGACATGTGTTTCATTGTAAACCAACAATAGAAGAAACAAAAACTTAAAACGTATACATTCACGATTTACAAGTAAACATATTTAACAATCTTGAGCTTCTATCCAAATATGCACACAGCTGCATATGCGTGCCAATAGTTGGATTTTAACTGAAAAAATGCTCATTATTTGATGCATCTACGTTTAAATCTCCGGATGGCATGCCGTTGCTGCACTTTGCAACCATGGCGCGCATGTGCATAGTTATACTGACAACACTCGCTGCCACTGCACTAGCAACGTTTGATGACTTGCAAGCATTTGACGATGTACAGCAGTATATTGACAGAGCAGAAACGACTGTACAATCCTGTGGAACAGATGAATCATGCGCGTGAGTTACAACTTTCTCTTACACAGAGTTGTTACGGTTCTAGATAGTTTGTAGATAACTCGACCTCTCGTTTTCAGTTGTTGCTCTTGTTTACAGTTGGTTCTCGTGTAGATAGTTGTGGCTCCTTTTATTTGGTGTTGTTTCTGTAGACAGTTGTTGTTGATCGTGTAGACAGTTGTTGATAGTGTCCAAAGCTGTTTTCATGTAAATTGTTGTTGCAAATATTCTTGTCTATAGTTTTGCTCTAGTGTATAGTTAGGAGGCGGATAGCTAGTTGGTGTAATGAACATTTGTGCGAAAGGGTTCGTTCATTGCCATACCTCTCGATCATGATGAGCAGAGAATTGTTCCAAATAGGGATTGCCCACGAAACGTGGTTCAGGTCAAAAGTCGCGTAAACGTGAAAAGGTGATGTATATACTTTGTAAACGTCACTTTTTGAAGTTTGTTGAAAAATGAACGGTTCATCTGCTCAGCCAATGTACAAACCAAATCCCCGGAAATCCCTTTAATTTCACAATAACAATTTATCATAACTTAAATTGGGATAATCTATTACTGTCATCCAGATAGATCAGTCTGTACCAACACGTTATACAATAATTAACACATAAGTAGGTTCTATACACTTTACCAAGTAAATCATTGGTCAATACCTTTTTAATCAACATATAAATACCGTGTAAAGAAAACACTCTGTATCTTTTCAATATTTGCACGATAAGAGTAATCCCTCATTTTCATTCCAAATAACAATAATCATTACACTATTTTGCTGCCAAATACTGTCCAAACTACATTCCGAGAAATATCTAGATACTCCTTCTTTGAGGTAAGAATAGGAAGAGGATCATTTCTAGTTTGTAGTGATAATGTTTTGACCAAATTACTCCAGATGTGGAGACAATTCCTAGATATTTATAGTAGGATAATACTTGCATCAATCCACTTGTTTACCATCATGCTTAAATATTCCTGTGTTTTAGATATCACCAGTTTCTAAAACCTTCTTTAGATTAACTTCGAGGCACCGTTTATACCAGTATCATTTTTAAGGGTAGGACAGTGTCATACACCGATGTTACATCATCTGCAAATAAGAGCAATTTGCTATCGTTTAGTAAATATCTAAACACAAACTCCTCTCAGTCCACATCTCTTCATTTAGACTAATTGCTCATGCAGATAAATAATAGAAGGCTTATCACACACCCTTGGCGAACTCCCCTTCTAACACCTTTTCCCATGCACATCTTTCATAACAAGTACAAACAAACAGTCAAGTGCCAAAATCTCTGAAAGCTCATTAAAATCTTGATTGAAGACATTACGTTATCACTTGATGAATAGTCATTTCTAAACTCTGCTTAACATTCATGTTGAACTTGTACAATGTACAAATCGGAATTTGATCCAAGAATAGACGTGAATATACTACCTAATAAGTTAACAAGGAAATACCACGGTAATTACTAAAGTCTTAACCATCTCCTTTACACACTATGGAGTAATCATACCAACATGCTAGTTATCGGAGAAAACACCACTAACCAATATTGCAATGATAATAATAGAGGATACAATTGAGTTAGCATGTTTAAAACATTTCAGGATGTATTTCATGATATACCCGGGGATATGCTAAATTTGAGTGACTTGAATTCTCCTTTCTGATAAATACTTTATGATAAATCATCAGTACTGCCTCACGAAAGACATTCTCCATTATGATGATGTGTGATATGATCACGGACAGTTTTACACACACACACACACACACACACACACACACACACACACACACACACACACACACACACACACACACACACACACACACACACACACACACACACACACACATCCCTCGCTGCTGCATCCCTCGCAGCATCCTTAAAATATATACACCACTTCTCTGCCCAGAAATGCATCTACTCATTAATTCTATGGAATCCCAGAAGGGACGTTGTTGCAATATCGCGCGCGCTTTGGTTAGTTTTGACACTTTTTGCTTGTTTGTCGACAACACGACAATGTCCCTTATAGGATTCCATACATTACGGTTCTGCAGTAGTGCTTTTATTTTTAACTAAAATGTTTCATAATCACCATCTGCAACTGCTGTGCGAATCTCATCCGTGATCGCTTTCTTGAACTGTTGTCATTTCTCTAAGTATCTCTTAGGAACAATTATGTCTACTCAAAATAACCTTTGTTCGACAAACTAACCGCACCTTTCATAACAATTTCTAACTGAACACAGCTAACGATCCTGACAATCCAAACGGAATCGTTTTCACTGAAGTCGTCCACACTGACAAGGGTCCTGACTAACGAAGCGCATTATGCAATTTTGTTTTACGATACAACACAGCTGAAACAAATATATACTCATCATATAGTCACAGTTGTACAATCGACTCTACTTTTAGCAGAGAATTCTTTTGAATGTGGAGAGGGTTTTGTTGCTTCTATTACCATACATACATAGAAATTCACACCAGAAAGGATGCAGGAGGCAGTATGTTAAAATTGAGGGAATTGTTGTCTTGTTTGTTTTGTTTTGTTTTTTTAAAACCACACTTTTTTAATTTTATTTTTTTATTTACCATTTTTTTACTTGTTTAAAGGTACAGTACATGTGGCCAACGTATGACATTGAAAGGTGCAATTGTGCTGATATACAAGATTACTATAAAAAAGTCTCAAATGGCATCAGATACCATGAGGGAATGTTACTTGTGTTACTTGTAACCAATTGTTACTGTAACTCTCCTTGTAGAATGAGGACAATTTGTAGGGACATACAACTTCTTTATTATTTCTTTTTAAGCGACGTTCCGACATAGATTCTAATGTCGTTGTCAAGCAAGTGGTTGACTACGACTTTAGAATCTTTGTCGAAACGTCACCTATACAGAATAAAGACGTTGTATATCCATGAAAAATGTCCTCTTTCTTCATCCCCTCAACTTCTAGAATGCCAATCAAAGAAGTCAAACTTTCCTTGTGTTCCAGCTCCGAGCGGGTAGCCTCCAAAGTCCTCCAGAGCCTCTCCATGCTCCCTATCCCCACAGTTGAGGCCATCTACAACCACTTCCTCGGCAAGAAAGACGTCTTGACAATGTCCCAGTACATCGACGCAGTGTACTTGAGGCGGCTGGAGACGGAGTTGGGGAGCGACGTCAATGAGCTGGACAAGGTCATGAAGGTGTTCTTCAACACAAGCATCACGGCCTACTACGACAATGTCAGCAACAGCGGAAAGACGTTTGAGGAGGTAGCCTCAGAGTTACTCCGACAACTGCGACATGGTCTGAAGGTCTGGGACGGCAAGGCTGCAGACTTCTGGGACGCCATCAATACGTTGAGAGCATACGGCAAAAGTTTCGATGTCATGCAGGCTTTAGAAGGTTACACCAAGAGAAGTAAGAGAAACGTGCTATCCTCTACGCCTACTCTGCTGTTTGGGTCTATACTTTCCTCGTGTTGTGCCTCTACGAGCCACAGACGGCTTGCTATGTAGCTAGTTCTCGCAGGCGTATTTGGGTTAAAGTGTTGCTTAGATCAATTCGATTGGTTGGTTGGTTGTTCAACGACGCAATATTAATGATATTATTAACTCAGCAATTTTCCAGCTATATGGCGGTGGTCTGTAAATAATCGAGCCTGGGCCAGACAATTCAGTGATCAACAGCATGAGCATCGATCAACACAACTGGGATACGATGACATGTGTCAACCTAGTCAGCAAGCTTGATCACCCGATCCCGTTACTTGCCTTTTATTCGGAACTTCAAAGCTAAACGTCACTTCGAAAACGAACAACACTAGTGTCGTCATTGGTTCGACATACGAAGCTATTTTCTGCTTGTTTGTGCGATTGTTCCTTCTATTAACGTCACATTGAGTAACATTCCGGTGTAAGACCGAGTCTGACCTCTCGATCCGTTAGGGCGCCCCTTTGGACCAGCATAAGTTCCAGGGAATCTGTTCTTACCGAAATCACCACAGGGTAAACCGTAAAATCTGCACACTTAGTTGACACCTGAAGCGCATGCACATATTTTGTCATAGGGAGAGAATATGTCCATGCCAAGACAACGTGATACTGACGAAGCCAAGAGTACAGCCACACATAAATCGCAGGAATACCAACATTATGATTGACAATGAAAAGTATAAATTTAAATGCATTTCAACAAAATTCATCGCATTGGCATCTCGTGAAACAAAATGGTTATATTGGTGACTTTTAGTTCCTGTAAATGACAACGTTATGGGTACTCTCCATAATCCCAAGACATGTCTTGATACAGGGTAAACCTCAGACTATTAAAACATTGTCAAATAGTCATACCAGGGTGATGCCAAAAACGGATATTCCAAATTCCTTCTTGCTAGAGACGGCAATAAACAAGATACATTTTGTACTGATGAAGCCTAATGTTTTATTATTTGTGTTGTTTTTTGCCTTTTAAAGACGGTTTATTTGCACCTGTTCCAGCAATCATACAACTTGATTTCGAGGGTGAACAGTCAGCCTACTGCCAGGGTCTCCTCAATACAGCCACTGCACTTGGAAACATCGATGGCTTTCAGTATCTGCAGGGGCTCATCCTGGAGGCATGTCCCGGATCTAACATAACGCTGGACGGGTCGGACGAGACTGTTGTACTGGGTCTTCAGACCACGACAACTACACAAGCATCGACTAGCACTACAGCAACCACCACTCCAAAACCTAATACAAGCGGAACCATTTATAAAGGTTTTACACCTCTGGTTTCTGTTTTCTTCATTTGTAACTGAAGTCTGGGAGTAATGAGTTGAAATACGTTTTTATATGGTTTTTAAGATTCTTATTTAAATACTTGTCTGTGCCTATAGTCCATACATGATCACCATTAAGTCATTCCTATAAAATACTTTTAACAAACGGAGCAAGATCCCGTGAACTTAAACGATAAAACACGATTTCATATTAAGCGACTGGGTGTGAAAAGCAGAAGACTTTGACTTCATTTCTGTGGAGGTCAAACCCAAAAAACAAACAAATCAGCAATGAATAAGCGGCCTTTTCATGGCAGTTTATGAAACCCTTCCAAGTTGGTGTTGATGCAAATCTGGGGCAACCTTTATGTCTAATGTCTTATTTTTGCAATACAAAGTAAGAACTCTTCATATTGACAAAGACGTGAAAGACGTTTCCTCTGGTTTCAAGGTAAGTGTGGAAGCAAGTTTGACTCCACCGTGTCCAACCAGTTGAGGAACACTCTGGTGTCGCTCCGGGTCATCAACGGGAAGACAGTGGCCAAATGAGAGTATAAGTTCCTGGCCTCCCTGATGAGGAGGGGTGGTCTCATCTGTACAGCTAGTATCATCGACCCAACACACATCCTGACGGCAGCTCATTGTACAGAGTAAGCATGAACACACATGCCTACACACGTGCCTACAAGCATGCCAACACACATACTTACACATAGGCTCACACACAAGCCTTTGTGTATGCCTTGACAGATCTAAACGCGTCTACACATATGACAACATACATACCTTGCCAGATAGATTCACACATGCCTACACACATGTGTCTCAAACATCTCAACGTACCTCTGTGCCTACACATACCCCAGTAGACAGTACCACACGACTGTATACGTCAGTACAGGTCAACACACATAGCTGCATACATTTACTATGTACACGCCTACTCACATGTCAAGCACAGTTAAACACACATGCCTGCACACATGACTATGTACACGCCTACTCACATGTCAAGCACAGTTAAACACACATGCCTGCACACATGACTATGTACACGCCTACTCACATGTCAAACACAGTTCTACACACATGCCTGCACACATGACTATGTACACGCCTACACACATGACGAACACAGTTCAACACACATGCCTGCACACATGACTATGTACACGCCTACTCACAGGCCGAACACAGTTCAACACACATGCCTGCACACATGACTTTGTACACAACTACTCACATGCCAAACACAGTTCAACACACATGCCTGCACACATGACTTTGTACACAACTACTCACATGCCAAACACAGTTCAACACACATGCCTGCACACAAAACTATGTACACGCCTACACACATGCCGAACACAGTTCAACACACATGCCTGCACACATGACTATGTACACGCCTACTCACAGGCCGAACACAGTTCAACACACATGCCTGCACACATGACTATGTACACGCCTACTCACATGCCAAACACAGTTCAACACACATGCCTGCACACATGACTATGTACACGCCTACTCACATGCCAAACACAGTTCAACACACATGCCTGCACACATGACTATGTACACGCCTACTCACATGTGCCAAACACAGTTCTAACACATGCCTGCACATTTGACTATGTACGCGCCTACTCACATGCCGAACACAGTTCAACACACATGCCTGCACACATGACTATGTACACGCCTACTCACATGCCAAACACAGTTCAACACACATGCCTGCACACATGACTTTGTACACGCCTACTCACATGCCAAACACAGTTCAACACACATGCCTGCACACATGACTTTGTACACGCCTACTCACATGCCAAACACAGTTCTACACACATGCCTGCACACATGACTATGTACACGCCTACTCACATGCCAAACACAGTTCAACACACTTACCTGCACATTTGACTATGTACACGCCTACCCACATGTCAAGCACAGTTCAACACACTTACCTGCACATTTGACTATGTACACGCCTACCCACATGCCAAACACAGTTCTACACACATGCCTGCACATTTGACTATGTACACGCCTACTCACATGCCAAACACAGTTCAACACACATGCCTGCACACATGCCTACAATAGTTCCTCCAAACATACCTATAAACACGCATACTTTAAACATGACTACATCATGTCCCCATAATAGCAGTGGTTGTGGTGACGGCGTAGCAGTAGTAGTAGCAGTAGCACTAGCAGCAGCAACAGCAGCATTAGTAGCAGTAGCAGTAGCAGTAGCAGTAGCAGTAGTAGTAGTAGTGGTGGTGGTAGTAGTAGTATCAGCTATAGTGCAAATATAAGTTTTGGGTCATGTTAATGCGAGTTATAATAGAATTCCATTCTTCAATAGCGGCCGTATTGTATTTTGCGGCCATTATAATTATTTGGGTGAAACCATATCATACATGGTTTGGAATGTCATAACCTACAAGAGAACCTGGTTTTATTGTGTTATCATTGAAAAATTCAACCTATGTCTGCACTACAAGGAGGTATAGATGTTACAGGTTATGAATGGTGTGTCTTTGTGTCAGAGGTTCAGCGGCAAGTGACCTGACTGTAGGAGTGGCTGAGTTTGACATCACTAAGTCAGATGGGGAAAGGGTATTTCAAGTGGAGAAAGTTAACGACCATCCGAGATACGACCGGACGAAAGTCAGTAAGTTTGTTGACTCAAAGTACACATATTTGGATCCAATAGTGATGTTTCGTTGATATTTACGATCAACTTGTGAAACTGGGTCAAAGCTTCATGCTGATGCTGCTGAAACCCCACGTATCAGGGGACAGTTTGTAATCGTATTTTTCACTTATTCCAATGTTAAACATTTAATAACTTTCAATTTAGTTCGCGTTAATATTAACACTTGATAGCTAACCAACTGCTATACATAATTTACGTAAACGCGAACTCCATTATCTCGAGATAACCATGTTAGATCATTCCTCGGATCCTGTTTTCGTTGTTCAACCAGACGCTTTTATCGAACAATTCTTCATTCAAATAACACATATCATATCAAATCATATCAAATCATATCATATCATATCGTATCAATAGATTCTCATCATTTCGAGTCATTGGTCATTGTATTGACGTCATGTTTCCCTCAGTTAACGACATCTCCATCCTGACGCTGACCGAGCCCATCCAGGGCGTGCCTAACGCTGAACCCATTTGCCTTCCTCGGTGGAAGCAGTGCAAGGATATTTCCAACCGGAAGTGTGTCGTTGCTGGATGGGGAGCCAAGGAAATAGTGGATAACACACGTAAGAGTTCTGCAATGTATGGTTGAGTGTGTGAGTGAGTGAGCGAATTTAGCACTGCTGTGAACAATATTTTAACCGTGGGAATATTTATCACGTGGGAAGAGGGAGGTAGTCACGACAGCTGTTCACGTCAAAGATCATGCTATCATTTGAGTAAAACCTACATAATTCAGATTCAGGTAGAGGTGATAGGGGCGTTGCAGAGGTGACTGGTTGAAGTATTCTGATCGTGTTGAAAACACATAACTAAATAAGTTGGTGACAATCGCATTGAAATGAATATTTTATTAACAGCAACTGCAAAATATTTCCCAAATAATGTTCTGGCATTTTGATAATTACATGTCAACAAGCAGGTAACAGATCTGTATAGAGGCCAATAAAGGATTCGCCCTGGTACACTGTTCACGCTGACTATTTGAACCGCTGAATATGTGCTTTGTTGCTTTTGTCATAACTGCAGGACAGGCGGAAGCCCAAGAATAAAACTAACAATCTATATTCCAGTTGTGAACCATTGTTTGATACTCTTGTATTTGCCATACAGTGGTTTTTCCTAATGCCCCCCGCGATGCCACTGTCAGGGCATATGCCGGTTCCAAGTGTCCAACTAACAGACCCGCGCCGAGTGACCTCAAAACTCAGATCTGTGCCGTTGGAAACTCTGATACCTGCAACGTAAGTATAATATACATTGCATGCCGTACGTAGAAGTCAGGCTTCCCCATCATCATCATCATCATCATCATCATCATCATCATTCTCCCCATCCTCCTCCTTCATCATCATCATCATCATCCTCCTCGACATCATCTGGATCTTCCTTCATCATCATCACCATCACCCTCCTCCTCCTCCTTCTCATCATCATCATCATCTGGATCCTCCTCCTCCTCATCATCATCACCATCCTCCTCATCATATGGATCCTCCTCCTCGTCCTCATCATCATCATCTGGATCCTCATCCCTCATCATCAACACTCATCACCCTCCGCATCATCATCTTGATCCTCCCCTTCAACCACCTGTTCCCCTTCCGCCTCATCATCATCATGATAATGATCATCACCCACCTCCTCTTTGTCATCTCCATCATCACCACCCTCCTCCTTATCTTGATCCTCCCTTTCTTCCACTCTGTGCCCCTTCCTCCTCCTCACCATCATCACCACCCTCCTCCTTATCTTGATCCTCCCTTTTCCACCTGTGCCCCTTCCTCCTCCTCATCATCATCACCACCACTTGATCCTCCCTCTTCCCACACCTGTGCCTCCTTCCTCCTCATCACCATCATCACCACCACCTCTCCCTCCTTATCATTGATCCTCCCTTCTACCACCTGTGCCCTTCCTCCTCATCACCATCATCACCACCCTCCTCCTTATCTTGATCCTCCCCTTCTTCCACCTGTGCCCCCTTCCTCCTCCTCATCACCATCATCACCACCCTCCTCCTTATCTTGATCCTCCCCTTCTTCCACCTGTGCCCCTTCCTCCTCATCACCATCATCACCACCCTCCTCCTTATCTTGATCCTCCCCTTTTCCACCTGTGCCTTCCTCCTCATCACCATCATCACCACCCTCCTCCTTATCTTGATCCTCCCCTTCTACCACCTGTGCCCCTTCCTCCTCATCACCATCATCACCACCCTCCTCCTTATCTTGATCCTCCCCTTCTTCCACCTGTGCCCTTCCTCCTCATCACCATCATCACCACCCTCCTCCTTATCTTGATCCTCCCTTCTTCCACCTGTGCCTTCCTCCTCCATCACCATCATCCCACCCTCCTCCTTATCTTGATCCTCCCCTTCTTCCTCCTGTGCCCCCTTCCTCCTCATCACCATCATCACCACCCTCCTCCTTATCTTGATCCTCCTTCCTACCACCTGTGCCCCTTCCTCCTCATCACCATCATCACCATCACCTTCTTCATCATCCTCTTCGTCATCATCTTGGTCCTCATCCTCATCATCATCATCATCACCCTCCTCCTTATCTTGATCCTCCCCTTCTTCCACCTGTGCCCCTTCCTCCTCATCACCATCATCACCACCCTCCTCCTTATCTTGATCCTCCCCTTCTTCCACCTGTGCCCCTTCCTCCTCATCACCATCATCACCACCCTCCTCCTTATCTTGATCCTCCTTTCTACCACCTGTGCCCTTCCTCCTCATCACCATCATCACCACCCTCCTCCTTATCTTGATCCTCCCCTTCTACCACCTGTGCCCCTTCCTCCTCATCACCATCATCACCACCCTCCTCCTTATCTTGATCCTCCTTCTACCACCTGTGCCCCTTCCTCCTTATCCACCATCATCACCACCCTCCTCCTTATCTTGATCCTCCCCTTCTTCACCTGTGCCTTCCTTCTCATCACCATCATCACCACCCCTCCTCCTTATCTTGATCCTCCCCTTCTTCCACCTGTGCCCCTTCCTCCTCATCACCATCATCACCACCCTCCTCCTTATCTTCATCCTCCCCTTCTACCACCTGTGCCCCTTCCTCCTCATCACCATCATCACCACCCTCCTCCTTATCTTGATCCTCCCCTTCTTCCACCTGTGCCCCTTCCTCCTCATCACCATCATAACCATCATCTTCATCATTAACGTTATGTCATCATCTTGGTCCTCCTCCTCCTCTTCATCATCATCACCCTGACCCTCCTCCTCATCATCATCTTGAACCCTCCTTTTTCTTCTGTTCCCCTCATCATCATCATCTTCAACATCATCCTTCTGTTCCCCTTCATCATCACCATCTTCAACATCATCATCATCAACAACAAAGTCTTCGTGATCTAAATTCGTACCATTATCTTATGGTTGTTATGTTAATTCTTAGGGTAAGACATAATGAACAATGAGCAATCGTGTGAAGTACAGAACTGACACACATGTAAATTGGCTTTGGCATATTATTCTTTTCCATCTCAACAGGGTGACTCGGGCGGGCCAATATTTTGCACCTACGGCAAGAAATGGGTTCAGTGCGGAATCACATCATTTGGGCCTAGAGAGTGCAACTTGGAAGGAACTAATGGTATCTACACCAACCTGGCCAAATACAACACCTGGATCAAGAACATACTTTTATCATAGGCAAGATCGCCCGACTGCAGCAATGGGTACTATAACGACTGCATAATAACCATGTGTTTGTATTTAGGGGAGAAGGTCGGGAAATGGCTCTTTTTGCCAGACTGGAAAGGTTTAGAACTTTGAAATATTTGCATAAAGGTTTTAAGACATGTTTAAGTGCTTAGCGCCAAGTCCATGTTCTTTCGCGTCCTTACACATTGTGAACTTTGACAAGATGGCTTTTTAACCACGTATATAATGATTTTGTGTAGATCTAAGGTGAACGGCTTAGAAGACGACTTAGAGGACGTGTGAATTCCCCAAGCAATTGTTGAAATGAACACAGTTTCATATCCATCCACATGAACATGCATATGTCTGATAATTGTCGTCACAATTCCTCAAATCCTTCATCTCCAGTGGGAAAGTACGGACCCTTATCCTTAAGCGTTCTTTGTGACAGGTTTGACAGAAATACGGAATCCGATTATATTTAGGTGCAACTTAGTGAAATGTATCGGGACCAGTCGTAGACCAGGCGATATATAGCCATAGTCATATCTTCTTGAATAAACATAATGATTGCTTAACTTGACTGATTGTGCTTACTGAGCACAAAGATTATCCAGTTGCATTCAGTCACTAAATCGTGAAGATCGTAGTTAGAATTGATCTTCAGTAACCCATGCTTGTCGTAACAGGCGACTAACGGGATCGGGTGGTCAGGCTCGCTGACTTGGTTGACACATGTCATTGTATCCCAATTGTTTATATCGATGCTCGTGATGTTATCACTGGATTGTCTGGTCAAGACTCGATAATTTACAGACCGTCGCCATGCAGCTGGAATATTGCTGAGTGCGACGTTAAACAGCAAACAAACATTCCGTCACCAGCTGTGACTTGTCACTACCTTTTTCGTGACAACAGCTGACGAAACTGGACTGATCAGAAACTGTACTTTCAACAACTTTTTTATCTCCCTTTTCCTTCATATATTCATCAGAGCATACTGTTTGAACTGAGTTGATTATCAGAACAGAACCTTTCGTAAGATGTGTCGGCGACAATGATTTATATACTAGATAATATACATGCTCTGGCGGTGGCATGTGTAAACCATCCGGGTTCGAACCAGACTGTCTACACCAGTTTCTCGAGCTTCATTCTCTTAACATACTGGTAGATTTAAAGCAGAGGCGACTACGTGTCGTGTTGAGTTAATAACAATCTACCAGCCCACACGTAACTAGGTGGGACACCTGTTGGTCGTGGACTTGTTTCATCAAGCTGTTATCCAGTACACTCACACGTACGTTGCGCACTGCCGTACACGGGGCGGTGGGGTAGCCTAGTGGTTGAAGCGTTCGCTCGTCACGCCGAAGACCCGGGTTCGATTCCCCACATGGGTACAATGTGTGAAGCCCATTTCTGGTGTCCCCCGCCGTGATATAGCTGGAATATTGCTAAAAGCGGCGTAAAACCAAACTCACTCACTCACTCACTCACTGCCGTACTCAAGGAAACCATGTCACTACACTTAAGGGAAATACGGACAGTCTTCATTTCATTGTTTGTATCAGGTTTCTTAACTTATGGACCATGTCAGCGTCAATCCAAACTGCATGCAAATACGCTGATGACACTGGAGGTTTACTTAACGTTTATATACGGAGTAAGATGTCCAAGTGCCGTCCCTGAGTGTAAACATCTATATATACATGTATGCCAAGCCGATGTGTACCATGTCGCGTTAGGTCCACCTGTCCATTTCCTAGAGATTGTAAACTGTAACAACTACAGCATTGGTTCCAGCTGCATGGACACACCGTGACCACATCGTCGACTACACATGCATCTCTACGTCCCTTAAACAAATTGACACACATAACACACACATGTTTGCTTCGTTTGTCTGTGTGGGCCCGTAGTTTACACAATATGGGGTTGTTCCTAAAGAATGACGCAACGCCCGCGTTGTATATAGTCACGGACCCACCTCAAGAGAATTACTTCAACATGGCGTTCTGCGGTGCAGTCATAGTGCTGTTGTTGGCAGCGGTTTCGCCGAGTCATCAGGTTGGCATCATTATTCCAAATCCATCCCCCTCTCAACCCACGGAAACGTTTGATGATGCTAGTGCTATGACCGATGTCGAAAGCTACAGTGAGAGCGCAGAAAGTGATTTGCATTACTGCAAAATTCAAAGCTTCTATTTTAGAGATTTGAGCTATGAAGATTGCATGTGAGTATATATTAAAACAGTATTTTGTGAACTTGTTTCCATCTCATGTGTATGAGTGTAAATGTTTTAAGATACTTATAGAAAACAACTTTTCGTTAAGAAAGGTAACTCTTTATAGAACATGCGCTTTATGATGTGTGCTACATATACAATGCTGAGTCAGCTGTCTGGTAGCGATCAATCAAGTATCCTTAACAAACAGCCTTCCGCAGTAAGCACATAACCTTCTGAAATAAATCTCCATTAACAGACGGTTATAACATAAGCCTTTCTAAAACACACACATGAACCCTCATAGTTAAACAGCCTCCAACAATAATAGCATAACCATTCTGTGACAGACAGACTTCCGCAGTAGCGAGGTGAAAACATTCTGTTGCGGGGTTCAACAGTTCCCACTCATTTCAGCAGTAGCCTTTCTAAAACACCGATTTCAGCAATAATAATTTTGAAAACATTCTGCTGTGATAGCAAAAGTGCAATAATTTTGAACACGACGTCAAACTTCGTTCCATCCCTTCTCACCTCCCTTTAATCCACCTCAACCACCTCCCTTTAATCCACCTCACCCCACCTCCCTTAAATCCACCTCATCCCACCTCCCTTTAATCCATTACATCCCACCTCCCTTTAATCCACCACATCCCACCTCCCTTTAATTCACCACATCCCACCTCCCTTTAATTCACCACATCCCACCTCCCTTTAATTCACCACATCCCACCTCCCTTTAATCCATTACATCCCACCTCCCTTTAATTCACCACCTCCCATCTCCCTTTAATCCTCCTCATCTAGCTCCCTTTAATCCACCACATCCCACCTTCCTTTAATCCACCTCACCCCACCTCCCTTTAATCAACTTCGTCCCTCCTCCCTTTAATCCTCCTCAGCCAGCTCCCTTTAATCTGAAATTTCATAACTTCAGCGCCGAGCGTGTCGGCACAAAGATACTGTCAAGTTTCGACTCTCTCCCCACTGCAACCATTGAGTCAGTGTACGCCAACTCCCTGTCTGATGAGGAGGACACAAACACAACGCTGTCCTACATTGACCGGATGTACTACACGTGGTTGGCTCAGCAATTTGGCGCTCCTATCAATGACCTGGACAACGTACTCAGGACATATTTTGGTACAAGGGTGACGAAATTCACCGCCAAAATATTAACTGCAAGGAAACCATTCCGCCAGATAGAGGGTGAGATTCTGGCGGAAGAAAGGGCTCGGCTCAACATCGACAACACGGCTGCCGCGGCGTTCTGGAACGGCGTCAACACCCTCCGAGGATACCGTCGGCCTATCATTCGATACGGTGTCCAGTGCTACATCAGGCACTGTATGTGTAACCCTCCTTCTAGGAATAACATTCATCTTATATTTACCCATGAGGACTTTACACCACTAACAATCGCTTCACGTTTATAAACAGCTGGAGTAGCGGTGGGGTAGCCTAATGGTTGCAAGCTTGAAATTAGATGTATCAAATAATACTGATTAATATCTATGTATCCAGTAGAATGAGTTGATCTCAAAAGTCTGGACTAGTTATTGCACTAAGTTGCACAATAGGACGGAACCCAGTCAGCAGGAAACGAGACTGCTTTGTAATCAATGTTTTGACTTGGCGGTTATAACATAATCCTTTCCCCAAAAAATAGCTAAAATGTATAGAGGTCATATTTAATGAAACTGGCTATAGCTCTTTCTAGTCACCACACTGTGTTCCCCCCTTGTGGGGGCGTGGGGTAGCCTAATGGTTAAAGCGCCGAAGACCCGGGTTCGAATCAGTCAGTCAGTCTCCCCCCCCCCCCCTGTACCTAAATCTACCATTTCCTGACCATTATGTGATATACCAACCCAAATTTTGGGTGCAGAGATTTCGATTTCTTCTAAAGGTACAAGCAATCGCATATTCAAAATATAATTGGTCCTTGGAAGTTATTCAACATATACCCACTTCACTTTTTCACTCATCTTGCCATTGCTTACGTTTAACCTCTAGAACTAGGTAGGTGGCACAACATTCCCCCAGACGAGACAATTTGTAAACTCTGCTGCATGTGCAAGGTTGGAGATGAATTTCATTACACTCTTCTCTGCCCTCTCATGAAACATCTTCGGAAAATGTATGTCCCAAACTTCTATGGTAAAAAAAAAATATTATCTTAAAATTTTAAAAGTTGTGTAACAAATACAAAAAATCTGCACATTCTGTAAAATCATTATGCAAACCATAAAATAATTATTTCATGTAAACCATCCCGCCACATTTAATAGACTAAGTATATATGTGCCTCTTATCCCGGCCTGAGCATAGCTTATATTTGGATAAAACTTTCTCATAAAAGTCGAGAGAGATTCTTGCACTTGTTAGGGTTGAGACCCATCCGATATTCGAACGCAGACGTACAGAATAAGGCAAATACAAACACAGATCTGTTTCATAACCGCGGAGCACACCAGGTCCACCATCAACCGGAAACCAATCAACACTGTCCCTTTTGTTTCAGTCTATGCCAGAATCGGTAGGTATGGACGACGTAGATTCTGCCGGATGTTGGGTCGCCTGGCTCGTGGGATGTACTACCGGCGGGGATACAGTCGACTACTAGGGGTCCTGGGAAGGGCGTGTCCTAACATTGCCTCTTTCCTCAGTCAAGTCTCACCGACCAGACCACCACAAACTCCACGTCCAACAACAAGACCGACCACAACTACAAGAACCACAACGACAACCACCACCACCACGTCAACGACCACGACCACCACGACTACCACCACACCTGCACTAAAATGTACGATCATAGACAAAACATATCGTCCTCAGTCTAATATTCCAGGAGGCACCACTGTTACATATTCAGAAATAGATTCTTGAACCTAAAACTGAAAGAAAATATTACTCTTCAGAAACATACTCTAATTTCATATATATGATTTGCTTCCTGAAGCTTGCGGCACAGTCTTGGATCCTGCCGTCTCGAACCAAATACGAAACACACTGGTGTCCCTGCGCGTGGTAAATGGGGCTTCGGCCAATGTCGGGGAGTATCAGTTCACAACCACCCTCCTCATCAACGGACGGTTTGCCTGCGGCGCCACCATCATCGACTCTACTCACATCATGACCGCTGCCCACTGCACTGCGTAAGTCCTTAGCCTGATTAATGTCATGATGTCATGTCATGTCATGTCATGAATGAATGAAGAATTGGTATGGCACAGCTTTCTTTTGAACATATTTGAAGATGTTTATTATTTTCTGCAACGGGCAATACCTGTGTGAAATGTTACAGTGAATGGGTATGGTTTTACGCCGCTTTTAGCAATAATCCCGCCATATCAAGGCGTGGGACACCTGAAATTGGCTTAACACATTGGACCCATGTGGAGAATCGAACCCCGGGTCTTCAGCGTTACGGGCGAACGTTGTAACCATTGGACTACTCCAACGCCGCAAATCTAACGCGACGTGAAAATGCTTATAGTTCAATCATCCCCCTTGAAGACGTTATCACAAATCAAAACACATTTATTAAATCTATTATAAGATAAGAAAAGCATAAATTAGTTTTAAAACAATTTTAATGCAAAATGTTAAAATTCCTGATTCTCTGAAGTTCCTGAATGCTATTCCTGATTCTCTGTCACGGTGCAGTGATCAAACTGCGTCGTCACTCTCTGTGGGCGTGGCTGAATTCGACTTGACCCAAGCTGATGGAGAGCAGGTCATCCAGGTGTCCACCATCACTGACCACCCGAACTACGATTCAGTTAACACGAGTGAGTATCAGCAACGAACACAGCAATAATACATGTGGTGTGTGCGAGTGTGATTGTACGCCACGTTCAGCAATATTCCAGCAATGTCAAGGCGGGGAATACAAAAAATAGGCTTCATACTTTGCACTCATGTGGGAAATCGAACCTGGTTATTCGGTGTTAAAAGTGAACGCCTTATCCTCTAAGCTACCCGACCTGATGGTGGTTTGCTTTAGGACCGCTTTCCGCTAACAAACCCGAAAAGCAAGAATATTGGTTACGAGGTCGCGGAGTTCGACTTAACATATCGGTTGGTCAGGCTAGGTGACTGAATTGTATCATGCTATCGTATCCCAAATGAGTGCATCGCAATATTGATCGCTGCACTGTTTCGACCAGATTGGATTATTCTAAATCCGCTTCAATACTGCTGGAATACTGATGAGTTCGATGTTAAGATCTTGGTACAAAGCGATATTTCAGAACACATTATCATTAACATTGTCAATTACTGACATTAGAGACATATATCCTGATACATTTCAGTCAATGACATCTCGATACTAACCCTGGAAAGGCCTATTGACGGTATAGACAATGCCGAGCCTGTGTGTCTTCCTACTGGCTCTCAATGCACCAACCTCGTCAACCGGCAGTGCACCGTCACCGGTTGGGGAGCGACAGCTACGACTAATGGTCGCCCAGGTACGGATTAACAATCACAGGTAATCGGAATAACTGAGAAAACAGATTTTTACAATATCCTGGTGTTGACTGTGTCTGAATAAGATATTATACAGGTAATATTCTCATATCATTTTCCACTTGGTTTATTTTGGACCTATAGGAATACCCTTGTCTAAAGTTGAGCACTGTTTCAGTGGCGTTCCCGGACACGCTGCAGGAGGCGGTAGTCGCCACCTACGATGCCGCGAGATGCCCGACAAACTCCCCCGCTTCCTCCAACGTCAACACTCAGATCTGTGCTGTCGGCAACACCGACACCTGCAACGTAAGGCTTCACCAACTCATACACAGTGTTATACAACAACTCATACACAGTGTTATACAACCAACTCATACACAGTGTTATACAACCACTCATACACTGTGTTTACAACCAACTCATACACAGTGTTATACAACCAACTCATACACTGTGTTATACAACCAACACATACACAGTGTTTTACAACCAACACATACACAGTGTTATACAACCAACTCATACACAGTGTTATACAACCAACTCATACACAGTGTTATACAACCAACTCATACACAGTGTTATACAACCAACACATACACTGTGTTATACAACCAACTCATACACAGTGTTATACAACCAACACATACACAGTGTTATACAACCAACACATACACAGTGTTATACAACCAACTCATACACAGTGTTATACAACCAACGCATACACAGTGTTATACAACCAACTCATACACAGTGTTATACAACCAACTCATACACAGTGTTATACAACCAACACATACACAGTGTTATACAACCAACTCATACACAGTGTTATACAACCAACACATACACAGTGTTATACAACCAACTCATACACAGTGTTATAGAACCAACACATACACAGTGTTATACAACCAACTCATACACTGTGTTATACAACCAACTCATACACAGTGTTATACAACCAACTCATACACAGTGTTATACAACCAACTCATACACTGTGTTATACAACCAACTCATACACAGTGTTATACAACCAACTCATACACAGTGTTATACAACCAACTCATACACAGTGTTATACAACCAACTCATACACAGTGTTATACAACCAACTCATACACAGTGTTATACAACCAACACATACACAGTGTTATACAACCAACTCATACACAGTGTTATACAACCAACTCATACACAGTGTTATACAACCAACACATACACAGTGTTATACAACCAACTCATACACAGTGTTATACAACCAACTCATACACTGTGTTATACAACCAACTCATACACAGTGTTATACAACCAACTCATACACAGTGTTATACAACCAACACATACACAGTGTTATACAACCAACTCATACACAGTGTTATACAACCAACTCATACACAGTGTTATACAACCAACTCACATTACAATGAAAGATTGAACCAACTGATACACTCTTAAAAACCGACTCTAACATTGTCACATTACAACGTCAGATTGAACCAACCGATACACTGTGTTACAAAACCGACACTAAAATTGTCACATTACGACGTAAGATTGAACCAACCGATACACACTTACAAAACCGATACTTACATTGTCACATTACAACGTAAGACTGAACCAACCGATACAAAGTGTTATAAAATTGTTACTTACATTGTCACATTTCTTCGAGACATGTACTTCAGTAGTATATTTGTTTGTAGATGATTTATTTTGTGTTCATCGGTTTGCTCAGCTGAAGCTGAAGATGAGAGGCATAAAATATGCATGGCTTCATATGGATTCGTGCGTTTCAGTTCTATCAACTTCTGAGTAAGATCAATGCAACCTGATCACACCTGTACCTCTGTTCCCAGGGGGACTCCGGCGGGCCGCTGGTGTGCCAGTATGACGGGACGTGGGTTCAGTGTGGCATCACCTCCTATGGACCTGCCAACTGTAACCTGGCCGAGACTAACGGCATCTACACCGACGTCTCCGCCTACACTGATTGGATCAACTCCGTTATCAGCAGCTAGATGTACGTGTAACATACACGAAATAAAACAGCTTGATAGAAACTACTTGGTGTATATTTGTTTTGTCCGTTTCTTGTCTAACGTCCGTATCAGCAATATTCTACCTATATTGCAGATTTAGTGTATGTATCCTTTACGACCCCAATAAGTGATTGAGTTAAGCGTCTGCTACAATATTACAGGTCTAAAGCGGTTGTGTGGATTACTAATATATTCTATTTGCAAAAAATATTGAAATTAAAGTCTGAAGAATGATATGTCTTTGTGATGGACACAGTACACTCATACTTTTTCAAACACCTGGTGTAATTAACACATACATTGGATAGAATGGGAATCGTAAAACAGTGTCAATGTTGTCTTATCATCGTAGTTTCATCTCTTATATCTACAAGTTAATGCATGGAGGAAGCTATCTGAGTACTTAGTGAAATATCAACGCTTTCACATGAGCTGCATGTTCACAGGGGTAAACACGTGACCTGAAGGGCAATTATGTAGGGAATGCATCGGACACAGATACGTCACATACATGTCCACAGTGGGCGTTTTGAGATCTAGGCGAATGACCGGCAGTCAGCAGAAACATGTGAGTAGCTAGTACTGAATGTTTTATCGTGTTACATAAATACTTCAGTAACAGTATTCAGCTATCAGTTTGTATAACAAAACTCATGTGTTTTGAAACATTATTGGTTAAATGCGTTTAGCAGTGGGAGAAAATCCTGACTGTAAAGGCTAAGACGTGTCATATAATACACGTACATGTCTTGATAGGAATAACTGAGCTTCTGAACAGTGAACTACGACGATCTCATACCAGAGCGATTTGGTCTCGAAATGCCGACAGCCCTTTGATCTTTTCGGACACAGTGCAGTTTGCACTAACCGAATGGCCGATATAAACCTACAGTAGGTTAAAGAATAAACTGTACCTTAAAGTGAGCGAGCTTTAATCATAAACCTGATATGCTGGCGCAGTGGTACAGTTCTCAGATTGGTATGGATTTGGGTATACAGCCAGACAACGTTGTGTTAAGGTTGAAGGGACCTACGTTAATACTTCGAGTTATCCGCTGTTCGACCGCAGAATAATGACACAGAGAATACGGGGAACATGCTTTTACGACACGACAGCGTTTGACCATACATACTTGCAAATATTTACTCAACCTGTTTCATATGTAATGCGTTCAGTTGACTGCTGGCATTCAGCAGCGCCAGCATCGATATTTTACGACACTGACTTACATAGGGTCCGTAAGTAGGTCACGGCTCTTCGCGAAACCTTAGCACTTCCGATGACAAACAACGTTTCACACCTTTTCGAATGGTCTCATGGTTGTCAACTGAATGGAAGGAACCGATGATCCTTGCAGGAAAAACAAATTTCCGATCTAACCACCCCCAAATTAGCCAACAGATGTGACAGCCAAACGTGCTTTTACACTTGGTCCGCTCTAGTAAAGCCATATTTGGCAATTTGGAGCCAGAACTGATTCTTGAAAATCTGGTTTGGAAGTAAGCTGGGCCCCGTCTCGCATGTAGCAAGTGGGCGGGCGCAAATGGAGCCGGGAACCAGCTTAATATCGGAAGTAGCGCTTCCCGATACTCACAAGCCCTATTGACATGGAATATTCATTTAATTCAGGAAGATCCTGCGCGTCAGATTCATAGGGGAGGTAATTGATGTGGAACGCCTATGCCAACGCGGGTGACGTAGTCGACTTGACGTGACGATATCACAATTCTTGCAAAACGGCAGTCATATTTGAGAGTCCAGAGATGGAAGTAGTATGGTCATTGATCCGTTTTCTTTGTCACGTGGCAACATAAGCCTGCCCTTCGTAGGAAAGTGTGCGAAAACGCATCTTGTCGTAAAATCTCCAAACTATCATCACCATCAAGGTAATGCCCCTTGTCAGCACCTGGTAAACTTGTAGTCAGCTACGTGCCTTTAATCAAGACCTTTCAATATTATTTGAATTAGTCTATGAGAAAACTTGACAGTTATAAGAAAATGTAGTTCATCCTCAACAGTACTCATATTACATAACTGACATATTCTGATTTCTCTTTGTATACCTGCATACCTGCCAGTTTCAATAAATAATTCATGGGAAGAGCAACGAAAACGAGAGAGAGCTATACGGAACTTCTTTACGCCGATTTTTGCTAAATAGTCTTCAAAACGTATGTCCGATTTCCATTGGTTATAGTATAAACATTTTGTGGATAGGAGTAGTGATTCCAACCAAGACTGGAAATAGATATCTTTCATTCTTTGTGTAAATGATATGATAAAGTTTGTATGCAACTGAACATTGTGATCACACCACACATAACCATAACCAGTTTTGTACAACAACTCCCTAATATCACTCACCCAATTCCTTTTCCCATTTTCGTTATACAATTTCATCATATCATAACACTTTTTCGGAAACCTATGGCATGACATATGCAGTAATCTTACCCAATACTTTATGGCTTTAATGGAAGAGTATATAAACAAGGGGAATCTACCTAATTCTCCGTAAACCATCCTATTACATGTGATCGGTTTTACACCAAGAACCTTTTTGCATGCATATAAATGAACTCTTTCAATACTGTCATATTGTTGTAATCCCCATATCTCAGAGCCATATAGAAGTATTGGACTTATCTTCATATCGAATATTTTAAAGAATGTGTTAAAGGACATTTCACCCAACGATCTCATATTTTTACAAACACCGATTAGGATTTTCAAGGCTTGTGCTGACGCTTGTTTTGTGTGTTTGGACCAGGAAAGGCTATTACAAAAATATACACCAAGATACTTATAAACACTGGTAGTTTTGAGTAGTTGCCCTTTATAATACCATTTTTCTAATTTAGAGAGTTTTCCACCTTTCTTAAAGACGATAATTTTGGTTTTGTCTCTGTTTACACACAATTTATATTGGTCAGAAAATGTGTCTAATTCATCTATTTGTTTCTGTAAACCGCTAACAGTACTAGAAAATAGTACAATTTCATCGGCAAAGAGTAACAGAAATAGTTGTATTGTATCTGGGTGTAGTTGAATCCCATTCGTACATGTGTCACATATTTGTATTGCTAATTCATGAATGAAAACGTAAAAAGGAAAGGGCTTAAAATACAGCCTTGTCTAACACCTAGTTCACTAATGAAAGGTTCAGATAAGTCATGCTGATTCCTTACACACACTTTAACATTTTCGTATATACTCTTTCAACATTTTATTCATTTTACTACTAAGACCGTGCGATTGTAGAAGTCTCCATAGTTTATCCCGCTGCACAGAATCGAAAGCCTTTGCAAAATCAACGAATAGTGCGTAGAACTTTCCAGCGGTGAAAAAGAACATGTATTGATGTTATACTGTAGCTGATCTATACCCATACCAAATGAATAAATATGATGACTATATTCATCTATATTATTATCCTATTCAGGTCTCGATAGTTTTGAAAAAGCACATGCATTCGTTATAAATTACATCAAGCTGGACGTCAATAGGAGTAATTCTCGAGACCGTGGTTTTAGATAGAGAGTTTCATTTACCACCATATATAGAGTATTAAAGATGACTTTCGTCCTGAATCCATTATAGTTGCGCAATACGAAGACGCTTTGCTTCTGGAGTGCGCTTTAATCGCTATATTAGTTCCAGGGCGAAAGTGTGCTGTATTACGCCATATACAGTGGTAGAGCAAACTATATTTCTTTTCTGAGATGCCAAATCGAATAAGGCTTTCTAAGGATAATTTTGCTGATTTAATTTAAGGCAGAAACAAAACGATGGCGGCCGGTATTCTAAATTAAGAAATATTCACTCAGGGCTACCAGGCGCGCTGTTCGTTCTATTGATGTGTCTGGTCCCTCTACGTTAAGACGTGAACGTTACCTAGAAACAAACCTAAAATTGATAATAGCTCGATGATGGTTTACGTCTGATTTTAAAGATTCTCTGAATTATTTTAATTTACATCTGGTCATTAACGTAAAACCCATATGGGGTAATTACTTCACCGTGTCGCATTTCTACCTTCAACCAACGTGCCGAGCATTCTCTTCAGTGGCATTTAGAAGTTGCATTACTGATGTCTTCGTATATTTTATGGATTATTGTAAATTAAAATATAATGAATACGTAAAATGTGGATTACGAAATTCCAAAATTTCAAAACAAATTAAAAGCTAAAATTTAGATTAAAAATTAAAATTAAATCTAAAAAGAAGTTTAATCCATAAAAATATCTTGGACATCAGCGTAAGGTTTAGATCAGTACATCCAGATGAAGCTGAGTAGTCAAGCGACATTCCACGATTGCAGATGCAGGGAAATGTAAACATGATTATGAATGTTACCGTGTCGTTATGAAAACTTGTGGAGTTGAACTGTCTCATACATGCTCGCCGCGAATAGCTGCAACATTGCTGATGCGGCGTTAAGCAATAGTCACTCACTCACACAGTTATGTCCTCCGTCATATGAAGATAAAAGTATATATAAATTGTACAGTTATATAGGTCACCTAGCTCTATGCCCGGTCGATTTTAGGCGATTTCGGACCGTTCAGTTGAAGACAAACGACTAAGTGGAAGCCACCCTGTTTTTAACATGAACGGGCGAGATCATCTGGGAAGGGCTGTATCCTCCCAAGTAGTTGTCACTCGGGGTCGACCTGAACACTGACAGTCTTTCATGTCATTAGTTTGCTGCTGTCTGATCAATAGGTTGACAGTTGGTTGATGCCAGCAACATCTCTTGCAATAGCCCTGATGACGTGCCAGCAACATCTCTTGCAATAGCCCTGATGACGTGCCAGCATCTCGTATTTCAAATAGCTTGCCATTGTTGACAAGTTGTCAGTGGAACAACAACAGCAGTTATCAATAACAAAATCAATTGACAATTGAAGTTATCAAGCTGCGAGAACAATTTACTGACACTTGATATTTGCTTCGTTGTGAGACTATTTACCTTCTAGCGCCTTACAAGCAGCTTGCGTTATCCGGGGTAAAAATGATCAGATTGTGCGATTGTGCAGGGCGTTTAGACTGGAAAAGGTGCGTTATGAATATTCACATGTCATTATATTTGCTTAAAGACGGGACACGTATTGTACGTGCTGGTGGCTTTTTATCGTAGGACGTGCATTTCTGTGATCAATTTAAGGTTCAAGTAATCTTAGGGTCGAAATATTCATACATACAAACATATTTACGATATGAATACAAATGGTTTTATGATGGTTGCGATAGTGTTCCATATGTATATATTTAGCCATCAGGCTGAGCTAGCATTTCAAGTGGGTTCAGTGTATCAAACAAGGCGGTGGTGTGATATGTATCCAGATTCACGGTAGCACCACACAGAAGTGGCCACACCATGACAAGTCGTATCCTTTTAAATGAAAATGGCTACTGCATCACCATAATCATGCTGTGAAAAAAGAACATGTATGGATGTTATATTGAAATGATCTATACCATTACCAAATGAATAAAATGATGAATATATTCTACATCTACAGTCAAATCCCGATGAGTCGAATCGCTGGGGACGAAGTAATAGATTCGACTAATCGATGTATTCGAGACATAAGTATGTCTATGAGGGTAGAAAAAACAGATGATTGAATATTGAACAATTCCTTTATTCAGCACATCATATCTAAATATAGCACACCAATACATTAGGTGACATAGAGAATGGATAATAATGGATAATGGAAATAAACTGTATACAAATGAGAACACATTTCAATACTAGCACAATCAAATACAAAAGACAAAATTCTGGAAAAAGCCTGACATTAATGTTTGTTTCTGTGAATGTCCCTTACATTTATCCACAAATTCACGGACGCTTGCCTAGTGGGAAAAATGTTCGTTGTTTGTACCTGGGACCGACTCGAGAAATTCCTCCAGTCCTTCACAGAACTTTATCGCTTCCGATACGGATGGTGGTGGTTTGACGGCAGGGTGTGTCTCGTCTTCATCATCAGACGAGTCGTCGTTGTGACAGGTCCTGGGACCAAGCAATGACTCGATGATGTCGGCATCAGATGAAGGGGCACATGTTTTAATGTTGTCATCGACACTTACATAGTCGGCCAAAGTCACATCACCTGGAAGTACACAGACATGTAATCTGGCTAGGGGGATGTCATCTTCATCGTCAGATTCACATGGGGCGTCGGGAGATGCGGCTTCTGTCAGAACGAATCCAGCGTGGCGGTAGCAGTTGGGGATTGTTACTGGCTTTACTTTCTGCCAAGCATGTCGTAACATACGCATGACATCAAGCACTGTGATTACACATTCCTTGCTGTCGTTGATGGCTGCTATGTAACGGTCAAGAGCTGCATTCCTGTAGTGGACCTTCAGATTATTGATGACACCTTGGTCCATTGACTGCGTTTAGAAGTTGTGTTTGGTGGAAGGAACACAAGAGTAATGTTTGTGAGACCTGTGACTGTCGGGTGAGCAGGACAGTTGTCTAAAGTGAGAGCAATCTTCTTCTTCTTCCGTCTAATCATTTGTTTATCTAATGATTTTACCCAATCACAAAATAAACCAGACGTCATCCAGGCAGACTTGTTGTTACAATATGAAGTCGGCAGAGATTTGACGTTCTTAAAACAACGCGGCTTAGCAGATTTATCCTATTCAGCTTTGACAGTTTTGAAAGCACGTGCATTGTTATAAATACATAGTTGAATTAATCAGAGTAATTCTATATGTGGTTTAAGAAATACAGTTCGCTCTATCACCATGTATAGTGTAATAAAGCACACTTTCGCCCTGAACTATTGTAGTTAAAGTACGAGGACGCTTGCTTTGTCACACTATGCATGGTGGTAGAGCGAACTATATTTCTTTTCTAAGATGCCAAATGTAATACTTTCTAAGGATAATGACGATTAACTTAAGGCAGAAAACAAACGACGGTGTCGGTGACCTAAATTAAGAATCCTCGCACAGGGCTTACAGGCGCGCTGTTCTATTGATGTTTCTGATGATCCCCCCCCCCCCCTTCACGTTAAGACGAATGTTACCAGAACAAACACAAATGATAACAGTTTGATGACGGTTTACGTTCGGATTAAATATCTTCTCTGAATTATTTTAATTACATCTGTCATTAACGTAAACCATATCAGGCAATATGAACGTCGCATTTCTACTACAAACGTAAGTTTAGATCAGTACATCCAGATGAAGCTGAGTAGTCAAGCGACATTCCACGATTGCATTGTGGGAATGTAACATTGCGAATGTTACCGTGTCGCTGAAAACTTGTGAGTTGAACTGACACATTTTAACCGTCGTAAGACATAAATGTAATCTTTCCACCAGTGATGTTAGCTGCGTGAAGCAACTGCAAAAAAAGAAACGGGATGCAACGGAGTAGTACGAGGCGATGACAACTGACATGCATCGTGACGTCGCTTACATTGTGACGTTATGTAAAATGGTTCGATTACGAGGGGGCACTCTAGAATGGCGCAGTGACGGGATAACGTCATTCAATTGTTAAGTCATAAAAAAACTCTACCTTTATTGTCTGATAATGTATTATTTTTTTTCGATTGTTCTAACCGCTAGGCATTTTAGAAATGACTATAAACGGTTTTTCATGTAAATACAGTCAGGTGGAGAAATGTCAGAACCAATGAATATCAATATTACGGATGAAAAGTACTACAGTCACTACACTGGATGTTCAGTTTATTTCCAGCTTACAACAGGAGCAAATGGGCCCGAATCATCGAAATATACGTAATCAAATTGCAAAAATAAAGATGATAACGATATTTTATAATTGTGGGCTTTTTTTCTTTCTTTTTTCTTAATTTATTCATTTATTTATTTACTTATATTTTTTTGTTTTATGTGTACACATTCGTGACAATAGCGAGCTGACACGAACTATCAACGCACAAGTGGGTGTTGAAAATGGGGTGTGTGTCATTGTTTATGTTTCGCCCATGTAACGACATGAGTTCGCCTGTGTAACGATTTTGAACATAACCATCACAATTGACATTTGAACTTTGTCAAGGAATGGAAACATAACTCAGCTGATACTTTTTAGGACCTATTCCACCAGCTGTGCAGTCTCTAAACATCAGCAGTCAATGTCAGCCACACTGAAAATGTCACTTTGACCCATTAATCCGTCATTTATGATGTATCAGTACTGTTTTTGATTTGCTGCAAACAAAGGAGGTGATGTTCAGAATAAGTAATACCATTGTTTGTCAGGTGTGACAAGTTGTGACTATTGACTTTCATGTATTCCCGTTATTCTAATGACTCTACACATTAGCATCTGTATGTTCATTTCCATGAGAAAATATGTGTTGTTCTAGCCGCGAATAGCTGCAACATTGTTGATGGTGCTTGAAGCAAAACTCACTGGCTTACTCACTCACTCACTCACTGTCTCACTGACTCACTCAGTCCAGTATCTGCACTGAAACAAGTTTCAAACAACAAACTGAAGCTTTGTGTGGGTGTGCAAGGATATAACGTCTCTAAATTGCTCACTTGGTCATTTGTTACTTGTCCATCTTTCATATTTTAATACTTTCAGCACAAGTGCAATTAGTCGCAGATCGCGATAAAATGAAATCAGACATGGATTGCACCTCCAACTGCTGTTATCTGAGTGCACTGGGGAGCAGGCAAAATGCAGGGTCAACATTCCAGTATATTGGACTGGTAATTACTCCAGCACAAGTCACAGATGAAACAGATCCTGCCAGCACCATCGAGGCAAGGGCAAAGGATTTCCAGCACTTCAAAGGGGGGTATACTTTTCCTTACTGCTCGAAGGTATATACCGTATGATCCTTTGAGGCTATTGTAGTTGAATGACCGTCACATTTGCACTATGCTCTGAAACATGTCCTCCCTTACACTCATAACACAGATTGCACCGCAAGCAAAAGCAGCAGAAAACATCAATATAGACTGAATCAGATGTTACTGTCACAACGTTGGACACCTCGGCCATTAAATGTTTAGTGAGAAAATAATCAATTTATCCTGCTTAGGTGAACAGCTCCAACCCATTTTTTTTTTATAAATGCAACAAGAAACAAACAAACTCTCTCTCTCACACACACACACACACAGACACACACACACGCACGCACGCACGCACGCACAGTGGCTACAGAGCGTGCAAGTTGAATATTAGATCTAACAACAGTTGTCTAATGTGGGAAAATTTCAGAAATTTTATTATGTTAGTATTAGTTATGGTCTTGGCAAAACATGAAGTATATCTGGGGCGTGTTTCGATCCATAATCACAGGATTCTGGCACGTTATACAAAGCGTACGTCTCTGAAAAGAGCAGATTTTTAAAGAAATTGATAACTGCGTTTATACTGAATTAGCCCCAGTTAGCTCGGAGATTCAGAACCAATGGGGGTCTAGACTGGCTTCATTTTTGACAATTGCATTGCAGAAAGGGTTGGGCGGAAAGTCTGGAGTATGAGACAGCCTACTGGCATGTGTTAGGTCCCAGCGATACAGAGCGAATGTGTTTCTTACAAGGAGGGAAACTCATTTAAACAAAACTAATCTTTGGCATTCGTATTTTGGAAAATATGTATATGGACATGGGCAAGCAGAAGATTTCCTTCATCTTCTGACCACAGCTTCTAATCCCTGTCGGAACAATGCAGTTGACTACAGCCGACTTGGTAGTGTTCATCTGGGCGAGGGTTGTCAATATATTAGGACTGACATTGTATTGTTGACCTTCATCAGCTGATTCCCTGATGCGCTAACTATTGTCAATTCATTAACTCTCTGTTTGACTGACAACGTAGTCCTGTAACATACTGAAATCGGAAAATGAACGACAGTTAGTGTTTTAGTATCCATCTAGGCGAGGTCACCCACTACTGTCAATATTTCAGGATTGACATTGTATTGTTGACTTTCATCAGCTGATGAAGATAGTGATTCACGTGAGCCAAGTCCATAACTGACTATTGTCAATTCCTTCACCCTCTGCTTGAAGGACAACGTAGTCATGCGATATACTGAAATCGGGAAATGAAAGGCAGTTGGTCTTTTAGTGTCCACCTATGCGAGGTCACCACTGCTGACAATGTATCAGGACTTAATTAACCTATTGTTTCACTTCATACTCCTGAAAACCACTAAAGCTGACTTTCAGTCAATCTGTCAAATAAATCGACTATTTTTTCAGGCAGTTGACATAGTGGATCAGACAATTTACAAGTTGACTGAAAATTAGAGGTAATTTACAAATTGACTGATTTTACACATTGACTGTAACATATATGTATGATTCCTAGGTTTTCCGCGCAAAATCTAATTCTAACTCGTCTGCCAACATCTTTACCAACTTTTGTACGTGTATTGAATAGCTAACAGTTATCAAAAGTAACTTGACAATTCCCACTCTGAGGTACGACTTGTGCAGAGACCAGTTGATATTGGCGACATACTTTCTTTTTGGGAATATTTTAGAAGTTTATTACAGTATTTGAGGCCACGTGGCCACGAGTACAAACATTTAAAACACTATTTCGCGGCTGGACTGATAAAACAATGTAATTTGGACATTTTTATACTGGCAAGTTACGTTTTTGTGTTGTCTATAATAGCATTTGGAATGACCTACAATCCATATCATGATACTATGAGACTATACATATATTCATTTACCATTCTCACAGGTTCACAAATACGTATGATCCGTAACACAATCTGGGTCAAAACTGGTCTTCAGCAACCCATGTTGTAAGAGGGAACTAATGTGAACGGGTGGTCGTTCTCACTTACTTGTTTGATGTATGCCATCGTATCCCACTTGTGAAGATCGATGCTTATAGTGTCATGACCATGTTATGTGTAATTCTTATATGTATATCATTAGATGTTACTAAAACTGAGGCCTGCATATTTTTATGAACGTTACAGTAAAATCAAAATGTTTATATAAATTCATCTAGGAATATCTTTGAGTTAAAAATAGGCACTTAATGTTTTGTATTTATAGCAATACGTTTCTGTCGAAATAGATCGTCTATAGATAAAAGATCAAATACTGTGATAACGTTGCAAATAAGTTTAGACTAAATCGTCCCCATGGACGTTCTTCAGGTTCATATATGTGCATGTAAAGGTCAATGTACAGCTGGAAGGTGCAGCTGTAAGAGGTTGAACCTTCAGCATGTGGATGTGGACCTGAAACATGTTCCCGTAATCTTGACATTGTTGACATTGACTAACATGAATTTTATGAACAATAGATACGAATTGATATTAAGGAAATGTTGTTTGCATCATGATGACATGACTGACTCATCATTCTTTGATGAGCAAAGAAAGACTTCTTTATTATAATTATACATTTAAGAGCTTTCTGTTATGTTGTGTCCAACAGTATCTTCGACATATTTGGTATCATTGATACTATGTAAAGCATGAAGCTGTTACTGTTGAACAGACTTTATGTAATATTTTGCTGATCTGAATGCAAAGTACCAACTTGTAATTCCTTTTCATGCATACAGTCCCAACAAAACTTGAACCTTAAAAGGGCCCCTGCACGGTAATCACACACGGTAGCTGATGACAACCGACTTTAATTCAAAGCTAATCATTCCTGATTGTGAAAAAACAGATCCCATTCGGTCGCCAGAACTGCACCACATTTTAACCATTTTAGGGGTCTGGCCATTTAGAATATCAAATTGTAAGCACCTTAACTGCCTTTTTGTGCAGATATGTGAAATTCGATGCATGTAGTGTTTGCATCTCTTGTGTACTTGTGTACTGGATGGGGCGGTGGGGTAGCCTAATGGTTAAAGCGTTGGCTCGTCACGCCGAAGACCCGGGTTCGAATCCCCACATGGGTACAATGTGTGAAGCCCATTTCTGGTGTCCCCCGCCGTGATGTTGTTGGAATAATGCTAAAAGCGGCGTAAAACCAAAACTCAGACAGTCCTTCAGTGTACTGGATAGTAAAGCCAATCTTCTGATATCAGGGTAAGGTAACTGCGACCTACCTAATGGGTAGCAAGTGTTCATGATGTTGTCTTTCCACTGTAACACTGTAACACTGTAACGCCATAGTTGGGAAATGTATGATAGTTTCCGTCAGTGGTGACTTTATACACTGAGGGCTTGTGATCAGGTGGATGATCCATTTACTGTCACAAGTTCATAAAATTTGTTTTGTATTCCCTTCTTTCCTTTCGATGTAATCCCAATCTGGACCTCAAAGGGTAGACTACTGGACCCTTTCACACAAAGGAATTAGGAACTGGGTCTAATGACAATGGATATAGCTGAGAAGAATATTCAGATCATTCAGGTTTTCTCTTGTAGCTCAATGCTGAATGAACAGCTTGCCTAAGTTTTCAGCATGAATGCAAATTTTCTTGTACAGAATAATGTCTAATTGATATTTGTGAAGTAAATAAAAAACAAAGTCATCTACGGAAAGATATGTTGTTCTACTCTATTGTTTCCTGCAGACAAAATGGTACCTATCCTGTGTTACTGTTTGTTGAAAGGCAAACACTACCGTAGCAACAAACATTTGTTTAAAAACAGAAAATCAGTATTGAAATATATAGATTCAAAAGGCTCTACTGTTCCATCCAGTTCACGTTAAAGAGCAAATCGAAACCAAACATGCTCGTTGTACCCCGTACAGAAAACACACTGTGTATATGCAAAGCATATAATTCAAATTGTGTTTTTAATTTATTTCAAAACGTTTAACAAAAATAAACAGACCATTATGGGTTGTAGTGGTATCATACAAAGGTAGAGGCTTCAATGAGAGGTATCACACAAAGGTAGAGACTTTAATAAGAGGTATCATACAAAGGTAGAGACTTCAATTAGAGGTATCATACAAAGGTAGAGACTTCAATAAGACGTATCACACAAAGGTAGAGACTTCAATAAGAGGTATCATACAAAGGTAGAGACTTCAATAAGAGGTATCATACAAAGGTAGAGACTTCAATAAAAGGTATCATACAAAGGTAGAGACTTCAATGAGAGGTATCACACAAAGGTAGAGACTTCAATGAGAGGTATCACACAAAGGTAGAGACTTCAATAAGAGGTATCATACAGAGAAACGCTTAGGGATAGTAACATCACAGAGATACATGCTTTAAGATAGTGCTATGATACAGAGAGACACTCGCACGTTGTGGAATCAAATATCTCGCCATTAGTGTACACTTAAAATCAATCACTTTTACGCATCAGCTTCGCCAATTGTTTCAAATTATTCAAATTTATTGAACAGCAAAATCCATTAATGCGCTGAAAACATACATACAGTGAACAAGTCTCAAGTTGACGTCACGGGCACCTGTTGCCTGCTGTTGTGGCTATAAGAAGAGATCGACAATCTGAAGATCTTCATCATGAGGTCGTTGCTGTTGCTTTGTGTGCTGGTCCTCCTGACCTCTGTCCCTGTTGGGGGGCGGTGGCGAGGAGGAGGATACAAAATAGTCGCTGGCTACAAACAAACGTAAGTTTTGCTCAGTATCGTGATAGTTGAATATTTATACATTTGATGTTCATTTAAAAATATCTCCCAATAAGACCTTAAACATAATTAATCAGAAAGATAACTTGTGGTTGTGGTATCCCACAGATACATACTTGAAGGCAGTGGTATCGCACATAGATACATTCTTGGGGGTAGTGATATCACACATAGACACATTCTTTGGGGTAGTGATATCACACAAAGATACAAACTTGGAGGTAGTGATATCACATAGAGACACATACTTGGAGGTAGTGATATCACACAAAGACAAACTTGGAGGTAGTGATATCACACAGATACATTCCTGGGGGTAGTGATATCACACAAAGATACAAACTTGGAGGTAGTGATATCACACAGAGATACGTGCTTGTAGGTAGCGGTATCATGTTTGCTTTTGTCAAACAAATCAGTTTCTGAGACCTTTTTATGTTACTCCTAAGAGCTGGAATCTCTGTTCTACTACACAGTAGTCGTAAATCACAATTACCTGACTGTATTTTCCGGTCCATGGATCACTTGATTGTCTGGTTTGTTTCCAGACAGCATGGCAGGAATACTGATGAGTAGCGTCAGGCAGAAACTACTTCCATTGCTAGGTCAGTTGTGTAAATGGGATGCCATTGGAAGGGTTGGACATGCTTACCCATTGCTAGGTCAGTTGTGTAAATTTGGATACCACTGGAAGAACAGGACATGCTTACCCATTGCTAGGTCAGTTGTGTAAATGGGATGCCATTGGAAGGGTTGGACATGCTTATCCATTGCTAGGTCAGTTGTGTAAATGGGATACCACTGGAAGGACAGGACATGCTTACCCATTGCTAGGTCAGTTGTGTAAATGGGATGCCAATGGAAGGGTTGGACATGCTTACCCATTGCTAGGTCAGTTGTGTAAATGGGATGCCATTGGAAGGGCAGGACATGCTTACCCAATGGAAGGTCAGTTGTGTAAATGGGATGCCATTGGAAGGGCAGGACATGCTTACCCATTGCTAGGTCAGTTGTGTAAATGGGGTGCCACTGGAAAGGTTGGACATGCTTACTCATTGCTAGGTCAGTTGTGTAAATGGGATGCCATGGAAGAGGACCACCCATTGGAAAATGGGTCACTGGAAGGGCAGGACTTACCCATTGCCAGGTCAGTTGTGTAAATGGGATGCCATTGGAAGGGCAGGACATGCTTATTGCTGGTCAGTTGTGTAAATGGGATGCCATTGGAAGGGCAGGACATGCTTACCCAATTATTGCTAGGTCAGTTGTGTAAATGGGATGCCATTGGAAGGGCAGGACATGCTTACCCATTGGTAGGTCAGTTGTGTAAATGGGATGCCAAATGGGATGCCACCCATTGCTTGGAAGGGCAGGAAGGGCAACATGCTTACCCATTGCTAGGTCAGTTGTGTAAAATGGGATGCCATTGGAAGGGCAGGACTAACTTACCCATTGCTAGGTCAGTTGTGTAAATGGGATGCCATTGGAAGGGCAGGACATGCTTACCCATTGCTACGTCAGTTGTGTAAATGGGATGCCACTGGAAGGGCAGGACATGCTTACCCATTGCTAGGTCAGTTGTGTAAATGGGATGCCATTGGAAGGGCAGGACATGCTTACCCATTGCTAGGTCAGTTGTGTAAATGGGATACCACTGGAAGGACAGGACATGCTTACCCATTGCTAGGTCAGTTGTGTAAATGGGATGCCATTGGAAGGGTTGGACATGCTTACCCATTGCTAGGTCAGTTGTGTAAATGGGATGCCATTGGAAGGGCAGGACACGCTTACCCATTGCTAGGTCAGTTGTGTAAATGGGATACCACTGGAAGGACAGGACATGCTTACCCATTGCTAGGTCAGTTGTGTAAATGGGATGCCATTGGAAGGGCAGGACACGCTTACCCATTGCTAGGTCAGTTGTGTAAATGGGATGTCATTGGAAGGGCAGGACATGCTTACCCATTGCTAGGTCAGTTGTGTAAATGGGATGCCACTGGAAGGGCAGGACATGCTTACCCATTGCTAGGTCAGTTGTGTAAATGGGATGCCATTGGAAGGGCAGGACATGCTTACCCATTGCTGTATCAGTTGTGTAAATGGGATGCCATTGGAAGGGCAGGACATGCTTACCCATTGCTAGGTCAGTTGTGTAAATGGGATGCCATTGGACCAGGACACATTGCCCATTAGGTCAGTTGTGTAAATGGGATGCCATTGGAAGGGCAGGACATGCTTACCCATTGCTAGGTCAGTTGTGTAAATGGGATGCCATTGGAAGGGCAGGACATGCTTACCCATTGCTAGGTCAGTTGTGTAAATGGGATGCCATTGGAAGGGCAGGACATGCTTACCCATTGCTAGGTCAGTTGTGTAAATGGGATGCCATTGGAAGGGCAGGACATGCTTACCCATTGCTAGGTCAGTTGTGTAAATGGGATGTAAAATGGGCAGGAAACCCATTGAAGAGGTTGGAAATGGGATGCTTGGACTCAGGACATTACCTAATGGAAGGTCAGTTGTGTAAATGGGATGCCACTGGAAGGGCAGGACATGCTTACCCATTGCTAGGTCAGTTGTGTAAATGGGATGCCACTGGAAGGGCAGGACATGCTTACCCATTGCTAGGTCAGTTGTGTATATGGGATGCCATTGGAAGGGCAGGACAAGCTTACCCATTGCTAGGTCAGTTGTGTAAATGGGATGTCATTGGAAGGGCAGGACATGTTTACCCATTGCTAGGTCAGTTGTGTAAATGGGATGCCATTGGAAGGGCAGGACATGCTTACCCAATGGAAGGTCAGTTGTGTAAATGGGATGCCACTGGAAGGGCAGGACATGCTTACCCATTGCTAGGTCAGTTGTGTAAATGGGATGCCACTGGAAGGGCTGGGCATGCTTACCCATTGCTAGGTCAGTTGTGTAAATGGGATGCCATTGGAAGGGCAGGACATGCTTACCCATTGCTAGGTCAGTTGTGTAAATGGGATGCCATTGGAAGGGCAGGACATGCTTACCCATTGCTAGGTCAGTTGTGTTAATGGGATGCCATTGGAAGGGCAGGACATGCTTACCCATTGCTAGGTCAGTTGTGTAAGTGGGATGTCATTGGAAGGGCAGGACATGTTTTTCCATTTCGCGAACACCTGGTGTCATCACTGATTTTCAGCGCTCCATTCATATAATTTTCACAACTATTTTTCCCTTCACACCAAACGGAAACCAAACTATTTCTGAGAATAGTTAAGGCTGGGTATTCTCTTACACTATATTTGTTTAACGCCGCACTCAGCAATATCCAGCTATCATAAGGGACCATACAATATGAGGATTGATATTATGAGCAACGGTTCACGCTGTCGGGTAGCTATGCTGCCCATCCAACCTGACATCGATTACAATCGGCATAGGATGCCTGGGATTTATTTCATTGTATTTATTACTCTCGGGGATGTTGTGCTGGAGAATATACCCCTGCTCTGTAACATTATTCTCACGGGTGAAGAGTCGTCTAAATCAGCGCTGTTCCCTGTACAGAGTTGCGTCCCTTAAATGTTACAGGATCTAATGATTGGGTCATCCATGGTTATTGCACGGAATACCCTCACACATGGAACGTCTTTTGATGTGTAGGTCTATGTCAGTGTCTTCAGTTCTTTAACACTATGGTCAACTGGTGAACTGTTTACATCGCCATTAACTCATTCGTGAGAGAAATATCTCCAATTTTATTTTTCGGAGATATTTTAAAAAATAAAAATAATCTTAACATGAGCGCAATTTTAGGGAATCAGCTATTCACGCGATTACAAGTATTCGCTGTATCAGAGAAATATCCATCGCTGGTGTGGAAATAAATTTTAAATAGCAGATTTTGGCCACAATGTGAAAACAGTCATGTACAATCTATATTCACTCTTTTCACAAGTTCCTATCACCATAGATACGACGAAATATCCATCGCTCGTGTGGTAATAAAGTTTAAAAAGCAGATTTTGGCCACAATGTGAAAACAGCCATGTACAACTTATATCCACTATTTTCATCATAGATACGACGATGTCGATAATGACAACGATGGCAGCCACCCCGACCACCACAGCAGCCATTCAGGGTTCACTCATGATATCTACAACCAGATTCCGGACGACATCCTCGGGGATGCTCTCTGTGTCGTCTTCAACGCCCATTCTAAAGTCCGTCTTAAAGCCGTTGACCGCATCTATGAACGATATGGGTCAAATAAGAGTATCGATGTCACATCGGTTATACAACGGCTAATGCAGTCCGACTTCATGAGAGGTCTTGTCCGTCTACGAAAACAAGGTTAAACCCCTTTTACATCCATTCAATGTTTCATTTGAATACTAATTGAAGTTTGTTTTGATTTTGAAGGAAATATCTACGAACATAATGTCACAGCTCTCAATGTTGAAATCCAGTCTTGTTTTCACAGGTCTATGAAGGGAACAGAATCAAATACGATTATTGTGTGTGTCAGTAGCCGAAGCAATAGCCGTAGCTACAGTCTCAGCAGTCGCAGTAGCAGTACATGTATCAATTACTATCATTAGTAGTAGCTATAGTTGTTGTTATTATTGTTGTTGTTGAGCTTGATGATGTTGACGTTGTTGTTGTTGTTACAATCCATATCATTCCTATAATCACAGCTTTCAGAGACATGTCCCATGCTGGACAGGCTAAGTTCTGCACTCTACTACGACACATGCCCGACACATACAACACCTGTGGCTTCCACAACCTCATCAAGGTGATGGTCGGCCAGTGCGTCCCCACACCCCAATCCTCCCAGGCGCCCCTGCCTGCAACACCAGTGACAGCTGAATCAACTACAGCAGATGCAGCAACACCCATCACGACATCTACACGCACTCTAAGTTAGTTAAGACGTTGTTTTCCATATATACTTGTTATAATACTGTAAGATTAATACTGTCATGTCTTGATGAAACGAAGCATCTGTTGACAAGAACACAGACGTTTGTGGATAGCCTTGTTTCGGAATCGGTTGCTATGGATAAGATGTAATATTCACATGAGATTTTTGTAGCCTTTTAAGCTTGACTATGAAATAATTTGTACAGTGTATGACAAAACAGATACTTTTTTATGATGTTTATCATTCTCAAGATTGCAGGGACATAAGTTACATCCAAAGTGTCGTCAGGACAACAAGAATTGTTGGAGGGATCACAGCACAGCAGGGCGTCTTCGACTCCTTCGCCTCCCTCAACACAGGATTCGGGATTTTTCCAACATGTGGAGCAACAATCATCGACTCCTGTACTGTTCTGACAGCTGCCCATTGTGTCTAGTAAGTGAATAATCCTTCTACATCCCATTGTGTCCAATCATTTTATCCCTGTTCTTCTGCTCATTGTCTCCAGTCGGAGCATCCATGTTGCAATTAGCCATTGTGTCCAATCATATCGTCCATGTTCTACTAACCATTGTCTCCAGTCAGATCATCCATGTTCTACTGCTCATTGTCTCCAGTCAGGGCATCCATGTTCTACTGCTCATTGTCTCCAGTCAGAGCATCCATGTTCTACTGCTCATTGTGTCCAGTCAGACCATCCATGTTCTACTGCTCATTGTCTCCAGTCAGACCATCCATGTTCTACTGCCTATAGTGTCTAGTCAGACCATCCATGTTCTACTGCTCATTGTGTCCAGTCAGACCATCCATGTTCTACTGCTCATTGTCTCCAGTCAGAGCATCCATGTTCTACTGCCTATTGTGTCCAGTCAGACCATCCATGTTCTACTGCTCATTGTGTCCAGTCAGACCATCCATGTTCTACTGCTCATTGTGTCCAGTCAGACCATCCATCCACGTCCTGTTCTACTGCCTATAGTGTCTAGTCAGACCATCCATGTTCTACTGCTCATTGTCTCCAGTCAGAGCATCCATGTTCTACTGCTCATTGTCTCCAGTCAGATCATCCATGTTCTACTGCCTATAGTGTCCAGTCAGACCATCCATGTTCTACTACTCATTGTCTCCAGTCAGATCATCCATGTTCTACTGCTCTATAGTGTGTCTACTGCTCAGTCAGACCATCCATGTTCTACTATCATTGTCTCCAGTCAGAGCATCCATGTTCTACTGCCTATGTGTCCAGTCAGACCATCCATGTTCTACTGCTCATTGTCTCCAGTCAGATCATCCATGTTCTACTGCCTATTGTGTCCAGTCAGACCATCCATGTTCTACTGCTCATTGTGTCCAGTCAGATCATCCATGTTCTACTGCTCATTGTGTCCAGTCAGACCATCCATGTTCTACTGCCTATTGTGTCCAGTCAGACCATCCATGTTCTACTGCCCATAGTGTCCAGTCAGACCATCCATGTTCTACTATCCATTGTCTCCAGTCAGACCATCCATGTTCTACTGCTCATTGTGTCCAGTCAGATCATCCATGTTCTACTGCCTATTGTGTCCAGTCAGACCATCCATGTTCTACTGCTCATTGTCTCCAGTCAGACCATCCATGTTCTACTGCTCATTGTGTCCAGTCAGATCATCCATGTTCTACTGCCCATTGTGTCTCAGTCAGACCATCCATGTTCTACTGCCATTGTGTCCAGTCAGATCCATCCATGTTCTACTGCTCATTGTGTCCAGTCAGACCATCCATGTTCTACTGCCTATTGTGTCCAGTCAGACCATCCATGTTCTACTGCCTATTGTGTCAGTCATTGACAGACATCCATGTTCTACTGCCTATTGTGTCCAGTCAGACCATCCATGTTCTACTGCCTATTGTGTCCAGTCAGACATCCATGTTCTACTGCCTATTGTCCAGTCAGATAGTCAGATTGTGTCCATCCATGTTCTACTGCCTATTGTGTCCAGTCAGAGCATCCATGTTCTACTGCCTATTGTGTCCAGTCAGATCATCCATGTTCTACTGCTCATTGTCTCCAGTCAGACATCCATGTTCTACTGCTCATTGTGTCCAGTCAGACCATCCATGTTCTACTGCTCATTGTGTCCAGTCAGATCATCCATGTTCTACTGCCCATTGTGTCCAGTCAGACCATCCATGTTCTACTGCTCATTGTCTCCAGTCAGATCCATGTTCTATGCCTATAGCCATTGTGTCCAGTCAGACCATCCATGTTCTACTGCTCATTGTGTCCAGTCAGATCATCCATGTTCTACTGCCATTGTGTCCAGTCAGATCATCCATGTTCTACTGCCATTGTCTCCAGTCAGACCATCCATGTTCTACTGCTCATTGTCTCCAGTCAGACCATCCATGTTCTACTGCTCATTGTGTCCAGTCAGACCATCCATGTTCTACTGCTCATTGTCTCCAGTCAGACCATCCATGTTCTACTGCTCATTGTCTCCAGTCAGAGCATCCATGTTCTACTGCCTATAGTGTCTAGTCAGACCATCCATGTTCTACTGCTCATTGTCTCCAGTCAGACCATCCATGTTCTACTGCTCATTGTCTCCAGTCAGACCATCCATGTTCTACTGCTCATTGTGTCCAGTCAGACCATCCATGTTCTACTGCCTATTGTGTCCAGTCAGACCATCCATGTTCTACTGCTCATTGTGTCCAGTCAGACCATCCATGTTCTACTGCTCATTGTCTCCAGTCAGATCCATCCATGTTCTACTATGCCATTGTGTCCAGTCAGACCATCCATGTTCTACTGCTCATTGTGTCCAGTCAGATCCATCCATGTTCTACTGCTCATTGTCTCCAGTCAGACCATCCATGTTCTACTGCTCATTGTGTCCAGTCAGACCATCCATGTTCTACTGCTCATTGTCTCCAGTCAGACCATCCATGTTCTACTGCTCTATCCATTGTCTCCAGTCAGAGACATCCATGTTCTACTGCTATTGTGTCCAGTCAGAGCATCCATGTTCTACTGCCATTGTGTCCAGTCAGATCATCCATGTTCTACTGCTCATTGTCTCCAGTCATATCATCCATGTCCTACTAGCTCATTGTCTCCAGTCAGATCATCCATGTTCTACTAGCCATTGTGTCCAGTCAGATCATCCATGTTCTACTGCTCATTGTCTCCAGTCAGACCATCCATGTTCTACTGCCATTGTGTCCAGTCAGACCATCCATGTTCTACTAGCTCATTGTGTCCAGTCAGATCCATCCATGTTCTACTATCCATTGTGTCCAGTCAGATCATCCATGTTCTACTAGCCATTGTGTCCAGTCAGATCATCCATGTTCTACTATCCATTGTGTCCAGTCAGAGCATCCATGTTCTACTGCTCATTGTGTCCAGTCAGAGCATCCATGTTCTACTATCATTGTCTCCAGTCAGCGATCCATGTTCTACTATCCATTGTGTCCAGTCAGACCATCCACGTGCTACTAGCCATTGTGTCCAGTCAGAGCCTTCATGTCCTACTATCCATTCTGTCCAGTCAGATCATCCACGTGCTACTGCCCATAGTGTCCAATCATATCATCCGTGTCCTACTATCCATTGTGTCCAGTCAGATCATCCATGTCCTACTATCCATTGTGTCCAGTCAGATCATCCACGTCCTACTATCCATTGTGTCCAGTCAGACCATCCACGTACTACTGTCCATTGTGTCCAGTCAGACCATCCATGTCCTACTAGCCATTGTGTCCAGTCAGATCATCCATGTCCTACTATCCATTGTGTCCAGTCAGAGCATCCATGTCCTACTATCCATTGTGTCCAGTCAGAGCATCCATGTCCTACTATCCATTGTGTCCAGTCAGACCATCCACGTGCTACTATCCATTGTGTCCAGTCAGACCATCCACGTGCTACTGTCCATTGTGTCCAGTCAGACCATCCATGTCCTACTATCCATTGTGTCCAGTCAGATCATCCATGTCCTACTATCCATTGTGTCCAGTCAGATCATCCATGTCCTACTATCTATTGTGTCCAGTCAGAGCATCCATATCCTACTACCCATTGTGTCCAGTCAGATCATCCACGTGCTACTGCCCATTGTGTCCAGTCAGATCATCCATGTCCTACTATCCATTGTGTCCAGTCAGATCATCCATGTCCTACTATCCATTGTGTCCAGTCAGATCATCCATGTCCTACTAGCCATTGTGTCCAGTCAGATCATCCACGTCCTTCTATCCATTGTGTCCAGTCAGACCATCCACGTGCTACTGTCCATTGTGTCGAGTCAGACCATCCACGTGCTACTGTCCATTGTGTCCAGTCAGAGCATCAATGTCCTACTATCCATTGTGTCCAGTCAGAGCAACCATGTCCTACTATCCATTGTGTCCAGTCAGCGAATCCATGTCCTACTATCCATTGTGTCCAGTCAGAGAATCCATGTCCTTCTATCCATTGTGTCCAGTCAGAGAATCCATGTCCTACTATCCATTGTGTCCAGTCAGATCATCCACGTCCTACCTTCCATTGTGTCCAGTCAGAGCATCCATGTCCTACTATCCATTGTGTCCAGTCAGAGAATCCATGTCCTACTATCCTTTGTGCCCAGTCAGATCATCCACGTCCTACTATCCATTGTGTCAATTGAGCATCGATGCTCTACTGCCCATTGTGTCGAGTCAGACCATCCATGTTCTAAAGTTAGCATATATACTTACCTGTCTGCAAAGGACAGTAAAACAACTAGATTATCACAGAAACACATTTAACACTAGTAATTAAATCTAAAATACTTTAACTATAAATGGGGGCGGTGGGGTAGCCTAGTGGTTTAAGCGTTGGCTCGTCACGCCGAAGACCCGGGTCCGAATCCCCACATGGGTACAATATGTGAAGCCCATTTCTGGTGTCCCCCGCCGTGATGTTGCTGGAATATTGCTAAAAGCGGCGTAACACCAAACTCAGTCAGTCAGTTAACTATAAATGACAACACAGTATAAAAACAGGCTATAGATCGCCAACAACTCATACTAGGGACCATAGGGACTTACAGTACCTTTGCTACCTGCATGGGCCCTAGTTGGATTTACACCATTCCTTCAGCCGCTGGCGATTGTAGGAAATATGTAGCCAACTTAAAAAGAACAAAAATACTACGTTGTAAAAGTCAGGTAAGTTTAAATTTAGCTCTGAAAGATTTGGAACTTACGTACTTGCTAAAAGTGGTGTAAAGCCCAGCTCACTCACTCACTCGCCGGGGCATGGCATGCTGAAATGAACCAAAGTGTTCAAGAAGACAATAGACATTCAGGATTCCAGTAATGCCATACAAGGGTTACCGATGACCAGAGATGCCATTGGTGGAGAGTGCCAAGTTTACTTATACGGATATCATGTTGGTACCTTCTTCGGTTATTCATGAAAAATGATCTTCGGATCCTGCTTTCCGCACGGAATTTAACAAGCCTTGTGTCCTTGGGCACATGGCAGCTTAGATGATTCAGTTCCCAAAAAAGTTCGTTCTTTGCAAAAGAAACACTGCCCTAACCCATTTTGATCTTTCCCTTTCTAGTCCACACAATGCTGCCCTGTTGAGCGTCAATGTCGGCGATCATACCAGAATACTTACAACCTCCCAGCTCCATGTCAAAAGAGTCTTTGTGCATGAAAACTATGATGCAGAAACTTCAGGTAACAATCATCACGGTCCTTGAGAAATAGAGCACACGAACTACTCGTAACTAGCACGGTTCTTGAGAAATAGAGCACACGAACTACTCGTAACAATCACGGTCCTTGAGAAATAGAGCACACGAACTACGCGTAACGAGCACGGTCCTTGAGAAATAGAGCACACGAACTACTCGTAACAATCACGGTCCTTGAGAAATACAGCACATGAACTACGCGTAACAATCACGGTTCTTGAGAAATACAGCACACGAACTACGCGTAACAATCACGGTCCTTGAGAAATACAGCACACGAACTACGAGTAACAATCACGGTCCTTGAGAAATACAGCACACGAACTACTCGTAACTAGCACGGTCCTTGAGAAATAGAGCACATGAACTACGCGTAACCATCACGGTCCTTGAAAAATACAGCACACGAACTACGCGTAAGAATCACGATCCTTGAGAAATACAGCACATGAACTATGCGTAACTATCACGGTCCTTGAGAAATACAGCACACGAACTATGCGTAACAATCACGGTACTTGAGAAATACAGCACATGAACTACGCGTAACTATCACGGTCCTTGAGAAATACAGCACATGAACTATGCGTAACTATCACGGTCCTTGAGAAATACAGCACACGAACTATGCGTAACAATCACGGTACTTGAGAAATACAGCACATGAACTACGCGTAACTATCACGGTCCTTGAGAAATACAGCACACGAACTACTCATAACTAGCACGGTCCTTGAGAAATAGAGCACATGAACTAAGCGTAACAATCACGGTCCTTGAGAAGTACAGCACACGAACTATGCGTAACAATCACGGTACTTGAGAAATACAGCACATGAACTACGCGTAACTATCACGGTCCTTGAGAAATACAGAACACGAACTACTCATGGCTAGCACGGTTCTTGAGAAATAGAGCACATGAACTACGCGTAACAATCACGGTCCTTGAGAAATACAGCACACGAACTACGCGTAACAATCACGGTCCTTGAGAAATACAGCACACGAACTACGCGTAACAATCACGGTCCTTGAGAAATACAGCACATGAACTACGCGTAACAATCACGGTTCTTGAGAAATACAGCACACGAACTACGCGTAACAATCACGGTACTTGAGAAATACAGCACACGAACTACGCGTAACAATCACGGTTCTTGAGAAATAGAGCACACGAACTACGCGTAACAATCACGGTACTTGAGAAATACAGCACACGAACTACGCGTAACAATCACGGTACTTGAGAAATACAGCACACGAACTACGCGTAACAATCACGGTCCTTGAGAAATACAGCACACGAACTACGCGTAACAATCACGGTACTTGAGAAATACAGCACACGAACTACGCGTAACAATCACGGTTCTTGAGAAATACAGCACACGAACTACGCGTAACAATCACGGTACTTGAGAAATACAGCACACGAACTACGCGTAACAATCACGGTCCTTGAGAAATACAGCACACGAACTACGCGTAACAATCACGGTCCTTGAGAACTACAGCACACGAACTACGCGTAACAATCACGGTTCTTGAGAAATACAGCACACGAACTACATGTAACCATCACGGTCCTTGAGAAATACAGCACATGAACTACGCGTAACAATCATGGTACTTGAGAAATACAGCACATGAACTACACATAAACATTGATTGTCCGTGAAAACTACCATACATAACGAACAGGAACCCTCAAACTCCAGTTAACAATCACGGTCCATGGGAACTGAAACTTACTGTTACAAATCAAGGTCCATACAAGTCTAACACTCCCTGACCCCGAGAACTAACAGTCAAAGGTAGGTAATCAGTCAAAGGTAGGTAAACAGTCAATGCCGGACAAAACGCGCATATCAATAATTGTGAGAAGTAAGACACACAAACTACAGATACAAATCATTGTCCGTGAGTCCTGAAAAACACACACTACAGGTACAATACAAGGTCATTCAGAACAATAATACTCAACCTACAGGTAACAATCGCTGTCCACGAAATACACGAAATATTCACTGTCAGTGAGAACTACAACACTGAAATTACACGTAAAACACAAGGTCCCTCAGAACGACAACACCCAAACTACAGGTAACAATCACGGTCCATGAACACTACGCTCAAACTACAAGTAACAATCACGGTCCATGAACACTACGCTCAAACTACAGGTAACAATCACGGTCCATGAGCACTACGCTCAAACTACAGGTAACAATCGCGGTCCATGAGCACTACGCTCAAACTACAGGTAACAATCACGGTCCATGAGCACTACGATCAAACTACAGGTAACAATCACGGTCCATGAACACTACGCTCAAACTACAGGTAACAATCACGGTCCATGAGCACTACGCTCAAACTACAGGTAACAATCACGGTCCATGAGCACTACGCTCAAACTACAGGTAACAATCACGGTCCATGAGCACTATGCTCAAACTACAGGTAACAATCACGGTCCATGAGCACTACGCTCAAACTACAGGTGCACTACAGAACACGAATTTCACGCAGCATTCATTGCACATAACACCAATGACAGCTATATGGCTTGGAAGCTTTTAAAAATTGTTGAACATATTTATATACATTCTTATGTATATTTAGATGCATATTTTACAGCCAATGATGTAGCGATCCTCAAGATTGACCCCATTGATTTCAACGCCATCCCCAACACCGCACCAGCCTGCCTAGCTACCGCCGACCTCCCTCTGAAAGGAACCTATTGCACATCAGTGGGAGTAGGACGCACTCGTCATGGTAATTCCATGGCATTCAGGTTCCTCACGGGCTGAACCCGTGAAGATCCGGGTTAGAATTGATCTTCAGTAACCCATGCTTGTCGTAAGAGACGACTAACGGGATTGGGTGGTCAAGCTCGCTGACACATGTCATCGCATGTTGATCACTGGATTGGCTGGTCCAGATTCACCGCTATATGGCTGGAATATTGCTGAATGCGGCATAAAACTCGTTGTCTCGTAATGTTTGTTTGTCACGACGGACTATGCTGTTCATTGTGAATCCAGAAGTTGTATAACGCATAGTTTTGCTCTGGTAATATTGCTGAGGATCACGTTTTGATCACAGGGGCGTGTCACGCTTAGAAACAGCGTTAGAAAGACATACAGGTATATAGACCCTACACTAGTACTATATAAAAGGAAAGGGATGTAACGACGGAACCATCCCCTCCTCAATCAAAGTTAGATTTCACCACGTAAACTATTTTTAAGGCCCCGTCGAAGCCTACGGATCGAAAGCGAGATGATGTCCCTACAAAATAAGCTATAAATGGTCACAATCGAATCATTATTTCAAAAGTTATACCCCACGACTCACCGAAAACAGCTACCTCCGCAATTCCAAGCCAAAATCATGGCTCACCCAAGACAGCGAAAACTCACCTTTTAAATTCGTTTATTAATTCCAGCTATAATCCCTTAAATGTCAAGGTCATCTATGGCCGACAAGTGAGTATGATTGCCGATGGTTTTGGAGAAAAAGCCTGCTAACTGTCGATGAATGATTTGTAGATGTTGCAATAAGTTTTTAGACCCGTGGAATGCCGCTGCCGATCGAATCTAGCTTCTACATAGGTGCTGTCAACGTGGCTGGAAATAATAAACGAATTTAAAAGGTGAGTTTTCGCTGTCTTGGGTGAGCCATGATTTTGGCTTGGAATTGCGGAGGTAGCTGTTTTCGGTGAGTCGTGGGGTATAACTTTTGAAATAATGATCCGATTGTGACCATTTACAGCTCATTTTGTAGGGACATCATCTCGCTTTCGATCCGTAGGCCTCGACGGGGCCTTAAAATAGTTTACGTGGTGAAATCTAACTTTGATTGAGGAGGGGATGGTTCCGTCGTTACATCCCTTTCCTTTTATATAGTACAAGGGTAGGGTCTATATACCTATATGTCTTTCTAACACTGTTTCTAAGCGTGACACGCCCCTGTGGTTTTAATGGTATATATACATACCTCATCCTACAAAGAATGATTGAAACGTCCCAATACACTTGGTAACTCCTTCAGAGTGAGTGTGAGTGAGTGAGTGAGTGAGTTTAGTTTGACGCCACTTTTTTAGCAATATTCCAGCAATATCAGGACGGGGGGACACCTGATATGGGCTTCACACCTTGTACCCTTGTGGGAATCGAACACGGTTCTTCGGCGTGACGAGCGAACGCCTTAACCGCTAGGCTACCCCATCAGCCTACAGAACCTCAATTTCATGATGAACGGACACAGACATGCAGTCACTGGCACAGTGTGTACGAAGGTCTTGATAACCTGTGTTCAGACACATCGCGACAGTAACAACGTCTGTTTTGATATTTGCAAGAACTGAATGCACCCATGACCCACGGCGTCAAAGACATCGTTTGACGAACGAATAATTAGGCAGATGGAAAGACATGCTTGAAACTGGGGCAGCACAAGATCACCTTGTTAACGTTTTTGGCGTCAGCCAAAGGGTGAACATCCGGGCATTGATTCGATACCAGATGCTTGGATTAGCTACCTAGCAATACACGGGATCTAGAGAGCGTTCCACTACACGACCGAAAGACAGGTTATTCCTTGTTGGTTGCAGCCGAACGTCATCTCTAAGTGACTGCCACAACAGAAATGACCTGCGGAACGCCAGTGACCTCAGCGTTTCTACTCAACAACGTGTAATCTTCTAGCATCCGATGAAGGAAGACATGCATTCTCATCCCACTGAGCCAAAATTACAAACAGGCACGTTTGAATTGGGCTGACAGAGAGACAAGGAATGGGTTGTATGTCTTGTCGCTGACGAATATAGATACAGACTACACTTCACTCACTGTCGGACCCGAGTATGGCGATGACAAGAGAAGGAGGTCAGGCTCTCAGTGTAGCCCAGCGTGACCAATATGCAAAGGACATAGTACATTTTCGGTTTTGAAGAACTGGAAGTCTCGATCCGACAGGTGTGCGTTACAGATATTATACGACATTCTGGGTGTATGCGTATGAAAGCTGTGATCCTCTGCAAAATGCGAGTAGTATATGTACAGGCATCAAAGCAATTAAAATATGAAACATGTTTAAAAGATGATGTTACTAATCAGTTGGAAATATTTAACATATATCATGTGCAAATGAAGATAAGTGAACAGAGCGTCAAACTTCTGTCCCTCAGGTGGCTATCACCCATTTAATTTCCGCCTGCGACAAGTATCGACTCCAACATGGGACGGTATCACCTGCTACCACGACTCGAGGTTCCTTGTCCCGGTGTCCGACCCTCCAAACCAGATCTGTTCAGGTGCAAAGGGAAAGAACTCCTGCCAGGTCGGTAGCTGGAAAGTAAAGGTGACATTGGCGACACTCGTAGGGGATTTGTAAAGACGTTAGGAGTGTATAACGATAGCGCTAATAGGGAATATGTAAAGGTGACACTGGATTGGGAGTATGTCACTGCGTATGTGCGTGTAATGAATGCTGTGAATGCCAAGATATATATACACCTGGAAAAACGTTAATGCCCGCTAAGCATGTTGACAACTAAGAGAACTGTGTTCAATTAAGCTTCTGCATATGATAATAATGTTTATTTACAAAATCATTGCAAGTGTACTTGGAGGGCAGTGCTTTCAGAAGCAAACCCACGAATATTCACAAGTGCAGTTTGTGCACGTATAACATGGCTCCCCGCAACATGACGCTCTTTCCACCACATTTATCCACCTGTTGAACGACGTGTAGTCGTGTCAGGACAGGTCCAACTTCTGGTCTATGCTCGAATTCCCACTTCTCTCAGACGATTTGTGATGGTTTGGTCAGACATTCTCCGAAGACCAGGCACCTGTCCTGCAGTGTCCATTACTGTAGCAAATCGGTGACGTAGGTGAAACACCCGGATGAATCGGTCCTAAGCAGGAGCGGTCACTCTTGGTCTTCCACTTATAGGACAATCTTGGGTCGAACTGAAACGGGTATATCGATGCCACAATCGAGATATGGTGCTGTGATGGACGTTGAAGTCTCTTGCAACGGCAGACTGGGACTCCCCTGCTTCCAAACGTCCAATGGCATAGCATTCAATCTTGGCATTTATTATCTTCGTTTACGTGGGAAGTTTCGTAATGAAATGATAAATTTAGTTTGGCCTTTTATAGTCGATGTCTCTACTCGTGATTTCGACATGTTGCACGTGCATTACATGTAAAACTGTCTGCATGCACTTTTCATACATCGGGGTTTTATTAAGACAAACGTTTACAAACAGAAACAACCACGACATGCTAAACGGGATTCAAACATAGGAATTGTCTTAATGACGATTACTGTCAAGATATATCGAAATGAACTGCTGAAAAAGCCTGGGCGTTTCTTTTTTCGAAGAGTGTATATACCTGTACCTATAAACCTTTATGGATACGTCCTCTTTTGGTTAGCATCTAGCAGTGTTTCGATGTGAATTCCTAGACTGATATCCACTTTGACAACGATATGAATCTATCTATGAGTCCAGATATTTCTTGTCAAAACAAGAAGAAGTCTATCCCGACAATCACAGTCACATGTCCATATACCCAGGCGATCACAGTCACCTTTAAAACTACCCAGGCGATATATCTATATATACTGGACAAAAATAGTTAGGAATATATGTACATTTTTAAATTATAAATAATTATATATTTATTCATTGACACGTTGATAAACTATCAATCATAGAAATACCAATATCCCTAACTTATTTTGCCCAGTATAGGTAAATGCTCACAAAGCAGCAACTGTACAACTTCTGTAACAAGCTTGATAACATTATAAGGGTTTATACCGAAACGTGCCCTTACAGGTATCAAAGAAGAAATCCATACAGTTGCTACTTTGTTGTTGCCCAACTTCTAAAGAAGCCTATCAAACAACCAAGGCAGCGATTGTTACGTTTAATACATTACGACCGTGATGTGGGTCTTCTTCAGGGGGGGCGGTGGGGTAGCGTAGTCGCTAAAGCGTTCGTTCGTCACGCCGAAGACCCGGGTTCGATTCCCCACATGGGTACAATATGTGAAGCCCATTTCTGGTGTCCCCCGCCGTGATATTGCTGGAATATTGCTAAATGCGGCGTAAAACTAAACTCACTCACTCATTTTTTTTCAGGGTGACTCTGGCGGTCCGTTGTACTGCCAGCATAAGGGTCGACAAGTTCTGGCCGGGGTAGTGTCCTACGGTGTCGGCTGTGGTCTAGCTCGCTATCCAGGTGTCTACATCAAGGTGTCCAGCTACACTGACTGGAACGCTTCCCATTCTGGCTGTTAAACTACAGGCGTTTTATTAGATGAATAAATTTGTCCCGTGTTTGACAAATGATGATTGTGTCATTATTTCTAAGAATGGTGGAAGACTTCCAAAGGACGGACACTTTGCCATACAATCTCTCATACAAACACATTGAACGGAAGTACATCATGTGTCATGAATTTACGGAGTAACTATCAGATTATATTTGTCTCTTATTAAACCATGGACACTTCTCATTCACAGTGATACATTGGTTTGGTTTGTTGTTTTACGCCGCACTCAGCAATATTCCAGTTATATGGCGGCGGTCTGTAAATAACCGAGTCTGGACCAGACAATCCAGTGATGGGCAGCATGAGCATCGATCTACGCAACTGGGATACGATGACATGTGTCAACCACATCAGCGAGCCTGACCACCCGATCCCGTTAGTCACCTCTTACAGGAGCCTCTTCAGCAACCCATTTACAGAAGAACAAGAAGAAGAAGAAGAAGAAAAAAGAAGAAGAAGAAATGTAGTCTATTAATGCCGCAATTCTTTAGAAGAGACTTTACATTATCACAATATGGCCTATGAGACACAGATAATATCACAGCTGTATAAAAACATTGGTAACAAAATCACACCCACACATACACACACGCAAGCCCAGACATATACATGTACACAAACACCATCCCACGCATACATACACACACGCGCGTGCACCCACACACACATACACACGCGCACGAACCTACACTAACACACACATTCACGTTCTTACACTAAAAAGCATAAAATATATATAAATAGCAAACATGTCCATGAGTGGATGCTGACATTATTATTGAAATTAATTAAACTATTTTACGATAATATTTCGGCGCCTAAACATATGTTTAGGTTTAGTAAATTACGACCGTGGTGTGCTTCTTCTTCGGGTGATTCCGGTGGACCGTTGTACTGCCAGTATATGTTTACATATGTTAAGGCAGTTGTTTACACTCGATTGGTTGACACATGTCATCGGTTCCCAATTGCGCAGATCGATCCTCATGCTGTTGATCACTGGATTGTCTGGTCCAGACACGATTATTTATTTACCGCCACCATATAGCTGGAATATTGCTGAGTGCGGCGTTAAACTAAACTCATTCACTCAGTTGTTTACACATCTTAAGGCAGTTGTTTGTTTAGTAATTGGAACAGGTAAAAAGAAGAAGACTGACTGAGTTTGGTTTTACGCCGCTTTCAGCAATATTCCAGCAACATCACGGCGGAGGACACCAGAAATGGGCTTCACACATTGTACCCATGTGGGGATTCGAACCCGGGTCTTCGGCGTGACGAGCCAACGCTTTAACCATTAGGCTACCCCACCGCCCCAAAAGAAGAAGATGAAGAAGAAGAATAAGAAGTTTATTCTGGTCTAGCAATACATGATTGGTATACATCCAAGTAACAGTCGCCCAGCCAGCTAGGTCCTATGAGACACAACTGTCATTAAGTTCAATATATGACAAAAGCACTATATGAGTGCTAAATACTTACATACAGATAAAAAAAGTCAAGATAAAATATCAATTGATGTAGGAGTGGTGAATAATGTACGTTTAAACATAGTTGTAACAAGTGCAGTTACGTAACTCTATAAATCGCCGTGCTGCATGATAAATGTGGTTTGATTTGAAATGGATAGTTGGCTGAAATTTGGATTTTCAGCAATTGCGAGATTCAAAAGTGGAGTTTATAACTCAGAATATAGATTGCAGGCGATAAGAAAATGCGCCTCGTCCTCAACATTAGAAGAATTACAATAGTTACATATACACTGATGTAAGGGAGATTTTAGAACTTAAACCGACCAAGTTTTACTTCTAAGGTGAGTGTGCGACATCTATATTTTGCTAAATAACTTAGAAATATGGGCCCTGTCATTTACTGCAGTAACATAATAAGAAGTACTAAAAAGTTTTTAAAAGACGGTAATTTCTTAACTTGTGACCATTTGCTTCCCCCCTATAAAATAAAGGCAATTGTAAATTCTGCAAAAAAAGATTCTCACCATAATCCCATGACAAAGGTTTTATTAAAGAACACCCCTGAGTAAGATGTGTAGGTTTACGCCTGTTATCATAATGAACTGTTCTAATCACAACACCAAATGGGATAATGTTGAAATATTATCAAAAAACCTCCAGGACTTCACCAAAAGAAAACTGGCAGAAACTGTTCAAACCCACCGACACAAGCCCTCAATCAACAGGAACCAAGGATACCTCTTTCAATCCGCCTACAATGAACTGATAAAAACAACAGAACAGAGCACTCCATCCATGATTGCTAATTAATCCTATCTGCTATCTGTACCTTGTTCCGCCTCCTCAACATTGGCTTCCTCCTACTGTTACTGTATTATTACCTATTCCATTGTTGTTGTTGTTAATCCCGTTGATGTACTTCCTCATATTGTCTTACTTAATCCCAGTATACACTACACGCCAAAGAGAAACGTTAACCTCCTACCCTTATGAATTACTGAAAAACTATCAAAGATATTTTAGAAGGTTTTAGTTTACAAGAAAGCTTAACAACACAGCTTTGTGCAAATCACGAAAAGATTTCTCAAATGCATGCATATTTTGGTGAAATGCATCTTTTTCAGAAGAGTTCAATTTTCTGTTTATACATAGCAATATCAATCGCCAAAACGCAGCAATATTCAAGCAGTACATGTATTTACATCCATTTCACATGTAGAATGGTATAAAGGGTATGAAGGGTATAAAGAGAGCCTAGAAGACATGATCTTATACACAAGTACGCGAAATATGCCACGATTAACAGCTGAAGGGAGAGAAAGAGCGATTGGGGTGGTGCAGATGGGGTCGACATACAATGCTGTTGCCAACGCCCTCGAATGCCACCGTATCACGGTTATAAGACTTATTCAGGGCAACAGAGAGACTGGGGTCACAATAGACAGACCAAGAAGTGGACGTCCACGCATCACAACGCAAGCTGTACATAGATACCTTCGTCATTCTTTTGGCGTTTAGTGTATGTAATAAGTCGGTTTGGTGCTGTATTGCTTTACTCTTGCTTGACAACGGTATAAGAAGCTATACCGAAACGTCGCATTATAATAAAATATAGAAGTTGTTATCCACAAATTATTATCCTGTTATTATCATTCATCAACTGTTTTAACGCCAATCCAACAGATGATTCTGCTGGATCACTTATAACCCTTTTAACGTTACTGAATCAGTGAGCGAACATATGACTTATTTCATAGCAACAAAAGACAAATAGCTAGCAAATGTCGATTAAATGCCAAACCATACACCTTTTTATGTTATGGATAACATCTTCTTTGCAATGCATCTAGCAACGTGTTGTTGTTTGAAGTATATGTATAACATTAAAAAATAGTGGCGTTATTTTATTACAAATCCTTATTTGCTACCTGTCTTTCCATCTCTGCCCGAAAGATTAACCACAATCCTTATTACAAATACGTTATTTTTATTCAAAGAAAGTATTTGAGACAAGTGGAATTAATACCGTATGGATTCCTAGACAAAAATACAAATTCAAATTGTCGTCCACATATGAAAAAGCTTTGTCTTTGATTTACAGATATAATCACGTCTCCTTCCCGAGTTTACTGCGACAACAATCTGTGCAGCTTTCGAAATTAACGTCGGTCTTTAGGCCTTGAGCCGACTGAAACCCCATTTGGACCCACAGTGTTTGTTTTCTGCAGGTCCTTATGGCCGACAGCCTTTTCGAACGTGGGCCTGGTTTGACATTTCAACATGACAACTCTACGCTATATTATATAGCATTTCTTAGATAGTTGACTTAAAGGCATATGTAATAACCTTAATCCATCTTTAATATCTTGTGAAATATATAGGAAATCTGCCTAAATCACTATAGGGGGAGGTAGGTGTAAGTGTTTTGCACATGCACAAACATATGATTTATTCCCCAGATTGCTGCCCATTATAGAAGTTTTGGTTGTATCGCAACATTAACAATTCCAGGGAACAATACCAACATACTTTAATATTCCAATCAATATCCTTCGTGCTTGAATTTCAGCATATTTTGCATGTCATGCACAAAATAGGTGTAAAACTCCAAATATATACGCAAGGGACTTAATTAAGCACCCCCTAATAAATTTCCTCATAGTGATATCTATGATGATGATAATGTGTCAATGATGCCATTGTTTAATAGCGCATTTCAGGTGATGAAAAAGAATGTTTCAGTTTGAGAGTGTTTGCCAGAACGAAGCCCACATGCATGTAAATCATGCAACCCACTCGTATCATGAAAAGCTCTATCTGTGCCTGACCGTTCAAGGTTATTTAAATGTGAATATGCAACCCGTATAATCCATACACGGTAACATGGCGAGGAGAAGACTTTCATTGAGGCGGGGATGGCAGGTAGTGTGTATACATGCAGCTGGCATGTCCTTCAAGGCCATCGGGCGTCAGTTTGGTTACCGCAACTCTGTCATCAGTAGACCGGAAACACCAAGGTGCTGTCAAGGATCGATCAGGGCCCAGGAAGGCCCTTCCAGCATTAAGATCGCAATGTGTCCCGTTACATGAGGTGTGAACCCTTGACTACGTGCACTTGTTTGTAACAATCCTTGATGCCCAACAGACGTTTGTCAACCAGGGTTGTGCGAAACTGTCTCAAGGCTTTTGGCCTGATGTCCCGAGGGATCGTCACACGTCCATCTCTGACATCTGAACGTCAAGGGCAGTCTGCAGTGGTGTTGTGCTCTTTGGCGCTGGAATCTTCGAACCAGGAGATGGATCTATAAGTCAGACGAAAGCAGGTTCCAGCTTCATGTTACGATTGGAGGAGGAACAGTCATCCTACTGTTCCCTTTGATGGAGACGTAGCGTCTCCCATGACATTAACTTGGCCAGGGTGGCATGAGTTTAAGTTGACCAGGGTGACAAGACATTAAGTTGACCAGGGTGACATGACATTAAGTTGACCAGGGTGACATGACATTAAGTTGACCAGGGTGACATGACATTAACTTGGCAAGGGTGACATGACATTAAGTTGACCAGGGTGACATGACATTAAGTTGACCAGGGTGACATGACATTAAGTTGACCAGGGTGACATGACTTTAAGTTGACCAGGGTGACATGACATCAAGTTGACCAGGGTGACATGACTTTAAGTTGACCAGGGTGACATGACATCAAGTTGACCAGGGTGACATGACATTAAGTTGACCAGGGTGACATGACATTAAGTTGACCAGGGTGACATGACATTAAGTTGACCAGGGTGACATGACATTAACTTGGCCAGGGTGACATGACATTAAGTTGACCAGGGTGACATGACATTAAGTTGACCAGGGTGACATGACTTTAAGTTGACCAGGGTGACATGACATCAAGTTGACCAGGGTGACATGACTTTAAGTTGACCAGGGTGACATGACATCAAGTTGACCAGGGTGACATGACATTAAGTTGACCAGGGTGACATGACATTAACTTGGCCAGGGTGACATGACATTAAGTTGGCCAGGGTGACATGACTTTAAGTTGGCCAGGGTGACATGACATTAAGTTGACCAGGGTGGCATGACATTAAGTTGACCAGGGTGGAATGACTTTTAGTTGATCAGGGTGACATGACATTAAGTTGACCAGGGTGACATGACATTAAGTTGACCAGGGTGACATGACTTTAAGTTGACCAGGGTGACATGACATTAAGTTGACCAGGGTGACATGACTTTAAGTTGACCAGGGTGACATGACATTAAGTTGACCAGGGTGACATGACATTAAGTTGACCAGGGTGGCATGACATTAAGTTGACCAGGGTGGCATGCCATTAACTTGACCAGGGTGACATGACATTAAGTTGACCAGGGTGACATGACATTAAGTTGGCCAGGGTGACATGACTTTAAGTTGACCAGGGTGGCATGACTTTAAGTTGACCAGGGTGGCATGACTTTAAGCTGATCAGGGTGACATGACATTAAGTTGACCAGGGTGACATGACTTTAAGTTGACCAGGGTTACATCCTTCTGGCCAGCGCTACATCACGGACAGTCGTGGTCAGTTTGTGGTGCCTCATTTTGATAAACCACCAATTGAAATTATAAATTAACATATTGACTACATTTCGTTGTTTTTCTTTAGTCAATTATTCAATTTACTATCAGCCCTTCTCGAAGTATGAAAGTTCTGACAGTTAAGTCACTGTTCTATAACATGGGGGAAGGGGGGGGGGGGATTAATTAAGTTACATGTGTATAAATGTATATACATTTTCATATACCACATCTTTGATTTGCCGTTCGACCAAGAACAATCAAAACCATCGATAGTTTTAATCACAACTGACAATAACGTAATGATATTTGTAAACAAATACCTTCGGAGGTCCTCAAAGTTGTTCGGTCAGATCATAGGTCACATGATGACCGGTATCTCTTTGGCTATATTCGCACATGTTTCGACAGGCCGCGAACACATCTTGATAAACAAACGTTTACACTCTCTCAATAACGGGGTGCAAATGGCTCACAAAAGTATTGAAAAATATATCAAGTTGTATATGATTGAAATCATGTATGTTGCCAAGGTAACAAGGTAACATATTGGGCTGCTTAAAACCAGCGGGAATTCATCAAGAATTGAAGGGTTTTTTAAATATAACAAGCTAACAAGATAGGTACACTCTTAGAGAATCCTCACACTGAAATGTTCGTTATAATAAGGGATAACCACCTAAGCCGATAAAAACACGCACCAGGAAAGCAGCCATGGCCCTTATTACAAACCCTAGGAGTCTATGTTTCTTTAACATTGTAACTGTGTTCTTGCTAGGTAGACTAACTAATCCCCAGCAAGTACAGTGCAGGATAATACATACTGACCTTGCAAACATTGACCAAACTGTGTGAAAGCAAACTTTAGGAACGCAGGATACACATGAAACAAAATGCCATGAAGTGACAAATACAATATACTTTTAAATCTTCTGAAAGTTCAGTCATAAACCACATGTGTCGTCTATTTAAGGAGGAAACATGGTTTATTAGTTTCCAACCACTAGATATGAACCACTATATAAGTAACGAACATTTCAGGCAACGTCATGTCTTCAGAAACACTGTCTTGTTCTCAGATAGATTTAAACTGGGCACATTTCAAGATATTGAAAACTGAAAACAATCATATAAAGATTAATAAGCATGTTTGGGAGCTATTATTTTTTTGCAAACTAAAAATCGACATTATCTTCATAAATCTTAATTGTTTAAAGGCAGAAAAGTAAACTATTGTCAAATCTATTTATTATCATTTAATCTTTTGGGGGTATACATTTCAAATAATGATACTGTAATTATTTAACATGAGACGAGCAACAAAAATTCTGGAAATAATAGGACTGTAGCTCAATTTTAATTCAATCAAAGCGACAGAAATACCCGTTACTGGGATGAAATGTTCCTTGTGGTTGTTATTGATGTTAAGGTAATGTTTCTATTGCCCAATTGTAAGTCTGTCTTATCAAATACAGAGTGACATTACTTTGTAAACTCCGAGTGATGTTGTCATTGTTTATTTAGAAATGAAATGTTCGTTACATCGTTACCTCTTATTTCGGATAACTCTCAATTGAAAGTCTTTGGTGATTGTAGACATCCTCTGACTTCCCAGATGGGATAGGAGTCACATGATATGAGAACTTCACAAGCTATATAGTTTCGAATACTCTGGTACCGAGCATTTCAGTAATGGAGGTTACATACGCTGGCAAATCAAGCAGTCAGTTACCACTAACCACACACAAGCTTTGAATACATGTATATCCTTTCTTTTTCCATCTGGCATACTTGGGTTCTAAATGTAAATCAAACTGTGTCCAAAAAGAGCACAGTTCCCTAATGTGGCGGTGGTAACGGGCATTTCACTCTCATCTCTACGCATGGAATAGTTTCTGTGTATTGAGATATGTTATGCAGAGAGATATTCTAAGCCTCAAATAATGACAAGTACCATTAATGTAAACATAAATTGTATTCATTCAAAGTGAATGGGTGAGATTATGCTTTGTTCTACACAGGTACATGTCAAGCTGAAAATTGGTCACGGACATTTCCTCAAAACTGGCGACATGGCATTGGAGCAAATTCATTAATCAAACAACGAATGCACTGGCTTAACAATTTGCAGAAAATGAAACTTTTGCCAAATATTAGTTTGTATACCGAACTGCATTAAGTTTAACTGCAAAGTAAAGTTTTGTTACAGGCGGCGGTAACGAACATTTCAAATTGACCTGTTACAGTAGCTGTAACACATATACTGTTGGGGTTATTGGACTGTTTCTGCATGTTCATGATGGATGTTGGCCAGGTTGGTACCATTGTCCAACCATACTGATAATAACATTCGCTAATAAGGTTTAAGAGAGGGAATGAGTGAGTTTAGTTTTACGCCACACTCAGCAATATTCCAGCTATATGGCGGCGGTCTGTAAATAATCGAGTAACCAGACAACCCAGTCATCAACAACATAAGCATCGATCTGCGCAATTGGGAACCGATGACATGCGTCAACCAAGTCAGCGAGCCTGACCACCCGATCCCGTTAGTCACCTCTTACGACAAGCATGGGTTACTGAAGATCAATATTCTAACCCGGACCTTCACGGGTATTTTAAGAGAAGCATGGTGGCGACAGCATTTGCACCCTGTTATCGAGAATGAGCGTTAATCACAATTTGACAATAGGTGATAGATTCAAACATGTCGTTTTACCTTACGCATCGAAATATGTGTCATTAGGTTGATTTGATGTGGTTAGCTGTCCGCCTGATCGGCCTGGCCAGCCAGACGGATTCGTTGTCTGTCTCAAAAGAGTTTTATCGTTCAAGATGTACAGTGCAAATGTACAAATTAAAGTGTATAATGAAAGTGGCGAATACATTTTTGTTGATATCAGGCCCACATTACCATTTACCAGCTGTTCCATGTCGATTGGTCTACCACACCCTTTCCTGGCCATCCAACAGGTGCATCGTGTGTACTGAAACAGACAACTAACAGAAACAGGTGGTTACTATTTGGATACAGATGCAAGTCAATAGAAGAACGCCGGTGACGTTGTGAACAGACAGCATGGTGTCCCTCAGTACAACATGTACATTCTCAAGAAGATGCATAGCGTCATGTCCCTGAATCGATATCAGGCCTTGCCGCGTGTGGTCAGCATATATACTGTATATATATAATACAAATACATGTTTTAAAGAACATATATATATCCAATGTACATATGATTGTATTTGTTAAACAATGTGTAAGTCCTACCACGTTTTATGAGCTACAATTCGAATATGTTTCCATAAGAAGTCCACCTTGGATGATGACGTCACAAGCACCTGTTCGGAATTATAGAGGCTATATATTGCCGAGGGGTTGAAGATCTGATCATCTTCATCATGAGGTCGTTGCTGGTGCTGTGTTTGCTGGTCCTCCTGACTATTGCCCATGCTGGCGGACGCCGTCGCCGTGGCCGATACAGTGGCTATAGGTCGGGGGGGGAAGTTACCGTCTTCCAGGAAGTGGAGGATACAGACGACCGTAAGTGTGTCTCTCTATCATTATACATGGAACCTGTTTGATCGCCTTAGACAGAACATATATTTTCGTATTTGATTAAATGTATCATGGAGTCTTCAGAAAAACAGAAAAACTCTAAGGCATGTCAGGTTCCCCCTAAACATAAGGTGAAGAATTTCAAGTTATCTCTTATTGTATGCTTGCTATCCTGCGTATTTACATGTGTGTGTGTGTGTGCGTGCGCGCGTGATGTGTGCGTGATGTCGACATGAACTAAATGCATGCTAAAGACTTTGTGTGTGGCATAATCTGTCAGTTTAGGTATTTAGATAAAGTGTATGCACCTGTGTTTGAACTTTGGTAAATGTATAGATCAGGGTTCAGCCTGGTCTTGTGTTGGGCAATGAATTCCATTTCAACATGCCGCTGGTGCCAGTTAAATCAAATTTCTTAAATCAAAACCTGAAATGATATTTGTTCACTTTGTTGAACGACAGCTACTACTACGACGATGACCACCACTACAACAACCACGGCAACTACCCTTATTATGTAACAGCCCCTCCTACACCGCCTCCTACCGCAACACCGTTCCCGTCGGATCTCTACAATCAGCTTCCAGAGGACATTCTTGGCAGCGCTCTCTGCATCATGTTAGGAACCGATATCAGCGCCCGTTACAGCGCTTATCATAACATAATAAATTCCTATGGGTGGAACTCTAGATACATCTTACAAACTATACAACAGTTGATGACTACATTCAAGCAAAGTCTCAGTGTTTTACGCGATGAAGGTAAGAGAGAAGTTCCTGCTTTATTGTTGATGACAAATTCCTGAACGACTAATTTCCCCAACTACAACCCCCAAAGGTTCTCTCGAACAAATTGCACACTCAGTTAATGCCGACACCTTACTTATGAAAAATACATAACTGTGATTGACATTATCGATATAATGTTGCCATTATTTAATGCATGAATGGTTCGGACAGATCCGGCATCATCAGGTAGATTACGATCATCCTTCGCTCACGGCCCATAAACCCTTTACACGTAGGTCAGCACCACACGGGATTTCTCCCGGGAAGCACTGTCTGGGATTCACCTACTAAGAACCTTCAGACAATGTGAAGACTCCCCAACACTGTAGCAGTCTGCATTACCCAAAGTGTCAGAAGCAGTGTCAATCACATTAATGTCTAAGAGGACTGTGAATTCAAACTATTGTTTTAATTGGTTTGATCAAAAGCGAACAAGGTCTGGTTTGTTGGGCCGGATACATCGGAGTCAGTGTATGACGCCCTCAATATGTTCTAGGTCTTATCATGGATGCACCTCTGAGTAAAGGCCGGTAGGGAAGTCTAGTGGTTAAAGCGTTCACTCGTCACGCCGAAGACCCGGTTTCGAATGAAGCCCATTTCCGGTGTCCCCCGCCGCGATATTGCTAGAATATTGCTAAAAGCGGCGTAAAATCAAACTCACTCACTCACCTCTGAGTAAAACCCACTGGCATGGCAAAGACGGTAATAAAAGGACCAAGCTCTTAAGATACTATGTCTGTGGCAACGCTGGGCGTCGACTGACAATTTAATTCAATTCATTACATAATCTACATTTTATACTTGCAGCACTCAGTGACCTGTCCTCAGCTGGTAAGGAGAGGTTATGCAATCAGCTTAAAAACATGCCTAGCAGCTACACAGAATGTGGCTTCGAACAGCTCATCGGCGTCTTGTCTGACCAGTGTACGCCTGCGGCCAACACGTCAACTACTGCAACTGCAACAGCCACGACTACACTACCCACGGCTGCACCAACCACGACTGCACCAACCACGACTACACCAACCACGACTACACCAACCACGACTACACCAACCACGACTGCACCAACCACGACTACACCAACCACGACTACCACAGCCGCAACTACGACAACAACGACGGCTGCTCCCTCCCTCAGTAAGTGTGTGAGTCAATGTCCATGAAGCAATTTCATGCGACAAGTATTCTGGCATTTGCACCTCAGAATGACAGTCAAACAACAACAACCCTTGGATTTCGATAACACCTACCCAAGAATGTAAACATGAGACATGTACAGTTGGTTTCCATTCAAACGAGTCCTGTATACTTTGCATCCACAGTGACCATCCAATCCCCACTGAGAGATTAGTGGAGTTGTGATGGAAGATTACTTCTTGTTTATGTTGTTGTAAATAGGTGGATTTGTGACCTTTGTCCCATCAGTTTATTTAACCAATTCATTGTCGTACCAAAGACATCTGACATGATGAGATTACTAAGCAACCTACCCACTTCTGTGATCCCGACAACATTCATATCAGTCTTGAATAGATACAACAGTAGACAGCAGCCAAGCCAGCAAGCTTTGGGTATAATACATGATATATAGTTTTACCATGTAGTGGCTTCCTAACAACAGGCGGGGGGTAGCCTAGTGGTTAAAGCGTTCGCTCGTCACGCCGAAGACCCGAGTTCGATTCTCCATAGGGGTAAAATGTGTGAAGCCCATTACTGGTGTCCCAGTTCCGATATTGCGGAATATCGTAAAAGGGGGTTAAAACTGAACCCACTCACTCACTTCATAACAAACGGTACTGGGCTATGTTTGTTGTTTATCAAAGAAACAGAATTTACAAGGACAAGTTTGAAATGTTTATGATGAGAAACTCTTGCTTCTCCTTACAAGATTGCAACGATCTTTCCACGATCCGAGCTGTTGCCACAACAACAAGAATTGTTGGAGGCATCGCAGCACAGCAGGGACCCTACGATTCCTACGCCTCCCTCAACATCGGGGGCAGCATCAACCCCGTGTGTGGAGCTACAATCATCGACTCCTGCACTATTCTGACAGCTTCACACTGTGTTGAGTAAGTCCGCCTACCTTCCACTCCCCTCGTTGTTCTGTCAGTCCACCTACCTTCCACTCCCCTCGTTGTTATGTCAATCCACCTACCTTCCACTCCCCTCGTTGTTCTGTCAGTCCACCTACCTTCCACTCCCCTCGTTGTTCTGTCAGTCCGCTTACCTTCCACCCCACTCGTTGTTCTGTCAGTCCGCCTACCTTCCACCACCCTCGTTGTTCTGTCAGTCCGCCTACCTTCCACCCCACTCGTTGTTCTGTCAGTCCGCCTACCTTCCACCCCCCTCGTTGTTCTGTCAGTCCGCCTACCTTCCACTCCCTTCGTTGGTCTGTCAGTCCGCCTACCTTCCACTCCCCTCGTTGTTCTGTCAGTCCGCCTACCTTCCCAACCCACTTGTTCTGTCAGTCCGCCTACCTTCCACCACCCTCGTTGTTCTGTCAGTCCGCCTACCTTCCACCCCACTCGTTGGTCTGTCAGTCCGCCTACCTTCCACCCCACTCGTTGTTCTGTCAGTCCGCCTACCTTCCACCCCCCTCGTTGTTCTGTCAGTCCGCCTACCTTCCACTCCCTTCGTTGGTCTGTCAGTCCGCCTACCTTCCACTCCCCTCGTTGTTCTGTCAGTCCGCCTACCTTCCACCCCACTCGTTGTTCTGTCAGTCCGCCTACCTTGCACTCCCCTCGTTGGTCTGTCAGTCCGCTTACCTTCCACCCCACTCGTTGTTCTGTCAGTCCGCCTACCTTCCACCACCCTCGTTGTTCTGTCAGTCCGCCTACCTTCCACCCCACTCGTTGGTCTGTCAGTCCGCCTACCTTCCACCCCCCTCGTTGTTCTGTCAGTCCGCCTACCTTCCACTCCCTTCGTTGGTCTGTCAGTCCGCCTACCTTCCACTCCCCTCGTTGTTCTGCCAGTCCGCCTACCTTCCACCCCCCTCGTTGTTCTGTCAGTCCGCCTACCTTCCACTCCCCTCGTTGGTCTGTCAGTCCGCATACCTTCCACTCCCCTCGTTGGTCTGTCAGCACATCCACGTCCTACTGTCTGTTTTGGTTTGTAAGAAAGCCACATTCTACTTATCCGTGTGTTAAGTCAGTACATCCACATCCTACTTACCCGTGTGTTAATGCAGTACATCCACATTCTACTTATCCGTGTGTTAAGTCAGTACATCCACATTCTACTTATCCATGTGTTAAGTCAGTACATCCACATTCGACTTCTGTCCACAGTGTTCAGCCAGTACATCCTCGTTCTTGAGTTCACTAAGAATATCGACATTCATGTCGGATTCAGTGGACTGATATTTTGCTTCCATACGTTGTAGACTTCAGCGGCCTGAGACAGTAGCATTGGAAAACAGCAGAATCACATATTGGCAATAACATGGTTCCATATGTATAACATGGCTGTTAGTGAAAGCGGAGACCTATTCATCCAATACATTCTGTGACAAACATGATGTCCTATGTTGTTCCACATGTATAAAAGGGATGTTAGTGAAAGCGGAGACCTCTTCATCCAATACATCCTTCATCCAGCCTAGTGGCTGCAAGAGTTTGTATGCTCCCCAGGGAGTTGAGATTGACAATACGATGTGCCGTTGAGATTGACATCCAGTGAACGTGGGAAAAACAAAGCGCCTTTGAGCAGCTGAGCGGAGCTGGATATCGGCGCTATACAAATGTATATATGATGATGATGATACATTCAGTGACAAACATGATGTCCTATGTTGTTCCATATGACAAACATGATGTCCTATGTTGTTCCACATGTATAACATGGATGTTAGTGAAAGCGGGGACCTCATCATCCAATACATTCTGTGACAAACATGATGTCCTATGTTGTTCCATATGTATAACATGGATGTTAGTGAAAGCGGAGACCTCATCATCCAATACATTCTGTGACAAACATGATGTCCTATGTTGTTCCATATGACAAACATGATGTCCTATGTTGTTCCATATGTATAACATGGATGTTAGTGAAAGCGGAGACCTAATCATCCAATACATTCTGTGACAAACATGATGTCCTATGTTGTTCCATATGTATAACATGGATGTTAGTGAAAGCGGGGACCTCATCATCCAATACATTCTGTGACAAACATGATGTCCTTTGTTGTTCCATATGTATAACATGGATGTTAGTGAAAGCGGAGACCTAATCATCCAATACATTCTGTGATAAACATGATGTCCTATGTTGTTCCACATGTATAACATGGATGTTAGTGAAAGCGGAGACCTAATCATCCAATACATTCTGTGACAAACATGATGTCCTATGTTGTTCCATATGTATAACATGGATGTTAGTGAAAGCGGAGACCTAATCATCCAATACATTCTGTGACAAACATGATGTCCTATGTTGTTCCATATGTATAACATGGATGTTAGTGAAAGCGGAGACCTAATCATCCAATACATTCTGTGACAAACATGATGTCCTTTGTTGTTCCATATGTATAACATGATGTCCTGTGTTGTTCCATATGTATAACATGATGTCCACATGTAGATTGACTTGTACCATATGTTTCCCTGGTTATTCGGGGGAACAGTTGACTTGTATTTGCGTGTGTTGAAACGTATTTCATTAGATTGATATGCATACACCTCTAAGTTGTTCAGTTTGGCAGCCATTATTAGTTCGTTACAAGGGAAGCACCGCCTTAACACATATCGTACCGTCCTTGTGTAGTGGCCGAACTGCTGATGAAATCCAAGTGAACGTGGGCGACCACACAACAATAGGATCAACCACCCAGCTTACCGTCAACAGCGTCCAGATGCATGAGAACTACAACACTCAAACCACAGGTAAAAAGCAGTCGATGAAACCTGCGACATTCAAACTACATGAGTTAATCACTGTCCATGAGAAGCGACAAAACCCTTTCCACATCCATAAGAAATCTCTGTCAAAGGCAGAGTCGATTGTGTACAGTTGTGACTATATCATCAGCAGATATTTGTTTCAGCAGTATTACAGCTGTATGATGTTGTTTGTAAACAAATCTAGTCTGAACCAGACAATCCAGTGATTGTCACCATGCGTTACGATGACAGAGCATGTGTTTATGAATCACTACAGGGCATAAACTACAGGTAACATTCGTGGTCCAATCAAGATATAATTTCAAAATATTTCCTACCAATAGTGTCATTATGTTCAGACATGTCACCTTCTTTATTATGGGGAACACAACGTGTCGGAGTATATCCTTACTCCTTCATCAGGTGAATGATGTCAACTTCTTTATTATGGGGAACACAACGTGTCGGAGTATATCCTTACTCCTTCATCAGGTGAATGATGTCACCTTCTTTATTATTATGGGGAACACAACGTGTCGGAGTATATTATGAGGAACACAACTTACTCCTCCTTCATCAGGTGAATGATGTCAACTTCTTTATTATTGTCGGAGTATGAATGATGTCAACTTCTTTATTATGGGGAACACAACGTGTCGGAGTATATACTTACTCCTTCATCAGGTGAATGATGTCAACTTCTTTATTATGGGGAACACAACGTGTCGGAGTATATACTTACTCCTTCATCAGGTGAATGATGTCAACTTCTTTATTATGGGGAACACAACGTGTCGGAGTATATCCTTACTCCTTCATCAGGTGAATGATGTCAACTTCTTTATTATGGGGAACACAACGTGTCGGAGTATATCCTTACTCCTTCATCAGGTGAATGATGTCAACTTCTTTATTATGGGGAACACAACGTGTCGGAGTATATCCTTACTCCTTCATCAGGTGAATGATGTCAACTTCTTTATTATGGGGAACACAACGTGTCGGAGTATATACTTACTCCTTCATCAGGTGAATGATGTCAACTTCTTTATTATGGGGAACACAACGTGTCGGAGTATATCCTTACTCCTTCATCAGGTGAATGATGTCAGTTGGGGACTTCACACTATGACTTTTACTTACGTCCGCCAGGTGGCCAGCAGCCAGATGACTACCTCCTGCAAGAAGTGTCGGTTCCAACTTTCGACGGCATCACGTGCGACGCAGACTCAAACATCCTCGTCCAGATGACCGACCCCAACAACCAGGTCTGTGCTGGTCAAGCGGGCAAGGATTCCTGCCAGGTCAGTAGACACACCGCAGACGCTGTCAACATCAAGGAAGCTTTCAACTTTCCTATTATTACATTTACCTCTGATAGTTTAGCTTTAACCATGGTTAGGGGCGGTGAGGTAGCCTAACGGTTAACGCGTCCGCTCGTCACGCCGAAGACACGGGTTTGATTTCCACGCTGGTACAATGTGTGGAGTCCATTTCTTGTGATATTGCTGGAATATTGATAAAAGCGGCGTAAAACCATACTCACTCACTCGCTCACTTAAACCATGTTGCCCACACAGCATTCAGCAGCGCACGCGGTGTTGATGTAATACTGATGAAGCTCTGTACTGTAAATGTACCTAAAGGAGAATCCGAACGAAAACAAAACTTTTGATATATTGTAAAGGATATTCTAAAAGTCACCTTCCGTGATTATATATTGAACAAAAAGTTTGTGAAATAGCAATAAAAACAAAATAAACCTATCTCATGGGTACCAGTGGAACTGCCCCAGCTACAAAATGCCCCAGCAAATGAGGTCATTCATTCTAATTTGGTCAAATTTATTTAAAATGATTAAATATATGCCGTAAATGCATAGTTTTTGTCAACTTTGATATTATGTTCTTCATATAAAAGTTATTAAAAAGTAATATTTCTGATAAATGTTCCATCAGTAAACTCATAACTATATATATACTTTTATATGAAGAACATAATATCAAAGTTGACAAAACTATGCATTTATGGCCTATGTTTAATCATTTTAAATAAATTGGGGCATTTTAACTACCCACCTGGGGCAATTTGACCAAAATTTGCTGGGGCAATTTGCAGTGGGGGCAATTCGACTGGCAATCGTACTTGATTTAATTTATATTAAAAATACCACTGACAGTAAGCTGTAACAGGGAATGATGGAGTATAAATTATTCTCGTGGGTAATTGTTCCTTCTTCAGCCTAGCTTTGGGATTTGTATGCCCCATGTGTGCTTGACTCTTTCATATGCGTCCGACTCGGAATGATCGGACCATTTCTCCTGCCTCTTTACTTGGAAAACGGAAGAAATGGTGGCTTTCCGTTGTTCGATGATTCCGTGCATCCCCCGGCAACAGAATACAACATCGTATCATTTACAAAAACGACAGAAACAACACGATTTGTACTACTGTAGCGCTTGTTCTTTGGCAATATGGAGGACTCCAGGCACATTTGACGTCACGAGCGGATGCGCTGGCGTATTGAAAGTTGTCTTATAGATAGAAACGATGCTCTGCATGTCTTGTTGCTGGAACTCCTCCGTGGAGGTAACTGTTGAGTAACTGGGACACGGTTCTTCTTCAGGGTGATTCTGGCGGTCCGTTGTACTGCCAGGAGAACGGCCAACAGGTTCTGACAGGTGTGGTGTCCTACGGTACAGACTGTGGTCTGGATGGCTATCCAGGTGTCTACGCCAAGGTGTCCAGCTATGCTGACTGGATCGGTGCCCGTTCTGGCTGTTAAACTACAGACGCTTTATTAGATGAATAAATTTGTTCAGCCTTGAATTGTATCATTATTTCTCATGTTTTTTATGGAGCAAGTGTTGGATTTAGTTCAACTGCGTTTGTCCCGAAACTATCAACTCATTTTCTTGATTTTACAAATAGATGGTCCAATCCAAAATGCCTATCTATACCCTTACTGAGACGTAAAGAGATCACGGGCTTAATACAATACACCGTTATCAAACAGCGTTTTACATCTCCGTCACTACGTGTGCATTATAATGTCTCTACATACGCATCCATATACGTCTCTACATACGCATCCAAACGTCTCTACATACGCATCCATATACGTCTCCGGAAACGCATCCATATACGTCTCTACAAACGCATCCATATACGTCTCTACATACACATCCAAACGTCTCTACATACGCATCCATATACATCTCCATAAACGCATCCATATACGTCTCTACATACGCATCCATATACGCCTATACATACCGCATCCAAACGTCTCTACAAACGCATCCAAACGTCTCTACAAACGTCATCCATATACGTCTCCATAAACGCATCAATATACGTCTCTACATACGCATCCATATACACATTTACATAAGCATCCAAAAGTCTCTACATACGTATCTATAAACGTCTCTACATACGCATCCAAACGTCTCTACATATGCATCCATATACGTCTCTACATACGCATTCATATACGTCTCTACATACACATTCATATACGTCTCTACATACATTCATATACGTCTCTACATACGCATTCATATACGTCTCTACATACGCATTACATTCATATAACGTTGGCTCGTCACGCCGATCTCTATACCCGGGTCTACATACGCATTCATATATACGTGTGAAGTCTCCACATACGCATTCATATACGTGTCTACATACATTCATCCATACGTATATATACGTCTGGATCCATATACGTCTCTACATACGGCATATAACGTCTCTACATACTATATACGTCTCTCATACACATTCATATACGTCTCTACATACACATTCATATACGTCTCTACATACGCATTCATATACGTCTCTACATACGCATTCATATACGTCTCTACATACGCATTCATATACGTCTCTACATACGCATTCATATACGTCTCTACATACGCATTCATATACGTATCTACATACGTATTCATATACGTCTCTACATACGCATCCATATACGTCTCTACATACGCATCCATATACGTCTCAACATACGCATCCATATACGTCTCCACATACACATTCATATACGTCTCTACATACACATTCATATACGTCTCTACATACACATACATATTCATATACGTCTCTACATACGTCTCTACATTCATATACGTCTCTACATACACATTCATATACGTCTCTACATACGCATTCATATACGTATCTACATACGTATTCATATACGTCTCTACATACGCATCCATATACGTCTCTACATACGCATCCATATACGTCTCAACATACGCATCCATATACGTCTCCACATATATACATCTACATATATTCATATACTCTACATACGCATTCATATACGTCTCTACATACGCATTCATATACGTCTCTACATACGTATTCATATACGTCTCTACATACGCATTCATATACGTCTCTACATACGCATTCATATACGTCTCTACATACGCATTCATATACGTCTCTACATACGCATTCATATACGTCTCTACATACGCATTCATATACGTCTCTACATACACATTCATATACGTTCCCGGTCTTGGCTAGAGACGTCATGTGTTATAGTTGCATTGAGCATACAGTGTTCCGGTGTGACAGCCTCTGATTCAAGTGTTAGGAGATTTCGTTATGTATAAAAAGAGCAAGCTACGCTACGTGTACAGCGTATTGATGTTTCTGAAAATGTGCGTCAGAAAAACTCGACAGCAGAGGACGTAGGGCAACTGATTGTACCACCTGATGTTATTACCTATATATACAAGCGGATAGATACTGATGCTAATATGCTTTTTTGGTGTAAGGACGTTCAGCAATATTTCAATTATATGACGCCAGTCTGTAATTAATCGAGTCTAGACCAGACACTCCAGTGATGACCATTGATCCCCGCAAATGGAACACGATGACATGTGTCATACAAGTCAGCCGAGCCTGATCACCATATCCTGACAGTCTTCTCACACGACAATCATACCCTGATGAAGATCAAGTCTGACCCGGATCTTCTCGGATATACTACTACTAATATATCCTAGCTTACTGTATTATCCCAGCTGATACTATTACTTGTTTACACCAGCTGATGTTATTACGTTTATATCCGAGCTTATGCTATTTCGTATTTATGTTAGCTGATGTGAGTCACAAGAAACCAAGTAGATTATTCCGAGATGGGAAGTAAAATCACTCAGATACTTGTATTGATAATATATATCAGTTTGAGTGTACATGTATTGTATAATGTGTAGGTAAGCCTCGCCTCAACACATATTATTTACACCAAAATGAAATAATAACCTTGGAAACATTATCACTGAACTATCACTGAACAACTGCCAATCACACGAGAAATTTTAAATCGGTATTATGAAAACCCAGTTGCCTCATGCTTGGTATTTGAACTCACAATGGGACTCATCTCTAACCCGCCAGGCCATTTGTCCGGGATCAGAAACATGTGACCCGAACCCGGAAGTACATTCGTACACTGCTTCCGGGTTTTCCCACATAACATGTGGCTCTCTCCCAGCCATACAGCTCAACGTTCGTTATCTATTTACCACGTACTGCTGACTGTTTCAACTATTTCCTTATGCAACATGGGAGAGAGACGCGGGGATATTGATATGATTTGTTTAAATAAGTTCCTTCTTTTCTCTAAGCTTACATAACATTGTACATCAAGCCTGTGTATCCAGTTAATTGTAATTTTCATGTTACATCATGTGATGTAAGCATTCTCTGGTCAATACTGCAGCTTTAATCGCTTTCTATCCAGTAGTATAGCTCGTCACATTCCATGTATTGCACATCGCATTCCTTGTACCATAAGACAGTACCTCACATTCTTCGTACCATAGTATAGCACCTCACATTCTTCGTACCGTAGTATAGCACCTCACATTCTTCGTACCGTAGTATAGTATCTCACATTCTTCGTAATGTAGTATAGTATCTCACATTCTTCGTATCGTAGTAAAGTATCTGACATTCTTCGTACCGTAGTATCGTATCTCGAATTCTTCGTAATGTAGTATAGTATCTCACATTCTTCGTACCGTAGTATAGTATCTCACATTCTTAGTAATGTAGAATAGCACCTCACGTTCTTCAAAACTTAGTCTAGCACCTCACATTCTTCGTACCGTAGTATAGCACCTCACATTCTTCGTACCGTAGTCTAGCACCTCACATTCTTCGTACCGTAGTATAGCACCTCACATTCTTCGTACCGTAGTATAGCACCTCACATTCTTCGTACCGTAGTCTAGCACCTCACATTCTTCGTACCGTAGTATATAGCACCTCATTCATTCTTCGTACATTCTTCGTACCGTAGTATAGCATCTCACATTCTTCGTAGTATAGCACCTCACATTCTTTGTACCATGTAGTATAGCACCTCCTTCAATGTAGTCTAGCATCTCATTCTTCGTACCGTACCGTAGTATAGCACCTCACATTCTTCGTACCGTAGTATAGCATCTCACATTCTTCGTAATGTAGTATAGCATCTCACATTCTTCGTACCGTAGTATAGCACCTCACATTCTTCGTAATGTAGTATAGCATCCTCACATTCTTCGTACCGTAGTATAGCACCTCACATTCTTCGTACCGTAGTATATCCTCACATTCTCACATTCTTAGCACCTCACGTTCTTCAAAACTTATTCTTCCTCGTAATGTAGTATAGCACCTCACATTCTTCGTACCGTAGTATAGCACCTCACATTCTTCGTACCGTAGTATAGCATCTCACATTCTTCGTACCGTAGTATAGCACCTCACATTCTTCGTACCGTAGTATAGCATCCTCACATTCTTCGTACCGTAGTATAGCACCTCACATTCTTCGTACCGTAGTATAGCATCTCACATTCTTCGTAATATATCACCCTCACATTCTTCGTAGTATAGCACCTCACATTCTTCGTACCGTAGTATAGCATCTCACATTCTTCGTACCGTAGTATAGTATCTCACATTCTTCGTACCGTAGTATAGTATCTCACATTCTTCGTACCGTAGTATAGTATCTCACATTCTTCGTAATGTAGTATAGTATCTCACATTCTTCGTAATGTAGTATAGCATCTCACATTCTTCGTACATTCTTCGTAGTATAGTATCTCACATTCTTCGTACCGTGTAGTATAGTATCTCACATTCTTCGTACCGTAGTATAGTATCTCACATTCTTCGTATGTAGTATAGTATCTCACATTCTTCGTACCGTAGTATAGTATCTCACATTCTTCGTACCGTAGTATAGCACCTCACATTCCTCGTACCGTAGTATAGTATCTCTCATTCTTCGTACCGTAGTATAGTATCTCACATTCTTCGTACCATAGTATAGTATCTGACATTCTTCGTACCGTAGTATAGTATAGTATCTCACATTCTTCGTACCGTAGTATAGTATCTCACATTCTTCGTACCGTAGTATAGTATCTCACATTCTTCGTATCTCACGTAGTATAGCATCTCACATTCTTCGTACCGTAGTATAGTATCTCACATTCTTCGTACCGTAGTATAGTATCTCACATTCTTCGTATATAGCATCTCACATTCTTCGTACCGTAGTATAGTATCTCATTCTTCGTACCGTAGTATAGTATCTCACATTCTTCGTACCGTAGTATAGTAATGTAGTAGCTCACATTCCTCGTATCGTAGTATAGCATCTCACATTCTTCGTAATGTAGTATAGCATCTCACATTCTTCGTACCGTAGTATAGCATCTCACATTCTTCGTATCGTACCGTAGTATAGTATCTCACATTCTTCGTACCGTAGTAAAGCATCTCGTACATTCTCACATCTTCGTATAGTATAGTATCTCACATTCTTCGTACCGTAGTATAGTATCTCACATTCTTCGTAATGTAGTATAGTACATCTCACATTCTTCGTACCGTAGTATAGTATCTCACATTCTTCGTACCGTAGTATAGTATCTCACATTCTTCGTACCGTAGTATAGTATCTCACATTCTTCGTAATGTAGTATAGTATCTCACATTCTTCGTATCGTAGTATAGCATCTCACATTCTTCGTACCGTAGTATAGTATCTCACATTCTTCGTAATGTAGTATAGTATCTCACATTCTTCGTACCGTAGTATAGTATCTCACATTCTTAGTAATGTAGTATAGCATCTTACATTCTTCGTACCGTAGTATAGTATCTCACATTCTTCGTACCGTAGTATAGTATCTCACATTCTTCGTACCGTAGTATAGTATCTCACATTCTTCGTACCGTAGTATAGTATCTCACATTCTTCGTAATGTAGTATAGTATCTCACATTCTTCGTAACGTAGTATAGTATCTCACATTCTTCGTACCGTAGTATAGCACCTCACATTCCTCGTATCGTAGTATAGCATCTCACATTCCTCGTATCGTAGTATAGCATCTCACATTCTTCGTACCGTAGTCTAGCACCTCACATTCTTCGTACCGTAATATATCACCTCACATTCTTCGTACCGTAGTATAACACCTCACATTCTTCGTAATGTAGGATAGCACCTCACATTCCTTGTACCGTAGTATAGCACCTCACACTCCCCGCATCGCAGATTTATAGCTCATTTTCCTTGTATGAAACATAGAGGTCACATTTCACAGGCGTTCGCTCATTGCACTGAAGGCCGTGTTCGTCTCCCCACATGGATTAAAGTCCATTTTTGCCTAGCCTACCGCTGCAATATTGCTACAAATTGAGTAAAACCATACAGTACGTCATTCGTCCCGCCATGTTAAAGTAGTAAATATAGTTTTCACATTGCCACATAGTAGCTCAATGTTCAGTCGTATTGATCTCTGATCTCCATAAAGTACACTTTTTTATTTCTGTCACGTCCGTGAACCGATCGATCTCACGGCCAGGACTTGGTAGAGGTCATCGACATAACGAACTCCTTCACCTTAGAGCATTGGGTCACGATGATACGTGCCAGATGCTAGGCGTATACAGAAATACGGTGGCTGGAAAGGGCCATCGCCGTTTCGTCTTTACGTACACTCTTCAAAAAGAGAAACGCATAGGCGTTTTCAGCAGTTCATTTCGATATATTTTGACAGCAATCGTTATAAAGACAGTTCCTATGTTCGAATCCCGTTCATCACGTGGTTGTTGTGTATTGCATGTATTTATAAAGTGCATACAGAAAAAGTTGTCCACGTAATGCACGTGCAATGTGTTGGACACATGTGTAGAGACATCGACTGTAATAGGCCAAACCAAATTCATCATTACATTACGAAATTTACGACGAAAACGAAGGAAAAAAATGCACAAATTGAATGCTACTGACTGAAATATCGCCATTGGACGCTTGGAAGCAGGGGAGTCCCAGTCTGCCGCTGTAAGACACTTCAACGTCCACCCCAGCACCATATCGCGATTACGACATCGATATACCCGCTTCAGTTCGACCCAAGATCGTCCCAAACGTGGAAGGCTAAGAGTGACCACTCCTGCTCAGGACCGATTCATCCGGGTGTTTCACCTACGTCACCGTTTGCTACAGCAGCGGACACTGCAGGACAGGTGCCTGGTCTTCGGAGAAAGTCCGACCAAACCATCAGAAATCGTCTGAGAAAAGTGGAAATTCGAGCAAATCGACCAGAAGTTGGACCTGTCCTGACACGACAACACCGACAACGACGAGTCCAATGATGCAACATGGTGCAGACATGGAACCTGGGGGAAGGCATGCAACGACGGGATGGGACACAACATGTCTACCGACGTAAACACAAACGTTTTGCGCCGAATTGCGTTCGACAGGTGGACATATCTGGTGGAGGAAGCGTCATGGTGTTGAGGGATATGTCCTACACGGGTAGATCAGAGCTATTGATGCTTGAAGGCAATCTAAAGCAAACTGACCAAATCCACACATCCTCCCACTTTTTAATCGTCAGAGGGAGCTCTTTCAACAAGACAACCCTCGACCCCACACAGTTCGTGTAACAGGTGCCTATCTCGCCAATGCAAACGTCAGTGTCCTTCTCTAGCCTGATCTGAATCCGATCGAGTATCTATGGGACGAGCTTGATCGACACGTCCGTAAACGTCACCATCGTCCTCAGACACTTGCAGAACTTGCCAACGCCTTGCAGGAGGAATGGCGAAGAATTCTCCAAGCAAACATCGACTTGTGCAATCCCTTCCAAGGCGGTGTCGAGCAGTGACGGCTACAAAGGGTGGTGTCACCAGGTACTGACCTGAACGCTCCCTTGTGTCCACGCGTGTGCAGTGAATTAACGCTGACAATGACAACAATACATATGTTCATCCATGTGTCGATTTCCTTCATCTATGTTCAATCGACATGTATACTTAAATACGTGTAATACATTTCCTTATTTTTGGCCTATACGTTCCTTTTTTGAAGAGTGTATCTATGCGATATCCCTACAATTCAATTGCATAAGAGGATACTGCAGTATCGCGGAACGAACAAATGAGTGAGTGAGTGAGTATGGCTTGACGCCGCTTTTAGCAATATTCCAGCAATATCACTACGGGGGACACCAGAAATGGGCTTCACATATTGTACCCATGTAGGGAATCGAACCCGGGTCTTCGGCGTGACGAGCGGAAGCTTTAACCATTAGGCTATCCTACCGTCCCCACGAACACATGAGGTCACGACATGACATGGAATTAACACGACATGACATGGCATTTACACGACACGGCATGGCAATAACACGACATGACATGACAATAACACGACATGACATAGCATTAACACGACATGGCATGGCAATAACGCGACACGGCATGGCAATAACACGAGAAGACATGACAATAACGCGACACGGCATGGCAATAACACGACAAGACATGACATGACGGAAATGTTACATGGCAATCTGGATCCGTCCTTGCGCTACAAACAAACGCAAAGGTAAGTCTATTGTTGAGCCGAATAAAACACAGGAAGTTATGATGCAAGTCCAAATAGGGAGTCGCACCGGATATATTTGTCGCTGATGGAAAATGTACTCCACATGTACATGTGAACTATGAAATGTGTTGAAAGCTTAACTTGGGACCTGAAACCCGTCTCGCGAAGAAGGTTCTGAAGTGTGTGATCAGATGTCGCTCGCAACGCTGGAATTTCTGCTGCAGTTGATGATGAGACCACAGCTGCCGAATAACGACGTTTAAACGGTGTTGGTCAACTCTTGTACACAACACGGGTCAGCTTGACCTGGGTCGGTCAAGTGATGTTCTTGTATCGATGCCAGGGACTGGGCATTGTGGTCTGTCCTGGCTGAAGTCAACATCTCCTGCATCCATCTGCCGTCATTCTTCCGTTGTCCTTCAATTAGTCTTGCATGACGTCGAACAGTCGTTTCGAGACAACGTTTACTCGATACTCACCACCAAACTTCCATAGGCCTTCCACAATGTTTGGGGGCGGTGGGGGTAGCCTAGTGGTTAAAGCCTCCGCTCGTCACGCTGAAGACCCGGGTTCGATTCCCCACATGGGTACAATGTGTAAAGACCATTTGGTGTCCCCCGCCGTGATATTGCTGGTGGAATATTGCTACAAGCTGCGTAAAACCATACTCACTCTCACTCACTCACTCACTTCATGTTTCATCGCTCCAGTTTGTTGTGTTCATTGCAACGTTTCTGGTTTGCGTTATATGTTTGGTAGACTAAGGCTTAGTCTCTGAATATATATAATTTTGATAGTAACAAACAAGCCCATTTATATTGAAAAGGAGCCCTAGGGAGACCAGAGACCTGAACCTGAGGAAATCTAGACTTGCTTTATTTAGGGCTTTAGCACTGCAGAGAGGGCTTGGCAGTAGGGAAATTAATGTGGTTCAGGGACTGTGAGACAGACTATATGTTTGGTTGTAAGTAAGTTACCAAATGACATCCTGTTAATGCCTGCCATACACAGATATACACATAAATATGGAAATAGCAACAAAATATGATTTGGATGCATCATCGCCTCGTTGCTGTGTCGCCATAAGGCAGCGTTTAAAATTCCCGCCTGCCCGACCGTCCGGAACGGATTATTTTCATCTCGGACGGCCAAATTTCAAAAGTAGCCTGTCCGGTGGTCTGGTAGATATTTTTACAGCTAACAGTAAATATTGCATAATATCACAGGTGTTTAGGGTATTATGAAAATTATGTTAAACTATCTACGATTGGACAGTTCAAGTTACGATAACCAATCACAACACGTGTAATTTCAGTTTAGTGTTGAAAACCGGACAGGCAAGTTTGTATCCGGACTGGTAATCTTTTTAAGTTACCAGTCCTGCTGTTTGGCTTGGAGGGAGTTTTAAACACTGCATAAAGTCGGTCGCATGGCTGTAATTGCCATTTTTCTTTATCGCCATTTAATGTGTCGTTCGATCGCTTTGTCTGTGGAACGGCGCAAATCGCAGTTTGTGACGGTATCGCAATATCATTATTTATTGTTTGTTGTTAAACCTATATAGCGTAGGTCTGTAAATAATTGAGTCCAGACAATCCGGTGATCACTGGTCAACAGCATGAGCATCGCTCCACACAACTGGGATCCGATGACATGTGTCAGCCAAGACAGCGAGCCTGACCACCCGGCCACGTTAGTCGCCTCTTACAACAAACATTGGCTGTTTCGTTCTTATGTACTGCAATATCGCCTAAAAGTAGAACGATATATCGTCACAGTTCATCGTACTTGCTTTATCGACACGTGAAGATCCGGGGTAGAATAGGTCTTCAGCAACCCATGCTTGCCACAAAAGGCGACTATGCTTGTCGTAAGAGGCGACTAACGGGATCGGGTGGTCAGGCTCGCTGACTTGGTTGACACATGTCATCGGTTCCCAATTGCGCAGATCGATTCTCATGCTGTTGATCACTGGATTGTCTGGTCCAGACTCGATTATTTACAGAATTCTGGAATATTGCTGAGTGTGGCGTAAAACTAAACTCACTCACTCACTTGCTTTATCGCGTGGATATATCAAACCGATATGGAGACGGCCCTTCTCAGCTACCATACAAATCTTATTATTCAATCAAAACTTCAGAACTATGTGATATGCGCAAACAGCTGTAGTTCTGCATTAAAATCAATTCCAATATGGCTGTTAGAATAAATTTCAATTGAGAACAGAACAGAAAAACATGTAGCTTGATGTATAATCTATCAGTCCTATTCATCAGTATATCGATTGTTCATGCAATTACTTCATAATTCATATTAATGGGAAATAGTTCTGCAACAAAATTTCCACTGACACGCCAACGGCCAAAAATAGAATGGAATATAAAGTATACATGATTTTACAAAGCAATAACCGGACGGGTTTGCAGACCACTGCCTCGCTTTCGATTGACTGGATTGGTTCATCGATGGTATAACTACACAAGCACTTTAGATTGATGTGAAACACATTTTCACAATTTTTTTACATTGAAAGCTGAAATACTATATTCGGATTTCTGTTACATTTCCGCTCGTTCAGAGTTAGCATTGTAATAAAATATACTGATAGAAACAAATAAAGGATCACAGGAAAATTCAAGCGTTCCTTTATGATTTTCCCATTAAAAACTGGTGATGAAAACTGGAAAATATTAAAGGAACGCTTGAATTTGCTTGTGATCCTTTATTTGTTACTGTCAGTATATAAGCAAAGGATCTGTTAGTGGCTACACTACTTATATGAAAATGTTTTACTTTTTAGGATCGATGTTGGGCGTCAAGGGTATAAATATTCCCAGATATATCACGAGGCATGTTAATAACTTGATATGGGTTGAGCCAACCAGTGGTCGAAATCATGAGCAACTACGCCAGATTAGATGGCCAGTACTGGTAACATGGCTGATAGATGGGCGGTGGGGTAATCTAGTGGTTAAAGCGTTCACTCGTCGACTCGGGTTCGATTCTCCACTTGAGTACAATGCATGAATCGATTTCTGGTGTGGTATTGCTGGAATATTGCTAAAAGAGGCGTAAATCTAAAACTCACTCACGTGGTTGATAGAGTGACATTATAGTGATTATACCCCATAGAGGGCGTTGCTCATACCATCGATCTCTCTTTCTTCTACACCCTTTGTTATCAAATACCTGCGACGATTAAACAAGGAAGAAATGCAAGGAGACCGGCTTTGGCCTGTGTAGTCAATTGTCAATTACAATATACGAACACCATGCGCTATACAAGTCGATAACCGTTACGTACACACCCTTTGAGTCAACTATACAGATCTAGACTGACCCATCCTATTATTTGCGTGGCGTCATCTTAACAACGTGAAGATATAGACTGTCTTCTGGAAGTACCAAGTCAGACTTCAGAACAAAAACTTCTCTGACAGAAGAGAGTATGCACGTGAAAACTGGATTCGACAAATATTACGAACGTATACAGAACGTTACCAAAAACAGTCGGGAACATAGGACCGAAACACAGCAACGATATCAATATCAAAACATCGTCATCGAAAATTAAATAGATTGTTTCATTTTAGCAACAGAATCGTTCAGTGGCAGATTTATACAATTGTGTTGCCAGGAAATTAGGTTACATGTACAAAAATAGACGACCGACAACCAAAGGTGGCGTCACACATGAGCGTTACAGTCGACCTGATGAGACAATTCGACATAATGTGTCTTTTCCGTGACTGTCGGGATCTGATACAATTAGTCATGGGTTGCTGTTACACCTGACGCGGCGTTCTGTCACCCTCACGGAATACAACGTGCTTCAGCAGGAGGGTGGGGCATGTTGCTTAGTCCTGTCTATTTCACCGGCATTATCACTGTAAACAATAGCTTCAATCCATTGTCTTGGTAACGTTTTACTGAAGACGTACAGTCGTTACAGACAATGTTTGACGATGACAATAAAATACACGGTTTCTAACGCCTGTCTCCCTTGTTCTTCGTACATAGTCGTTATAAATGTTTAAATATGCCAGTCGGGGGTGACTTCGTTGCGATGAAACGTGTGTCGGTGTTGGTCGTCGTACTGGCGTCCCTTCTCGGGGTAATAGCGAGCAATTATGGGTATGGAAATAACTGGAACAGAGCGTATTATAATTACATGAGGTACTACCAATCCAGATATGGAAGGTAAGAATTCTAACTTTTTATATTATCTAATAAAAAAAAAAAAATGAAAGTATATGTTCTTGATGTTAAAGAGACGCACCGTTGTTGAATACATCGGATGTCCGGTATTTTTATAAGAATGCTTACAAATATGTATTTGTTGGTCTTGACAAAATAATTTTTCTGGGACATCCAGCTGATCCGGCCACAGCGAGCTATATATTTTAGGGCATAAACCTTATTTTGTTTTTGTTGCTTTTAGTTCTTTTTCTGGAACATTATTGTCAGATTTGAATAAATCCACTAAACCATCACCCAACAAGCACGCACGCACGCACGCACGCACGCACGCACGCACGCACGCACTGCCCTCCCTTAACGATCGGCCCTCAACAGTAATTACGTCAGTTGTGATACAATATGAAAGTAGATTAGTTGTTTGTAAAAGTATGTGTCTACTGTATAATCGTGAGCAGAGACTTTTCTCAACACACCAGAAACCCCCCCACACACACAAACACACACACACACACACACACACCACACACGATTTAATCAAACCTAGCTCATGTAAAGCGTACAGATATTTCAGTCAAAAGTATCAGTTTAGAGGGGTTTCATTCCGTTACGTTTTGCCGATGACAAGAAGTACGAAACTAAAACCTTCCACTGACCTTCTACTAAATATCTCTTTAGTTTACAAACAAGTTGTATTCTTGGAGTGTTGGTAGCCCTATGATGTCACTGCAAACAACACTGCCCGTATACACCCCATGGTATCATAACAGAAGCCGATAAATACAGCTACGTCCACAATGTATAAGGTATATTTACGTTTCACGGATGTGGGGGAAATAAATTTGCTAATTAATGTCTTATACCCGTTCTTCGAAAACTATACATAAAGGGGCCTTTGTAAATAAGACTAACGGGGTCAGATGGTCAGGCTCACTGACATGGTTGACACGTGTCTCAGTTGCGTAGATCGATGATCGTGCTGTTGATCTCTGGATTGCCTGGTCCAGATTCGAGTATTTACAGACCGCTGCCATATAAGCTGAAATATAGCTGAGTGCGGCGTTAAACAACAAACCTACAAACCAACCAACCAACTTTTATGAATAAGCTAAGAATATTTCAAGTTAACTTCAACAGAATCAAAATCAGAAACGATTACAGAACAGATAGCTGTCTGAGGATATAGTCGTTAACAAAGATGTCGTTTAAATATCCTTCTGGGTAAGAATTTCTATAAAATACCAGTAAAGAACCACGATGCCTCTCAGTACAACATTACCAACATGTTCCGTCGATTTCCAAGCTGACTTAACTCATACATCTGTACGCCAAAGAGCCCAGTGTGATACGGACAAACACAAACAGTTATACAACTAACAAGGTGTTAAAACGCGAGTGTTGGGGAATTAGCTCGCTTGGCAAGAGGTCTGACTATACCAACCCACACACAACACAACACCTGAGTAAAATAAACAAGGAGTTTATTACACAGCAGTCACAGGATCATTTCACATAATCAATCAATAATGGTATGGTTTATAATTAATTATCAGAACGTGTTAACACTGTAATCATCTATCAAAGTACATAAACATCACACTTGGATTTGTTACACATACTACATTAATCATGATAGACATTCAAAAGTATACAACGTATTGTGATTGTTCAATACTCTACACACCAACCCAGTGGGCGTTCATACCGCTCAAAACAGCATATTGCTCATAACGCAATGTATTAGTTAGGATACACACTCTATACAATCTAGACATCTTCACCCCAGTGGGTGTTCATACAATGTACATTCTACAACAGTCAATAAACAACATCGTGTTTGCACGTAATGCAATAGTTAGGATACCCGACACACTCTATACAATCCAGACATCACCCCAGTGGGTGTTCATACAATGTACATTCTACAACAGTCAATAAACAACATCGTGTTTACACGTAATGCAATAGTTAGGATACCCGACACACTCTATACAATCTAGACATCTTCACCCCAGTGGGAGTTCATACAATGTGCATTCTACAACAGTCAATAAACAACATCGTGTTTGCACGTAATGCAATAGTTAGGATACCCGACACACTCTATACAATCTAGACATCTTCACCCCAGTGGGTGTTCATACAATGTGCATTCTACAACAGTCAATAAACAACATCGTGTTTGCACGTAATGCAATAGTTAGGATACCCGACACACTATATACAATCTACAATAGTCACAAAACAACCTAGAGTTAATCATTATCAAATATACAATCCTAAACAGTAATACAGAGTAATTGTGAGATATATTAAACGACGCCACGTTCCACATAGGCCTAACGGTTGCGCCAAGGGTAGTAACTTATAGTTAAGGTATCTACAATAGATTACAGTTAATAATAGATTACAGTTAATATAGAATAGCAATGGTATGTCAAAGTAGAAGAAAGGAAACTTTCTTACCTGAGTGAATTTACTAGACAGCCACCCCCTGATTTGTAACTGTCAACAGTAATATATACCTATTCTAGCTATCGCAAATAATCGCGTTTACAGATAAAACTTACGATAACGTTGTTATTGTGAACGTGAGATTATGTCATTTACTTGGACCGAAGCATCGATGGCCAGTCGCGAGTATGCCAGGAAGGTATATGTGGCACGCACGTGATTTGACCAACATGGAATACAAACAGCCATAAAGACAGATAAACGTAATGCACCTTGGTTCTGTTAGCTTAAGAGATACAGGTCCCGGATTAAGTCCGATGCTCGATTGAGGAACGTAGTCGGTTAGTCTGTAATATGTCCAGTTTTCAATAACGCATATCGTTATAAAATATTGGTAAAACTTTGTCTAGTTTTCCGTGTTAATAAAGGTATTCTAAATATAACTGAGTTTGCTATGAATATATCACAATCTATTATCGCGAAGGAATTACAATAGCTGCACAAAATCGAATGGTGTTAATGGCAGTATGCAATAAAAGAGCAGCAGCAGTAAATGGGTAATAGCAGTACCGTCAGTGATAATGATATCCACCTACCAGCAACTGTGACCAGCTTCCAAAACAGACTTCGGCTCGATGTTCAGGGTGAAAGTAACGACTTTTATATGCTGCTGGCCCTGTAATCTGAGATGACCTTCATACATATCGAAAACTTCCAGAGGCTTCCAATGTACATCATATCAATCTGGCTGATGTAGAAGCTTCTAGACCAATCTAGACGCCCAGACTGTGTATTGTAGCGAGCCTCTCACCTCCCTCCACTGATTCTTAACACAAACAATATAATGTAACTTGCAGCAATGTTATACAAGGGCGAACAACGACAAAAAGTAATAAGGTAACAATTACAAATGAAACTGTATTATATCTAGGAAGAGTCTTGGGAGCCGCAGAGGTTACAAGTTACGGAAACTGAGTGAGTGAGTTACAGTTTACAGTCACATCGGCAGTATTTCAGCCATATCGTGACACAGATACTGTCCTCGTGCCCATCCCGAAAGTTTAATCAATATGGTCCAAACATTCATCTCAGCTTTATACCAGTAACACACCGATGTTCAATACATAATGATAACAACCATCCATTAAGTTTCTGCAGATTTACTGTGGTCAATTCTGACCCGGTCGCCGAATGACAAAGACGAATTTAGCCATGCTTGTTTGTAAGCTCTGATTGGATCGTCATTGGATTGTCTGGTCCAGACCTGATTCATTTACAAACTACCATTATATAGCTCGAAACTGCCGAGTGCGTTGTTAAACAACACACAAACAAAACGTCGTATCATGGTCCTGTTCACAACTAAAGAAATTTAATCCACAGTTACTGTAGTACTAAAGTTTACCTGACAAGTAGGTGACGCTGAGTCTATCTGTGTCCAGTATCTCCTTACCTCCTTGTTGGTTAGATCATTGCATAACACCTCAGTTATCCATGGCAAAACATGAAAAAATAACTGTTGATGGTTTGACAGCTGCACATTAGACATACATCCTTCACAACTCATTGTATAAGTATGTAAGATTGTTTCCTTCACAACTCATTGTATAAGTATGTAAGATTGTTTCCTTCACAACTCATTGTATAAGTATGTAAGATTGTTTCCTTCACAACTCATTGTATAAGTATGTAAGATTGTTTCCTTCACAACTCATTGTATAAGTATGTAAGTACTCATTGTATAAGTATGTAAGATTGTTTCCTTTACAACTCATTGTATAAGTATGTAAGATTGTTTCCTTCACAACTCATTGTATAAGTATGTAAGATTGTTTCCTTCACAACTCATTGTATAAGTATGTAAGATTGTTTCCTTCACAACTCATTGTATAAGTATGTAAGATTGTTTCCTTCACAACTCATTGTATAAGTATGTAAGATTGTTTCCTTCACAACTCATTGTATAAGTATGTAAGATTGTTTCCTTCACAACTCATTGTATAAGTATGTAAGATTGTTTCCTTCACAACTCATTGTATAAGTATGTAAGATTGTTTCCTTCACAACTCATTGTATAAGTATGTAAGTACTCATTGTATAAGTATGTAAGATTGTTTCCTTTACAACTCATTGTATAAGTATGTAAGATTGTTTCCTTCACAACTCATTGTATAAGTATGTAAGATTGTTTCCTTCACAACTCATTGTATAAGTATGTAAGATTGTTTCCTTCACAACTCATTGTATAAGTATGTAAGATTGTTCCTTAATGTATAACGTATCGGATACAATCCGTGTGCGAAATAGCTACTGGCCCGATATCACGTGGCTAGTAAAAATCCAGTTGGGTCAGTACATCTCCAAGTCTGAAATTTGGTTTTCGAATCAATGAAATATTCTTTGCACATGGCGTATGTAAACAATCGGTGTACACCTAACCCTTGACCATTCAGACAGAACCCGTACAGTCAGGTGGCAGGATACCAGGTGCTCAACTCCGCCAAGTGGATGCCGACGGGCGTCTACAACAACTACTTCTGCAAGATCCTGGCTTCATCAGTAGGAAAGAGGAGTATTCGACACAAAAGGATTGTACCGAACACAGGCCTCAGCTTCCCCAGCTACATGATGTCAGCGTCGTTTCTACGACGTTACGCCAACAGGTACTTCCGGAAGGACAAGGTAGACGACCTTGACCTGACGTTACGGCAGTTCTTCAACGTCAGTATTGACGACTACCTCCACGGTATGATCAGACGGAGGCAACAAGGATACTCTTACGAAAATATCCGCGATGAAATACTACGTGGCCTACTGTCCCGGTACAGCGGCATGAACAACGCCAGATCTGTCAACAACGCCCTCCGCGCCATCAACCTCTTCAACAAGGCCGGGCAGGCTCAGGTTAGAAGATATGCGGATGCCTATGACTCCTCAAGTAGGTGAAACACAAGGCCTAGCGTAAACATGGCACTCGTTTGCTATCTTCATTTGTAGATTTCTGGTCTGGGAATTAAACTCACCATTAATGATAAACTTTTGAGTGAGTGAGGATGGTTTTACGCCGCTTAGCAATATTGCAGCACTATCACGGCGGGGGGACACCACAAATGGGCTACACACATTGTACCCGTGTGGGGAAACTACCCGGGGCTTCTGCGTTACCAACGTACCAGTGAACGCTTTAACCACTACCCAACCGCTCCCTTTTGAAAAGAACTATGCACAAAAATGTGATCTTGAAAACGAAAACGTATTGCGACTTAACAGTTAAATATGTTTAGGTATTAAAATGAAACAGATATGACTATGAATGGAGGATGATTATCATTGTTATTATTATTCCCTCTGAGGTATAACGAACACAAATGTCATCTACGTTATTTCAAATATATCCCTCAGGAATGTATAGCACATACATATATATAGTAACATAAATCAAAGCTGATGAAAACTATTGACACGTAATCTTCACCCCAGACTGCATGCATCTGAGTCCCCACGGCCGACAGTATCTGTGTAGTTACCTCCACTTCGCAATGAGCCTCACTCAGGCCTGCGGCGTCAACAACCTCGTCTCCATGCTCTACAAGGACTGCAGCTGCTATGGTGGTCAGAGTGCTGATGTTGTATACGTGCCCATCGACAACCCGTATCCCAACCCAGCCCCGGCAACGGCAGCCCCGGTGACGGCAGCTCCGACAACGGCAGCTCCGACAACGGCAGCTCCGGCAACGACTGCGGCTGCAACAACGGCTGCTGTTACTACTTCAGCGGGATCTACAGTTACTACAGACCCATCTGCAACAACCACTACGGCTACATCTACGACAGCTGCATCTGCCACAGGTAGTCAAACTTATGTCCTAACTCATAGTAAGTATACTGTACATCCACGTGAAAGTGCGGCTTCACAACACAGTATGAGTTTTAGCCATTTAGTTTATTATTAGAACACGCACGCACGCAATCAGGGGTCATTTAATCTCGAACGTAACGTTAAGCCCCATTTAGCCTTACTTTCACTAGTGCAGTATAATTCTTATCATGTCATAAAACGTTAGACAATAGCTAGATCTGAAAGAAACAAATATAGCTCCATTTAACGTAAAAGGGAGACCCAGTGAGATGGGAGAACCCGAAAAATCTAGACTTGCTTCACATAAAGCATTGCAGGCAGTGCTTGGCCGAAGAGAAACGAAGAATATGGTTAGTAAATGTCACTACTACGATCGTAACCCCCGTGCTGCCACATACACGTGTAGTTGTCCTAGCGCTGAGGCCCCTGTGTCCAGGTTGACCCACTCCAGTGGACATTTTTGAAATATGTGATGTCCTGATCCTGTCAAGCTTGAAAGTTGTTATTGTCGCTCTGTTTACGGTTACCAGTGACAGTAACTCTGTAGATGTTCTGCTACCACTACCCCTGTTCTTCTTCTCCTGTGTTCATGTTCTACACCTACTCCATCCATGTTCTACTCCCTCTCTATCGATGTACAACACCTACTCCATCCATGTTCTACTCCCTCACTATCGATGTACTACACCTACTCCATCCATGTTCTACTCCCTCTCTATCGATGTACTACACCTACTCCATCCATGTTCTACTCCCTCTCTATCGATGTACTACACCTACTCCATCCATGTTCTACGTCTTCTCTATCGATGTACTACACCTACTCCATCCATGTTCTACTCCCTGACTATCGATGTAGTACACCTACTCCATCCATGTTCTACTCCCTCTCTATCGATGTACTACACCTACTCCATCCATGTTCTACTCCCTCTCTATCGATGTACTATACCTACTCCATCCATGTTCTACTCCCTCTCTATCGATGTACTATACCTACTCCATCCATGTTCTACTCCCTCTCTATCGATGTACTACACCTACTCCATCCATGTTCTACTCCCTCACTATCGATGTACTACACCTACTCCATCCATGTTCTACTCCCTCTCTATCGATGTACTACACCTACTCCATCCATGTTCTACTCCCTCTCTATCGATGTACTATACCTACTCCATCCATGTTCTACTCCCTCCACTATCGATGCACTCTACACCTACTCCATCCATGTTCTACTCCCTCTCTATCGATGTACTACACCTACTCCATCCATGTTCTACTCCCTCACTATCGATGCACTACACCTACTCCATCCATGTTCTACTCCCTCACTATCGATGTACTACACCTACTCCATCCATGTTCTACTCCCTCTCTATCGATGTACTACACCTACTCCATCCATGTTCTACTCCCTCTCTATCGATGTTCTACTCCCTCTACTCCATCCATGTTCTACTTCCCTCTCTATCCGTACTTCTACACCTACTCCATCCATGTTCTACGTCCTCTCTATCGATGTACTACACCTACTCCATCCATGTTCTACTCCCTCACTATCGATGTACTACACCTACTCCATCCATGTTCTACTCCCTCTCTATCCGTGTTCTACTCCCTCTCTATCCGTATTCTACTCCCTCACTATCGATGTACTATACCTACTCCATCCATGTTCTACTCCCTCACTATCGATGTACTACACCTACTCCATCCATGTTCTACTCCCTCACTATCGATGTACTACACCTACTCCATCCATGTTCTACTCCTCTCTCTATCGATGTGTACACCTACTCCATCCATGTTCTACTCTCTCTATCGATGTACTACACCTACTCCATCCATGTTCTATCGATGTGTTCTACTCCTCTCTCGATGTACTACACCTACTCCATCCATGTTCTACTACTATCCATGTTCTCTACTATTCTACTCCCATCCATGTTCTACTCCTCTCTATCCTATGTACTACACCTACTCTCCATCCATGTTCTACTCCCTCACTATCGTGTTCTACACCTACTCCATCCATGTTCTACTCCTCTCTATCGATGTACTACTACCTCTCCATCCATGTTCTACTCCTCTCTATCCATGTACTACTCCTACTCCATCCATGTTCTACTCCCTCTCACTATCGATGTACTCCCTCTATCCTGTTCTACTCCCCTCTCTATCCGTGTTCTACTCCCTCTCTATCGATCGTGTACTACACCTACTCTCATCCATGTTCTACTCCCTCTCTATCCGTGTTCTACTCCCTCTCTCCATCCATGTTCTACTCCTCTCTATCCGATGTACTACTCCTACTCCATCCATGTTCTACGTCCTCTCTATCCATGTTCTACTCTCTATCCGTGTTTTACTCCTCCGTGTTCTACTATCTCCCTCTCTATCCGTGTTCTCTATCCATGTCTACTCTCTCTATCCGTGTTCTACTCTCTATCCGTGTTCTACTCCCTCTATCCGTGTGTTCTACTGTTCTCTCTCCTCTGTTCTACTCTCTCTATCCGTGTTCTACTCCGTGTTCCTCTCTCTATCCGTGTTCTACTCCTCTCTATCCGTCTCTATCCGTGTTCTACTCCCTCTCTATCCGTGTTCTACTCCTCTCTATCCGTGTTCTACTCCTCTCTATCCGTGTGTTCTACTATCCGTCTATTCTCTATCCGTGTTCTACTCCCTCTACTCCACTCTCTATCCGTGTTCTACTCCTACTCTATCTGTGTCCTACTACTGTTCTACTCCGTATCCGTGTTCTACTCCCTCTCTGTCCCGTGTTCTACTATACTCTCTATCCATGTTCTACTCTATCCTCTCTATCCATGTTCTAATACTCCTCTCTATCCGTGTTCTACTACCTCCGTGTTCTACTCCTCTCTATCCGTGTTCTACTCCCTCTCTATCCGTGTTCTACTCCCTCTCTATCCGTGTTCTACTCCCTCTCTATCCGTGTTCTACTCCCTCTCTATCCGTGTTCTACTCCCTCTCTATCCGTGTTCTACTCCCTCTCTATCGTGTTCTACTTCCTTTCTATCTGTGTTCTACTCTATATCTCTACTCCGTGTCTCCTCCTACTCCTCTATCCGTGTTCTACTCCTCTCTATCCATGTTCTACTTCCTCTCTACCGTGTTCTACTCCCTCTCTATCCGTGTTCTACTCACTCCGTGTTCTACTCCTATCCTCTACTCCTCGCTCTATCCGTGTTCTACTCCCTCTCTATCCATGTTCTACTCCCTCTCTATCCGTGTTCTACTCCATCCTACTCCTCTCTATGTTCCGTGTTCTACTCCCTCTCTATATCCGTGTGTTCTCTCCATCTCCGTGTTCTACTCCTCTCTATCCGTGTTCTACTCCCTCTCTATCCGTGTTCTACTCCTCTCTATCCGTGTTCTACTCCTCTCTCTGTCTACGTGTTCTACTCCTCTCTATCCGTGTTCTACTCTCTCTATCTCCGTGTTACTCCTCTCTATTCGTGTTCTACTCCCTCTCTATCCGTGTCCTACTCCCTCTCTATCCGTGTTCTATTCCTCCTCTCTCCGTTCTATGTCTACTCTATCCGTGTTCTACTCTATCCGTGTTCTCCGTGTATCTATGTTCTACTTTCTGTCCGTGGTCTACTCCCTCTCTATCCGTGTTCTACTACTACTCTATCCATGCTCTATTCTCACGCTGTCGGTGTGCTACTCCCTCTCTGTTCGTGTACTACTCACTCTCTCTTCGTGTTCTACTCCTACTCTATCAGTATTCTACTCCCTCTCTATCCGTGTTCTACCCGCTCTCTATCCGTATTCTACCTATTCTCTATCCGTCTTCTACTCCCCCCTACCCGTGGTCTACTCCCCTTCTATTCGTGTTCTTCTCCCTCTCTCTTTGTGTTCTACTCTCTGTTCGTGTTTTAAGACTGCGGCATCAGCAGCATCAACCCCGCCCGGGACTTCTCCCTCATCCGCTACATCCTGCGACAGTGGCGTATCGTCGGGGGAATCAACGCGCAGAGTGGGGAGTTCCCTTGGATGGCTATCGTCAGCGCCAATGGCGGCCTTTGCGGTGGCAGCATTATCAACTCCACGCACATTCTCACTGCAGCTCACTGTGTCGAGTAAGGCTTTCTTTTATATGGGACATGGGTGAATTGAGTGATTGTGAGTGAGTTTTGTTTTACGCAGCTTTAGCAATGTTCCAGCAATAGGCGGGGGCAACCAGAAATGGGTTTCACACATTGTACCCATGTGGGGAACCGAACCCGGGTCTTCAGCTTGACGAGCGAACGCTTTAACCAGTAGGCTACCCCACCGCCCCTGACAGGTGGATTAAAGGAACTCAGCATTGAAAATCGCATGCACTGAACGTACATATGTTTATCCAATAACCAGCACACTACATTCCTGGTGTATCAAGAATATGAACACAACAATAACCAAATCAATCAATCAATCAAATAAATCGTATGTTTATGCAAAGACACGTGCAGGCTGCACCAAGCAAACCATATGTTTCAGCCATTGAACTTTCATTGAATATACCGCGTGAGTCAGCATTAAACAACTGCACCTGGTTCGCCATGGGTATTCACTGCTGTACATACAGAGATCCCAGAGGTCATAAAGCTTCAGGCTTGAGATCAAACAAGCGTACAAATGATTACGGCAATAAACACTAAAAGGATGTATGTAGCGTCATGTGACGTACTTTGGTTACATTACATTTCAGTGACTTTGCTGCAAGCTCTATCACGGTCGACGTTGGAGAACATGACCGGTCAAATGACAACGACCACACGACGTTCCAGGTGTCGACAGTCACAGTCCACGAGAACTACCAGCCTGGTTCTGAGGGTGGGGAATCTGTGTGTTCAGTAGCATGGTGACGATTATTAAATAGCAGATTGCTACACCCAGGCTACATTTCAATTGGGATATTTAGGTTCCAAATAATCATATTTCTTATGAAGCTTCGATATAATCACTTTGTTATCAGATCTTTCCACTAACATCGCTTTGTTGGATTAAGTGAGAGGGTGAGTTTAGTTTTATGTCGCCTTTAGCAATATTCCAGCAACATCACGGCGGGGACACCAAAAATGGGTTCACACTTCGTACTCATATGGGGAATCGAACAAACGTTTTCGGCGTGACGAGAAAACGCGTTGACCACAAGGCTACTCCACCGCCCCTGGATTAAGTCAACTAAAAGACACCCATGTTTGATGGTGACTAAAAGTGAACAAAATGGTTATTGTTTGGTGAACTATTTATAGTATTTAACACGTGTATCTTATAGTACGTGGTATTGTGGAACTCAAGTTAGATGTATGTGGACGACTGTTATGACCAGTGGAATAATTGTTTGTTTCAGCTAATGATATCGCCTTGTTGGAACTGTCGACGCCTATAGATTTCAACACCATCACTGACGCCGCACCTATTTGTCTACCCAGCGGGACGTTCACGGCCACCGTGGGAGATGGCAACGAGTGTGTAGTAGCAGGGTGGGGGACCCTCTCATGTGAGTTTAGATTCTGTCTCCCAAACTATTGGGTGTGATCAGGCCCCCCGTCCCACCATGACAACATGCTGGTTGCAGATAACATATACACTATTTATTCACAATTCCTAGTGTATAATGTTGACAATGAAAGGGTTTTGGTTATCTCAATTGGCTTTACAGGAGAGAGTTAAGTCCCTTGACAGTGCGAGGATATGCTCGTCGTTGGTTTCATTTTCTTTGCTCCAACGCATGAACAAATGACAATATAGATATTTGTACAATGTTATCCCTAATAAACCCCAGCGGAAGGTTAATCAGCGTAAAAACTATAGTTTTAAAGGAAAATGTCACTGCATTAAGTTTATATGGAAATACGTTTCACTTATTCTCAAGAAATGTGCACCAACTGATAACTGGAACTGGTAAAACACTAAAGTTCTTTGTTTGAAATGATAAGTCATTTTATTGATAGAACATCATTTTTTGTTCACAAAAGTCAAACTATTAAAAGTCAGATGTCAAGGAGAGAACGGATTGTATACCCAAATTGCACTTTGTAATCTACGTGACACCATCAGTATAACATCAACTGCAGAACAGAAATCCCAAGATTAACTTGAAGCAAATTGTGGCATATGATCCTCTTGACGACCGATACCAAGGCTTTGCTTAGAACTAGTCGTGGTAAGTGTCACACAGAATAATCATATTAGTAAAGCCGCTGTAGATCATATCTTTGTAATAAACGTTACTGAAATGAGCGTAAACTAATTTGCAGAAAATGATCATCAAACTTACTTTACATACGTTTTGTTTAACTACATGTAAGTGTTACTGGAAATATATTTCACATAAGTTTTTTCTGTATTATATTTTGATAAACAACAAGCCTTAGCCATAATACAACTTACAAATCTTGTAATCTACGTTACCGTAACACTGCCATATCTATATAGAAATTTAGAACAATTACTGGTGAAACATGTCTATACTATTACACAGTTACATTAAAAGATACAACAGTGATTAACTGTTTCTTCGTTTCATTCATTATTTAAAGTACAGACAGTACACAAGCACAGAGAAAATTCATCCAAACTGTAATCACGTTACCTGTTTAGTTTGATATAGAATATCAACAATGATAAGCCAATCAAAATACATAATCATTTACTGTGTAGAAGGGGTCATGCCATAACTTTAGACTATGAAACTATTTGACCTGAGTAGTAGTCGCGGCTAAAATTATGCTCCTTTGGGAATGAGGTCACGTAGATTACATAACGTAGATTACGCAAACGTCTTTTAGAACCCACCAAACGTTTATAGTGTAATAGAAAAGCATCTCCTTCACTTAAGTATTACTACTGAATAGGTCCATTCATTTTAAAACCCTTTTGGTGACACTGGATGTACAGTTTCTATCTTATGGTGGTCACGTAGATTACATCCTTAAAAAATCTCTTCAACTTTAAACCTGTGAAGTATCATGGTGGGAAATCGGCTGAAATTTAGTGGCTATGAGATTGATATTGTATTGTCCCATTATTAAACTGCATCATAAATACGCATAATTTTAAATTAAGCCATACCATCTAATAAATACGCATAAATCTTAAACTCCGAATTAGATGGAGATCTAATAAATACGCACTAAACCATCAAAAGATATGTTCTGGTTATGGACGGAAGGGCAATACTTATGTCGAAAATATCATCTGTTTTCTTTCACACTAGATGAATATTTACTTTGAAATATTCCTCAACATGTTATACTCATTGGAGACATGCACATATATTCTGACAAGATTCACACATGGGTTGAGTTTAGTTTTAGCCGCACTCAACAATATTCCAGCTATTAATCGAGTCTGGACCACACAATCCAGTGATCAACAGCATGAGCATCGATCGGGATGACATCAGTCAGCGAGCCTGACCACCCAATCCCGTTAGTCGCCTCTACGACAAGCATGGGTTACTGAAGATCAATATTCTAACAGATCATTAACAATTTCTCTGTCTCGGTAACCTACCAAGCCTGTCGCCAGATATAAACGTGAAATGAACAGTTGAAATCAGTCAAAAAGTGTGTTTTTATAAACGTGAAATGAACAGTTGAAATCAGTCAAAAAGTGTGTTTTTTCAATGCAGAGACACATAAAATTACAAATGGTGCGCATTTCGTGAGAATAGGTGTCTTACTTGCCCTACTCGTATAAACCAGAAGCAGATTATCTGATGACATGTGCGTGTTCCACAACAGTTGTAATGTGATTGTTACAGTTCAAGGTCAGATTCCAAACATCCTTCAAGAGGTGTCAGTTCCAACGTATGCGGGGACATCATGCACGGCAAACTTCAACACCAACCCTACCACTCCGGCAACCCAGCTGTGCGCCGGCGCACCCGGTACCGGCGGGGTCGACTCCTGTCAGGTCAGAAAGTACAACGTTTGGATTTCCTCACCAGTCACTGACTGACAAGGAACTCTTAGCACATACATATTACAAGAGCTTTATTTTATAAAGTGTTAATTTTGTCAACTTCAAACTAAATCAGAACCGAAAGAGTTACGCGTCAATTGGCAGTACAAGGCATATCGTACATAAATTTAACAGAGATGTATGTAGCTGGTTGCTATAGTTCTAAATATAGCATTAATAGGGTTTTCTGGAGTATTCACATCTTAGATACTTATAAATGTAACTATCTGCTATAGCTGTAAATGAACCAAGGGGAAACTTCAACAAGTTCTCCCAGTACAGGCATTAATAAAAGTATCTAAATGATGTAGCTGAAAAGGGAGCAACTCTATGTCTTTACAAAGCTTTTCCCACAGTGACAAGTAGAACTACTGTTAATGAATGGACAAGGCTGGTCCTGTGTTCTGGTACCCAGTCCCTACTTTAACGCTTGGCGTTAAATGAACTTAAACAAAATTGAGTTTGTTAGTTTTTTCTTTCAAAAGAATATGTTTTCAAAGGGTTACTCTAATTTTGGACACACAAGACTATGTAGCACTTAGGTTAGTGTGTAGGTAAGTATGTAACATCACCATACCGTCCACTCCTGTCAGATGTCAGTCACCAGGGCGGGAGAGGTGCGCGCACACCGAAGCCGCAGGCTAACTGATGCTTCGATTCTCACGTTTGACATCTTTACTGTGTAACTGTCCTGCTATTACGCAGGAAAACCGACTGGGCGACATGGTTCAGGGGACATGGCACGGGAAGGTTAGATCACATGTGAAAGTTAGGTCAACTCAGTCAGTCCATTTGATTAATCGGAAATCTAACGCTTATGGGACATTTTCACATTGATGTATGCTAATTCAGTTGATCCGTACACACGTGCTGTGTAGAACACATATAAGTATCGGCGATACTAAAATCTGTTAATACATTCAATCTCGACCAAGTAACATTGTCAATATTATTGTGATATAATGTGATGTGATGTGATACATGTGAGTAGACAGAGACTTTCGCTTCTTCAGTTACAGTCGTAAACCCCTTCCAGAATGTCCCATACTGTGTTTGATCTTGATCTATGCTGATCTAGAATATTCCAGATTACACTTGGCGCCAAAAGTATCCGAAGATTTAAACTTTCAAAATGCAGCTCACATATATTCCTGAAAATACGTTAAAACACATTTTGAACCAACGCATGCTTTAACCACTAATCAACAGTGCTCACAAGAATGCCAGTCACTAATAGACAGAGGTCATCAAATATTAGATTACGTGATACATATCGCCAAACCGCTTGTGGATGAAATGACATAACGCCATTAATTCATATGAAACTAATCCATGAAAGGTCGGTATCAAGTATGCCAGCATCTCATACAGACAACCGTGAATATCCGGGTTAGAATTGATCTTCAGTAACCCTGTGACAAATAACCGAAGCAAGTCTATACAATGCTTTCACAAGTCTAGATTTCTCGAGGTCTAGTTTTCTGAAAATATACACATTCTCTGGGTTCCTTGCTATTAAGTTTTAAAGGCCACTTTCAAAAAAGAAGTCATAAATATTATCCTTTCAGAGAGAAGTGTGTCTGGTATTTATGCACGTGCCTGAGTGTAGCGTCTATTGTGTTTTGTCCCCCAGGGAGACTCGGGCAGTCCCTTGTTCTGTTCCGTCAACGGCCGCTGGGTGCAGTACGGTCTGGTGTCGTACGGTGACGGGTGTGCCAGCCCCGGAGAGGCCGGCGTCTACACCGACGTGTCTCAGTACGTCGACTGGATCAACGGCGTCTAACAACAACCGACTTCCAATTTACAACCAAACGGAAACTTAACTTCTCGATGTTCATTATATTTTTTTATACTTTTTTAATATATTTTTCAATAAAGGCAAGATATTTTATGGATAACAACATATGACTGAATCATATGTAATAAAGATATGTAATAAAAAAGTGAGTGAGTGTGAGTTTAGTTTTACGCCGCTTTTAGCAATATTCCAGCAATATTATGGCAGAGGACACAAGAAATGGGCTTCACACCTTGTACTCATGTGGGGAATCGAACCTGGGTCTTCGGCATGACGAGCCAACGCTTTAACCACAAGGCTACCCCACCGCCCCAATAAAAAAACATTCGTAACTACTCGCCTCTTTCCGTGACATACAAGAAGATCCGGCTTGCCGGAATGACACGAGTAGTTACGAATGAATAAAAAAGTGTCAACATTAGATGTAATAAAGAATTTGGCAGCACCATATGTAATGCAGATGTTGTCATCCATAAAGTATCTTGCCTTTACTGGTTGCATTAAATATTGATGAAATCATTGGGTTTTTCTTCCCAAAAATCATTTGGTTATATTTCGTTAAAAAGACAACTTCCGATTGTCGGATGTGTGCCAACAAACTTCCCGGTTTTGTCCGCATACATGGTTCTTATTTGGACACGAAAGATGTGCGTGGAATAATTACTGACAATTATATTATGTGTTTTCCTAAAACACCGGAACTTAAATATGTATAATATTGCAAAATAAACAGCAATAACATTGCAGTCCTTTTGGAGTCTTTCTTGACCAATGTTAACTAGATATATTCATCTCGTTAAGATATTACGCATAATGCATTTGTTACGCAGTTTTACGTCAAAAGAAATAGAAATCTACCGCCAACGTATTATTGTGTAAATGTATTTACAGTAAATAATCCTTATATTATGTGCGAATAAATCAAATGTACACAACTGAATTGTTTTACCTGAATCTTTCCGTAAAATATTTCATGTGACTTTTAAATATGTAGCGGATTTTTGACTAACCAAGAGCAGATCACTCCAAATATTACTGACCATTTGGTATCAACAAGGACGAGAGGCTGTCGCCAGCCATCCCAAGGATCGTTGTGCTAAGAAACAGATATGCCAGTTTTAGCTCGCTTGGTAGATGTAAATCCGACAAGAAGATATGTACCGAAAATCTACAAAGAGGAAAATACAATTTCACCAAAGAAAAGGAAAGATATAGCGAACTTTCTAAGCTCCGTCAGAACTGGTGACGTGAATTCAGTGAAGCGTTTCTTGGATGGAGGTCTGGACGCCGACGTGGAAGGAGAAGAGAAGGAAACCGCTTTGACCACGGCTGTGTTTACCGTAATTATTAACATTATCTTTGTTTGTTGACTATATTAACTCATTATTCTTCTTTGTGGATGTGTGAACAGCCTGTAACTGTCAGCTGTTGACATCGAGTGTACCGTTAAGATCATTACTGGTAGATCACCGTTTTATAACCTTTAACCCCCTGGATGCCACAGGGACATATATGTCCTTCCCCTTCAACCCTCAATTTCACGTCCAATAAAAATCAAAATATCCCACGCACACAAATACACTTCACAGTTTCGAATTCTTCGGGAAATTTCCTGTTTCTTGATACCATCCACTATTATTTTAGACAAAGTTCAAGTGCTGAAAATGACCTTTCAAAATAGGCTTCATCGAAAATGTCGCCATTTTTGACACAGTACGAAATCGCGATTCACAGCGTTATTTGCTGTATGTTTTGAAATGTGAAAACCGGATTATTACTGGGAGTATTGAATTTCAAAAATAACATATTCATGATCACTCATATCAGTTTTACATGAAATCGCTAAGTAAAATTCTGAAGCGTTGCCGATGAATCTAGAATCGGTTGGGATGTTTTCGAAAATGCACTTACGAGCTTGATCGCCAGAGGCTTTCAGCCATATTGGATAGTGTTTACAAAATCACGCTTTTGTGAAGGCGGTATTGAGACGATATTACATCACGTATATTTCATATTCAGCTTCAAAAAATGCATCAATAAACTCCCCATACATTTTAGACTCAAACTGCAAGTGGTCTTTGTCACCAATTCCAACTGTCTTGATAAAATGAGACGAAACATATTTGGTGTGAAAATCTAACGCTGTGCTCGAAAGACTGCGCTGGTTCGAAATGTAAACAAAGACAAAACCTATTTTACACTGTGTAGCATTTTCTGAAATTTTCCAACATTCATCCGTCCTATTCATTGCTTGCAATGGTTCAATACCTTTGGAATATGCATGGAAAGAGTATCGTAGCAAGAAATAGGAAATTATAAATAGATACAATGCAATGATTTGATAATTTATAAGAAATTGTCAAAGTTTCCGTGCAGCGTGACGCCATGACTGACGAAAATCACGCAGAACGACAACGGTAATTATCTGGATTTCTGTCTTTTTCTCTTACTTTTTAGTGAAAACGATAAAACATATAACAATACACAGATAGTCAGAATCATTCTGATTACTTACATCTCATATTTATGGACAAACGATCCCTGAATCAATGGAAGGGTCCTCGCAAAATCCTGTGTACCCTTGTCAGCAAAGTCGCCATTTTGTAAGAAATCGGTCAGCGTAGTGATGTCATACGTCAACATTGTTGTACATATTAGGCAATTTCTTTGAGGTGAAGGTCGGCTGAACAAGAGTAAACACAATCACTTCAATCCTTCCGATTACACTGTCAGTATTATGGTGTATATTTTTAGTATAGTTCAGATACTTTTTCATGAAACTGACTTCAGTATCCACATTTAGCCTTGTTCAATATCATATCATACGCATGCATAGGGTTTACGGTGTTTTATTCTTTGAAAGTTTTTGATTGTTTGAATCATATTTACATAGGAAATTGACATATTTAGTGCAATACACCATATTCTAAACCTTTACACAAGTGTTAGAAGATCAAACGTAGCCATAACTGGAATTCATGCGTTAGTTCCGATGATGTACAATATTCAATGCATTTGGACTAATATTGCAGTTTCACATGAACTGGTTAATGAACGGCGATTTAGTTCAACCTTATAAGTAAAACTGATAATATTAATGAAAATGATTTATATATGGTATGAAATGTATATGCACACATATTTAAAGGAATTGTCTTGTTTTTGCACATTTGTGTGTCGGTTTATAGAGAAAACAATTATGTAAATTGATTGGCCAGGTGCGCGTTTGTCGGAAGCGTTTTATGATTCACTATCATTGTTTTCGATAATATAATCAATTTATATTCGATTTAAAATATTGTGATGACAGGATATCAAACTCTAACTATATTTATCACGAAAATTGTTTAAAATATATAAACCATGTCATGTCTTAATTTGGACAAATCTTACATCCATATTCTAATATATAGTATGCATTACTAGTTCCATATATAAAAGCTATCTTTTGCATCTTCCATTGCATATTTATGAAGAGAAATAGCTACATAATCATAAACAAAGAAAATTCTTATCCTAAACAAAATATTGGTGTTGTGAAATGTTATTTTTCATTTACGTTAAATTGATGCCAAACAGGTGCGTGTTTCTCACAAAAAGATACACAGTCAAACTGTCTAATTGTTGATATATTTAGGACACTATTTAAATGGAAAAATCAGTCATTTTATGTTTTGTCTAAAGAGTCTTAAATTCCGCTCGGCCATTAGAACTTTGAATTGGGATAGTTTGGTTCAACATAGAAGCGAGACCTTTCACACAATTAAAGGAAATTAGGTGAGATATGTACTAAACAGCATACCAGTGTCGTCTTTTCATAGTTACATAAACCTGCTCATATAATACTTATGTCGCGATATCGCGTTTCTCTCGGTGAAAGATGTTGTACTCGTAGTTACATACGCCGATGCCGAAAATGCGATAAAACAAGCAATGGCGTCAACTAAAATGGTGTATTATTTTCAGCAATTTCGAATTACATTTGAAGATAGAAACGTTAGCAGTATTGGTAATATTATAACTTTCACAGATGCAAAATTAGTCAAAATATAGACCTACACAAACAGGACAATATGGGGGGCATCTTCTTACGGAAAGTGTACAATGAGCGAAAAATACAGCCTCGGATATCTGAACTAATATGGCGTATATGATTGTGTTTATGTGCTTGTGCATAGCTCATACTCAACATTAAAAATGACTCAATAAATGTCAAAATGTATTTTCTTCTTGACGTCATCGCTTGTTTTATGCATTTTGCGGCGATGCCGGAAAAGACGTACATTGGTATGCTTGATTAGTATATATCTCACTTAATTTCCATCAATTCCTGTAAAAAGGTCTAGACTTCTGTAATAAAAGAATTTAACACTCTTTAGACTTAAAAATATGAAAATGACTGATTTTACCATTTAAATAGTGTCCTTGAATATATCAACAATTAGACAGTTTGACAGTGTATCTTATTGTGAACAACACGCCACACTCTGTTTGCAATTTAACATCAATTTAACGTGAACAAAAATAAAATATTTCACAACAATCTGAATATTTTGTTTGAGATAAGAGAATTTGTTCTGTTTATGATTATAAAGCTATTTCTCTTCTATACGTATGCATGTAATGAAAGATGCAAAGATAGCTTTTCGCTATATGGAACCATCATATATTAGAATACGGATATAAGAGCTCCGTAGAATATACGTGAGATGGTATATATATTTTTCAGCAATTCTTCCTATATAATAAGTGGGAAGTTAGAGTTTGATATCCTGTCATCAAAAATATTATTTAATCGGAATATGAATTGAATATATTATACTCCGAAACAATGATGGCCAATCATAAAAACGTTCCAACAAACGCCAAGCATTCCTTACCGATCTATATGCATCATTCTTTGTCTATAAAAGCGACACAAAAATTATGCAATGAACAAGACAATTCCTTTAAATATGTGTGTGCATATACATTTCATACTGCACCATATAAATCATTGTCGTAATATTACGTTATATTATCGGTTTTGTATATAAAGTTGGGTATATCGTTACCACCGCTCATTAACCTGTTCTTATAAGGAAATTGCAACATTAGTCCTAAATAAATTGGAATATTATTGTACATCATAGGAATCTAAAGTGAAGTTGCAGTTATGGCTACGCTGATCTTCTAACACTTGTGTAAAGGTTTAGGAATATGATGTATTGCAATAAATATGTCAATTTCTTATGTAAATATGATTCAAACAATCAAAAACTTTCTTAAAGAATAAAAACACCGTGAACCCTATATACGCGTAATGATGATATGATATTGAACAAGGCTAAAATGTAGATACTTCGAATGCTCTGCATAGAAAAAGTATCCGAACTATCCCGGAGAAATATACACCATAATACTGATAGTGTAATCGAAGAAAGTGTATACTGGTAGCTTTACTCTTGTTCAACCGACCTTCTACTCAAAGAAAATTGCCGCTAATATGGTGAACAAATGTTTGACGTGATGACACGCTTGCTACCGCTGACCGACATTTCTTACAAATGGCGGCTTTTGCTGACAAGGGTACACACAGGATTTTGCGAGGACCCTTCCACCGATTCAGAACTTCGAGGGATCGTTTGTACATAAATATGAGATGTAAGTAATCAGAATGATTCTGACTTATCTGTGTATTGTTATATGTTTTTATCGTTTTCCGCCTATAATGAAGAGAGAAAGGACAGAAATGCAGATAATTACTGTTGTCGTTCTGCGTGATTTGGCGTCAGTCATGGCGTCATTGCACGGAAATCCTGATAATTTCCTTATGAATTATCAAATCATTGCATTGTATCTATTTATAATTTCCTATTCTCTTGCTACGCGATACTCTTTCCATGCATATTCTAAAGGTATTTCTTTGGAGCCACTGGGTACAAATGAATCGACAGATGAATGCTGAAAAATTTCAGAAAAAATGCTACTTATGCGTAAAAATCTGACTTGTCTTCTTTGTTTACTTCACACAAACGCAGTCTTCGCTAATAGCCGCTCGCTTTCAATAATCTAATATGTTTCATTCTTATCTTTTATCTAGACAGTTAGCTATTGGTGACACCAGACTAGTTTCATATTGATTCTAAAATGTATAAATTCAGTGGATGCAATATTTTCAAGCTGAAATATGAAATCTACGTGATGTAATAGGCGCCTCAATACCGCCTTCTCGCTAAATCCAGTGGATTTTGCTAAACACTATATCCAATATGGCGGAAAGCCACGGTAGTTCGGTAAGCGCAGTTTCGAAAAACATCCCAACCGGATTCTAGATTCATCGGGTGACGCTTCAGAATTATAATTAGCTTAAATCGCAAAACTGATATCAGTGATCATAAATCATGTTATTTTTGAAATCTCAATAATTCACAGTAATTCATCCCGATTTTCACATTTCCAAACATACTAGCATAAATAACGCTGTGAATCGCGATTTCCATACTGTGTCAAAATGTCTCCATTGGCGATGAAGCTCATTTTGAAAGCGGTCATTTTCAGCACTTCTGAGCTTTATTCCAAAGTAAATAGTGGATGGTATCACAAAACAGGAAATTCCAGAATCAAACCGTGTAGCTGCATTTGTGTGCGGATACCTTTGATTTTTTCGACTTCAAATTGAGTGTTGAAGGGGAAGGACATATATGTCCCTGTGGCATCCAGGGGGTTAAGGACTAGCCTCGGCCTCTGTTGTAAGCCTTAGTCACATGGGGAGTTTGTAATCTAAACGAGTTTTATAGAACTGACACATGTCATGACCATGTAACTAGCTGCTATTTTGCTTAAATGACTGGTCCATTGTAGTATTTTCAACATATATTCTGGTACAGAAATTTGCAGTTATCACTTAAAGGGCACATTACGACACAAAACGAATTTGCAGACTGGGTTGACCAACCGGTAACTCGCGTTTTCAGCTTCGGCTTAGTAAAGCCAAGTAAAAATATTGCAGTTTGATTTGCGTTATGCGGCTTATAATTTTTTGTTTATTTGTTCTTTCATAATCAACCAGTACATATTATATGTCATGGTGAATAAGAGTGATAATTGTGTTTTAATTATGTTTGTATATTTGGTTGCATGTGACCTTTAAATGAATCAGTTAAATGCTACTACGGAAATGGAAATGTCAAGTGATACACCAAGGTAATCTGTGTATTGATCTGGAAGCGGCTCACAGATTAGGCAGATGGTAACAGAATTATGTATGTCGAGCACTTTGGTACTACCTACCTCACAATTATCTATCATTGTCCAGCTCTTCAAAACTCCCTTCGCTTTATGTGTTTAGCTTAAAGACTAGGCCATGAAATGCGGTAGTAGTGAAGCATGTGTCATTCAACTCAAGAACTGTGAAGATCGGTTTGGAGTTGATCTTCAGTAACCCATGTTTGTCGTGAGAGAGTCAACTAATGGGATGGGGTGGTCAGACTTCGCTGATTTGGTTGACACCATTTTCGATGAAGCCTATTTTGAAAGGTCATTTTCAGCACTTGAGCTTTGTCTAAAGTAATAGTGGATGGTATCAAGAAACAGGAAATTTCCCGCAGAATTCGAAACTGTGAAGTGTATTTGTGTGCGTGGGATACTTTGATTTTTATTCGACTTCAAATTGAGTGTTGAAGGGGAAGGACATATATGTCCCTGTGGCATCCAGGGGGTTAAGGACTAGCCTCGTCTCTGTTGTAAGCCTTAGTCACATGGGAGTTTGTAACGCAAACGTAGAGTTTTATAGAACTGACACATGTCATGACCATGTAACTAGCTGCTATTTTTGCCGTTAAATGACTGGTCCATTGTAGTATTTTCAACATATATTCTGTACAGAAATTTTGCAGTTATCACTTAAAGGGCACATGCAAACACAAAACACGAATTTGCAGACTGGGTTCGGTAACCCGGGTGCTTCGTTTCGAGCTTAGTAAACCCAAGTAAAAAATATTGCAGTTTTGATTTGCGATTGTACGCTTATAATTTTGTTTATTTGTTCTTTCATAATCAGCAATGCATATTATATGTCATGAATAAGTGATAATTGTGTTTTAATTATGTTTGTATATTTGGTTGCATGTGACCTTTAAATGAATCAGTTAAATGCTACTACATGGAAATGTCAAAGTGATACACCAGGTAATCTACAATGTATTGATCTAGACGGCTCACAGATTAGGCAGATGGTAACAGAATTATGTATGTCAGTACTTTGGTACTACCTCTACACCTCCTGATATCTATCATTGTCCAGCTCTTCAAAACTTGCTCCCTTCCTTTATGTGTTTAGCGCAAGACTAGGCCATGGTCTGTTCGTAATTGAAGCATGTGTCATTCAACTCAGAACTGTGAAGATCCGGGTTGGAGTTGATCTTCAGTAACCCATGTTTGTCGTAAGAGTCAACTAATGGGATCGGGTGGTCAGACTCGCTGATTTGGTTGACACATGTCATCGTATCCCAATACGTAGATTGATGCTCATGCTGTTGGTCACTGGATTGCCTGGCCCAGACTTGATTATTTACAGACTGACGCCATATAGCTGGAATATTGCTGAGTGCTGCGTAAAACTATATTTACTCACTCACTCTGATTACTAAAATGTTGTGAAGTAGACCAGTCTACCAGTTAAGATTGGTTTTGTACTCTTGTAACACTGTTATATAACAATCTTAATACATGTATCATAGGAAAACACTACTATGTGTCGCCTGTTGATCGAACATGGCTGTGATCTGAACAAGAGTGGGACAGTTCCACCTTTCTACTTCCGTCTCACACCACTGTGTCAAGCTGTCAGTGCGGGAAACACACAGGCAGTAATGATGCTTCTACAGGCCCGGATGTAACAAAGATCTCCGAGATGATCTTGGGTAAGATCAAGATTTGAATAATTCTTCATTTTGTGATGTCCTTGTCAACTTCATGTACGGGATCCACAATATCAGGTGTAATGATCATTGGCAGGAAGGGATGTGAAGTTTCAGTCATATTGCTCCAATGGTTTCTGAGGGGAAGATGCTGGTGGAGGACTAACAAATATTTGGAGTACATGGACAGGAATACCTGAGTTGTTAAGTGATTCACCTCCTTGATAGAGCATATATTGACTACGTATACCATGACTACGTGTACCATGGTTGGCTGAAACGCAAGGGTCGATTTAAGAAAATGAAGCCTACTTTCACCCAGTGCATCCTAAGGCAATCACCTTGTTGCACCAAACAAAAACAGGTTGCACCTGCTGCTTAATATAAAGTCTTATATAATGCATGGCCGAGGACCCGGGTTCGAATCCCCACATGGGTACAATGTGTGAAGCCCATTTCTGGTGTCCCCCGCCGTGATGTTGCTGGAATATTGCTAAAAGCGGAGTAAAACCAAAACATCAGTTATATAATGCATGAGTTTTGGTAAAGACGCTTTTGAACAGTATTGTAACAAAAGAAATCTGTAGTTATCTTACTTCCATGAACAGCAATTCCTTCAGTCACTGTTCCTACAATAATCAGAGTCACTGTTCCAAGTCAGTTCCTCATCATTCTGTTTTACAGCTGAAGCTAGTCTGTGTTCTTTGAACACAAATATTAACACACAGAATGGGTGCAAGTTGATATACACAAGAGGTTGCATTTATCAGTTTCAGGTTGCACCAGTGCAAGTTCTAAATGCTTAAATCGAGCCCTGAAATGTTTCCTTATTTAAGTCTCTACTTTTCCAAAATGACATATAAATCTTTAAGTTGGTTACCTTAAATTTGTTCAAGAGGGTCAATTTGGATTTTCAATATGGCTTCAAAAGGTGGCATGCTAAAATCATATTCTCACATTTTAGTGAAATGTGTGATACAATTTTCCATTGATGCATAGCTAGTCAACATTTACTTTCTGTTTTCTTAGATATATATAATTTTGGCTTATCATGCTCATGTTTGATCTTCCACTTTATGGCCATCCTCGATAATCTCCAGGGTATACGTTCCGATAACTCTCTACTATACCCTTGATGCATCTACGGCTCGGCCCAATGATTTTATTACCTCCCTTTGCTGGCTCCGCATTCTCACAGTGGCCAATCAGATAAGCCACCGTTACAACCGAGCTTGCCAGTGTCAACAAAGATAGCGGTCGCAGCCACGAAAGTTTGTTCGCAGTGCGACTCAGATTTGGGGAGAAAACATACAAACTGACAGGTCTGAAACCTTAAAAAATATATGAAAGAACTCCTTCTACCTCTTACAGAGTACCTCTGCAGCAATATATTATTGTGTTGCCAAGTTTAATCGGTTAGATAATTTAAAAAGTGAAAGTGGGGTGTGTTTGGTATGCTCAACTTCCCAGCGTAGACACCTGATTGGATGAAAAGCCAACCAAACGAGGTAATAAAATCATCAGGCCGAACCATAGATGCATCCAGGGTATAGTGGAGAATTATCGGAACGTATACCCGGGAGATTATCAAGGATGCTTGGGTGTTATTATTCAGTTTTCCTCTTGAGACATGTAACAAGGAACCTCAGTGTTGGTGCTTTGTATAATGTGGTGAATATAACGGTTGGTGCAATGCCAGAATGTTGTGCAGTTGTTAGTTCATTCTTGCAATTTTAGATAAACTTCAGTGACCAGGGGGTAATATATTGTGATATATAACTGAATATATGTGACACCAAGATTCCTGTCATGTTTCTTTTCAGTCGGCCTCCATTGTTTTACTCCATGTCGTGTTCCAATGACGACATGTTGCATCTTCTCCTGAGGTCAGGGTGTGACATCAACCTCGGTACCAAAGACACCAACTACACCATCCTCCATGAGGCAGTTGCTAAAGGAAAGCTGGACATCGTCAAGGTAACCATGGTGATTGCTGATCTGATAATCATGATAATAGTTCACTTGAAAGTTCCGAAACAGATTATGTTATGTGGATAAAATGTCTTTTTTGTTTGTTTCCTCAACTGTTAAAATTTAGGTACCTTGACTTGAAACTCATTGCCTTAACAAGAAAACAATACCTTTCTCGGTAAAATTCCGGAAATAGAAATGGTTCATATCAGGGGTATATAAAAATATCAAATGTCAGATTGTGGACAAATAGGGAAGTAAATCACAAAGATCAAGGAAGTACCATGTTGTAATTTCATAGGCAATATTTACTAGGGCTGTAACGAATACACTATGTTGCGAATATGATATGTATCACGAATATTGGGTAACGAATACGAATAATTATTCACGAATACAATACTATAGTTAAGTGATTGATGCACAATATTGATTGCCCACAGCAATAACCAGTCATCTCATGACACTCAAATTTGGTATGTAATAGTTATAGTTGACAGTACCATGTGTGGCCTTGGCAAACTAACATGACTTGCGCTACAAGGCTAGTACATAATGCATTCTTGCATATCTCATATTGAAAAAGGACATAAGTGTTCAAGTAAAACGTACTCCATAAAGGTTTTTGTAAATATTCATGAATATTCGGTTCTGGTGACCACGAATAACGAATTGAATTCATGAAGGGCTACGGTTCGATTCACCGAATATGCGAGTGAATCGTAACAGCCTTAATATTTACACATTGTTAAGCTATGTTCGCACATCAAGACCTGCTCAATTTTAAGGTTGTCTCCCGACGCATGATTTTCCAAACTGAAATATCCCAAGTATCTTGCGTTTCAGATTTTGCTGGAAGCTGGCGCCAACCCAAATAGGTATGAAGTAAATCAGCGCCTAACTCCGTCGTTCTTTACAACACGACAAGACATCCATGAACTGCTGGTACAGTATGGATCCAACATCAACCACACAAGTCGGTCAGGAGACACGGTGCTACACCACGCTATCACACATGGCGATCTCCCACTGGTAGAATATTTCCTCAATAAAGGTGCAATTATTGATGCAATAAAGACAACATGTGTGGTTTCATCCCATAACATTCTCCAGCAGGTGAACATCCAAGACCCTCTCCAACAAGCCGCTACGGAGCACTACTTCAAAATCTGCATCAGACTCATCCAACATGGCTGCTCTACACAGTTTCTCAATTCAGACGAAAATGATCTTGTCACAAGACTACTTAGCAGCGAGAATCAAGAGCTTATTCTCACATTGTTGTTCGCGTCAGGGAACACCAACTGGTTGAAGAGAATTTTGTCAGATGGAGTTCGGAATCATCTGAACATTTCCCGAGCAACACGTGATTGGTTGCAGAGGCTGGCCGGTAAGGTGCTGCCACTGAGAATGATAGCCTGTCACACCATCCGTCAAACACTGAAAAGTCACGCATCACAAGGCAGTATTCTGACATATATTTCCAAATTATCATTGCCAGAAGTGATGCATGATTGCGTGATACTGAAAGTGAAGCTGACATAATTGGGATGCAGTTCAGGGAATTATCTAGGTGTCATCAGAGGCTAAAGTCACATCAGGGTCTATCTCAGCTAAAACTTCCCAAATCTTCAAGATTCATGTAATGATAAAGATAATGCAAGTGCAGGGCTCGATTTAGTGCTTTGTTACTTGCACTGGTGCAACCCAATATTACAAAATACAACCTAGCTATGAGTCTATCTTGCACAAGGTGCAAGTGAATTGTTGAGAGATAAATCAACAATAAATCTAACATATGCATAAATATGCCAGCCCATTTTTTCTTCTAAACTTTGAATAGCTATGGCAATGAAACATTGCTATTCATAAACACGTCTCGGCTATGACAGATCTTGTAAACAGGGATCAGCTGTGTCTCAGTGTTGCTATGGTTTCATGGGTACTACATCACTGATTAAGGTTTATGTGCACTGAAACATTTTAACACACTACGTTGCAACTGGAATTTGGCTGGTGCAACTAGGTCTTTATCTTAGGTTGCACCTGGTGTAAGTAGGTTAACATCTCTTAAATCGAGCCCTGAAGTGATTCTTGTGTACTGGATGGCTAATTGAGCACATATACTTAGCATTTATGTTTTCCATAAGCCAAACCAAGGCCACACCCACCACTACTAACAACTGATACTGATTCCCTGTGGAACAGTTGCTTTTGCTGGACGGAATGATTTCAGTGATGATGGATGTTGTCCACTGTGTTTTTTCTGTGACTGATTAAGTAAAATAGTTCTTAAGTTATTATTATTGAGTTATGTATTAATAAGAGTTGACTTCAACATGTTTTTGTATTTATAGAGTTCTAAACGTTAAAACTGGTGTGCATGCTTAATTCCACATATACCAATCTTTATGCATGAAATATTGAAGTCAGTTCTAACAAAACTTAAAATAGTCTAATGCTCAGAAAAGCTGATTTTGGTATGAAGTTTTTAGCACTTACTGTTACAGTCCAGCATAGGGTGAAGCTGAAATTCCCAAATTGAGAACTATGGAGTGGAGTTACCAGTTTAACAGGAACTGGGTTGACAGGCCTAGATAATCCCTGGGTTGATCCCAATACACGCTGTAGATGTGGGTGTGTACACTACTGATGTATTTCCTTAACAGTGATTCCAGTTCATAGGGTGCTTTTCCTGTTTGAAAACAGCTTGTAGGCAGCAAGTCTCCTACGTTCAGGTCAGGTGAAATGAGGCTTGTCACATTCAATATTGCACTTACTGTAATCGTAGTTATTTTCGTGTGGGATTAATTTTTGCGCCAATAATCATATCAAGCGAAATATTCATGGTCAAGTCATGACAAATACTCAAGTAGGGACAACATGCAATTTATAAACAACAAACACTACTTTATGATTTCTATGTTTAATTATCGTAAGTACTATAGTATACAACAGAGCTCCAGATAAGATTTAGCTCGTGGGTACTGTACCTACTGTATTGTTTTGGAGTGGGTATTATGAATGTTGAGTGGGTATTTCATTTTCCGTTACCCACTGCTTTCAAAATATGTGCGTATTTCAGTCATGTTACTCACCTAAGTATTATGTCATTGAGTAAGTTTACTAAGCAGGTATGTTCTGCCTTATGTCATACCTAATCAAAACCAACTTAAATATAATGGAAATGATTTCATCCTATACTGACAGTACAACACTAGTTCTATACTAACAGTACAACTTGATAGCAATCGATGTCTTTTTCATTACGCAAACGATTTTTATATATATATTCCGTACGCATTTGTTTTAAACTTTTAAACGTTTGTATCTAACGTTTTAAATGCGTAATTGGTACGCGACAATTATTTTTCAATGCGTAATTGAAATTTTCTATGCAATTTTTGCCCAGATACTTAGCTTATCTGGGCCTCTGATTACACTCTTCCTTAATTCATTGTCAGTTGATCTCGCATATGGGACAGGTGTTGTCATGTTGACACAAGTATAATCCCACCTCTCTCTCTCATTGTTTTAGTAAGCACAATTCAATTGAGGCGGCTAGCATTTATCATTGCATGTCTATCTGTTGTGATACCATCACTCAGGTGTTTGAAATGCGTAAAAAAAACCAATTGCGCTAACAGGTCTTTTGTTAACTTTCTGCGAAAATATATACGATTATAGTATGTAGCAGTGTTTGTGTGTATATATACATGTGTGCATGTTTCTGTACCAGTGTGTGTGTGTGTGTGCTTGTACTAGTCCCACCTGATGCCAGGTTTGCAGTGCTAGTCCACTGAGATACCATGTTTGATATCCTGCTGTAGTTTTACATGGATACCCCACTCAGGCACAGTATTCTGACTCAGAGACAACTAGTCCACTCGTTTCCACTTTCTGCCAAGAACTAAGCAGGTTGACAATATAAGTTATCACATCGTGTCGAGGGAAATACATAGAGAATACTACACGAGGTCTCATTACATACGAAGTATACGAAACGAGTGTCCTTCCTGTGGTATCTGACCGAGAGAAAGCTAGGTCAGATAACATAGGAAGGTCACAAGTTTCATATAATTCGTATGTAATGAGACCGAGTGTGGTATTTTATTTATTACCCATGTCTTACATGCATTAAATTGACAAAATAGCGTATTTTGTCATGTTTTTGGTTTCAAACCGAAACCGGTTTCATAAAGAGGTTGCAGAAGAGTTTTTTACTGTAGTACAAGATTTGCATGACGTCACACTGTAATGACGTCACTGCCATGGTAACTGACGTCACGATGCATGTCTGTTGTCATCGCCCCGACAGCCTCCTACAGTAAACTACTCCGTAGCACATCGTTTCTTGGTTTCCAGTTGCTTCATTCGGCTAACATCACTGGTGGAAACATTGCGTTTATGTTTTTCGACGGATATAATGTCACAGTTCGACTCACAATTAAACAGCGACACGGCAACGTTCGCAATGTTTACATTCCCACAATGCATTTAAGTTGTAGAATGAATGAATTCACGTGTTTTTTATGAATGAAAAAATAGTTACGTCAGAATGTGACCTAATTGAGAGGTTATCCAATCAAATCGTTAGAATCTCAGGTCAAGTCGTTATGACACAGGTCAACGCGATACGACACTCGTGTGACGTACGATATGCAACTACCAATACGTTGACCTCGTGGGTAATAAAGGGTTTTATCAGTCCCGAGTAAGGTTGTATTTATCTAGCCGAATGTTTTTACTAAAACAAAAGAAAACAATACGCATCGAATTGACTTGTTTTTATTTATGTGAGATGCCATGTTGACACCAGCTGATCGATTGACCTCAATGCAGCGCATGTTACTAAAGGCTTGGCGATGCACGCTTTTCTCACTTCGCGTGGTCACCGAGGCGTTTCGGGATAATATGACTTTTGTACTCCCTGCTCGTGGATCGTGACGGGTATACATTGTATTTTATCAGAGTCACGTGAACCAATCAAAACTCGACATTCTTACATGAGGCTGGATAAGTACCATTATTGTGAGGTAGCACAAGGATTATCCTGAACTGGAAATGTCTAACAATCAAGTTGTCAAACCCTGACTAAAAGTTATAAGACATGTTCAAATTACTGACAACCTATTTTTTTCTTTCTTAATATTCCAAAATTTGTACTTCCAAAATGATTTAATACATTTTATTGGTAGAAATATAGATGTATGAGCAAACTTGTCACCCAATTTGAATTCATGGTATATGTTTGAGCTGTTAATCAAGGAAAACACTAACAGATGATATAGAAGTAATCTGGTGTGGTCACTAGGACATGTGGAATGTAAAGTCAGACTTCTTTTCAAAATGTGGATGTTTGTGACTTGCGATGTAAAACATCACCAATTGTAACCATGGTCTACGTAAGGGTAAAACATGTCTGAAAGATCAAATGATCTTTTCTCCATTGTGAGATGACTGACTGACTGAGTATGGTTTTACGCCTCTTTTAGCAATATTCCAGCAACATCACGGCGGGGGACACCAGAAATGGGCTTCACACATTGTACCCATGTGGGGATTCGAACCTGAGTCTTCAGCGAGACCATTGTGAGATGACAGTTTGTTTGTTTGGATCCTTCAAACATGTAAAAAGAAACCTGTTTCAGTATGTAGTTTCCAAAATACTTCAAAATGTTGGCAAAGAAAGCTGTTTTAATGGGTCTATATTTACATACTGCAAACTTGTCAAAGAAGGCTGCTTCAATATGTAGTTTGCATACTTGAAAACAAAGAAAACTGTCCACGCGTGCTGCCAAACATATTTCTAGACAGTATTTTCCTGGGCTTACCTTTGATTGTTTAGGCCTAGTTTTGTTGGTGTGGACATACCTAGTTTTACATTTTCATAGTCACAGTGCAATTTGTTATACCTTCTATATATTTGATATGTATTCTCCATGCTTTATGTACAGGGTTTGACAAAAGTCACTGCAATTTGATGTACGGACATTTCTGCTGAAGGCTGACAGAGCCCCACATGTAACTAGCAATCGTAACCATACTCATCGACTTCAACAATCTTGAAATACATAAGTGACTACTAATAAGTGGTGAGCTCTTTTGTGTGAAGAATGATCTCAACGTTTGAACATTCTTTTCTTGTATCAGCATATTTTGTAAAGCCAAGATTGATGAGAGAACATTCATTGTTATTATGTACTCCACTTTGGGCATTGAGAAAACATTTGTATTCCAATTTTGCCAATATTCTATGGATGTATTGAAATATTGAATGTCACCAGTCCTTTAACAGTGGAGTGTTGAAGTAATTATACACCTGTTGTTCAGTTGAAATGTTTCAGACCTATCTTCCATCAAATATTGTAAGTGCCTTATATTCACATGGATGCCGCAGTGGCTGTCGGTAAGATTGCGACTTTGTGTGCTGGCGATTAGGTGTCTCACACTGAGAGTGGTTTAATTTCTTATGGGACTCAACCCAAATTGTATCAAACAGTATACGTGCCTGTTGCATGTATTTGTTATGTAGACACAGAACGAGTGCAAGGTACGTGTGGTCGTTTCTACAGAGATGTACCTTGGCAGGTTGTTAATGAGAGATGAATCTATGGGTCATGCATATGGGATCTCAACGCAAGAATGTTTTGTTTTTTTGTGTGAATTGAAATTCTGTATTCATCCTTGTTTTGCGTTGTACAAATTGCATTTTCTTATTTAGATTTGCATATTTTGCTTTTATGATGGTATTTGTGCATATGCTTAAACCATCAAATCACTGCATTTGTCTAATTTTGCTCCTGAGTGTAACGATGTAGAAATCATGTCCATTGAGCATAATATCAAAGATGAACAGGCTAGTTATTCTTGAAACGTTCATAGCCCTACGAACTTCTTAAGCCCTTCTTAATACATTGTCTATGATCAAAGTTAAGAATTCTTAGGGCTACGAACAGTTAGAGAATAAGGGCTCTGTATAAGTATCAGGTATACAGGATTGAGTGTACGTTTTATTAAGAATATGTGTTACCTGTTGAAATATGAAGTGTGTTCCCTACACAATAGTACCAGTAGTTGTGATAGTAAAACTAAAATAACAAACACCCCAATATTGGAAGGCTGTGTAGCAATACCCACCAACCATGATCGATTACACATGAACGAATTGGGTGTTCTTAACCTTTGAACAGCATCTATTTACTTGCAGTGGGGTGATATACCAATGCATCAGTGGATAGATTTTTTATACTTCTCCATAAAGGGAAAATCTGATTCTCACTCAAAGTAAACATATTGATTCTTACCTAACTGTCAATAAGTAGTTGTGAAAATGTAAATATTTTCATCCATTGCGCCAAACTTGACATTGCCAACTGAACATTGTAAGTTTCCAGGTATTTGGCCATCTTGTCCATTAAAAAGATGGCTTATGCACCATAGATAACAGCATGTGCAAGTATCGTGATACATGTCCTATCAGTAGCAGTATAACGTGATACATATCCCAGCAGACAGTTGGTGTATCGTCTCAGGTTATATATTTACCTGAAAGTATGTATGCAGTGTAGAGGCCTACATGAGATGATGGTAGATGTTCCTTGAAGTACATGTAATCACGTGGTCGAAGGTAATGTAAAAAGTCAGGAGTGATGTGCGACTAGGGCAGAGATGCCAACCCTCATTTAGCCCAATTAGTATTTTGGCCAAAAACTGATGCAAAAATTAATATTTGTTGGGGCCGGAATTAGTATTAGCTTTTCCAAAGAATTTTCATATTAATAAAAAATTATATATATATTCTAAGAACTTGATATTGACATTATACTCACCTAAATCAGTAGTAAGTAGCTTGATACTGAATAAAATGTGGCTGAACTTTATTGTGTATGCTACATATTTTGTCTTGTTTTTTTCGTTATGAATACAATAAAATTGTATGGGTTGGCATCTCTGCTTGGGGTCCCTCCCTGCCCAGGTGCGAGATAGTGTTGTGACGGTGCTTATGGCTGGATCCACTCTCTAGACATGGTCTTTGATGAATTACTTCCTTCAGAAGAGGCTACAAGGTGCTAAATAGAAGGCAGAAGCATCTAGTGCATCACATCTCCATGCCATTTTGATAAATACCCGGAACTATTAGCATGTCAAGATCTGATTCACTTTCATATTTGTTAAATCAATTTGTATCCTTACATGAACTCATTATTAGTGGTCACTGGCATCGACTATTTATGAAAATATAAGTGTTTTACCCTATATTATGTGAGGTGTGCACAATGGATAAAGATCCAAGCCATGCAGTAGCATAACTGGTATATTGTGCCAAGGCCCATTGTCATTAGGCTACAAGCAGCATTGTTTGTGGTGTATTGTTCTTTCGCTTCACAGAAATTATGGAACTGTTTCAACCAAAGCAATTACATGTTTGTTATTTTTATTCCTTGATATTTAACGTAACATATTGTTTGAATAAATAATCATATTTGTTACTATATATTGGTAAAACATTGTATTGGCCTAGTACTGTATTTGTTGCTGACCTACATTTTGCCAACAATGAATCATTTTTAAAGTTGCATCTCCCATCAGCAACTTGGCCAGGAATTTCCATTTTTCAAACACAAAGTCCTCCTGTTCTTCTATAAATGCAATCCCTTATTTTATTAATAATAACGCTTCCAGTCATCATATAATATTGTATATGAGCAGATATTTCAAGAGTATTACTACATGGGGCAAGTCCTATAGTAGTGAACTAGCAACAATGCCCGTCAAGCCACTGTTGTTAGAACTTACTGTCATTTGTTGGAAGACTGTTAATAGACTTGTATCAGTGTTTACCAGATTCAAACCAAGGCTGGGGTAGGAAATGAGTGGGTATTTGTCATGGTCGTATGGAGATTTACTACAATGGAAAATTGTGGATGCATTTTCTACTTGTTCTACTTAAATCTCAACTTAGGATACATACTATTAATGTAAGGGACTGTTCATAATTAATGGCTTGGGGGAAGGGGGAGAGAAGATAATTTTATATATATCTTTTTGGTGGGGGGTCCACGCATTTTGTTCTGGAGAGATAGTCACATTGTACATGCTTCTCCATAAAAATCATCACTCCATCCCCCAGCCATAAATAATAAATGGTCCCTAATGCAACATATGCAAGACTAAGCACACGTTGTCCCTGTTGTATTGGGTCTGTAGCATGTGTATCCTCTGTCCCCACACGATCTGACCTCTGAATTACTCAGGAATACTCAATAGGTCTGTTCAAATCAACCTGGGTACAATTTTTCTCTTACAAGAAGTAGAAGTGTAATGATGTGTTGTATGGTGTGCAGGGTGGGATAACAGGCGTTGTGGTTCAGTGTGCTTCTATGGACACAGGTTGGTAACTTTTCATGAACTGCAGAGACACTAAAGGTGTGCTGTTCAGTGTGCTTCTATGGACACAGGTTGGTAACTTTTCATGAACTGCAGAGACACTAAAGGTGTGCTTTGTGGAAACCCCTAAGCAGATCATGTGAATCTAATCAGAGATTTTGTAGGTCACAGTTGGAAAACCTGGTTCACAGAATATGTAATAGTATCACACATTCTCTGACCTTACAATACACTTCCTGGTGGAAGGCAAGAAGGTCGGGGTATGAATAAATTATCTAATGAAGAATTTGTAATAAGCCTTTCATACAATTGTTTTTGAACTTTCAAATTTGAAATATGATTTGAATATGGATCTGATATTAAGTTTATTTATTGTTATGCATTTTCTGCTCCTTTGTATGAACTCATAATAATATAAACTGTATTTTAACAAGGAATAAATTGTAGCATATCATAAATCAATATTTGTCATGTTTTGCACACATCAAACTAACATTAGAATCTCTTATTTTCATGATTCAGTGATTTAGGTAGTGAGACAATCCAGTGAATGATTTAAGGAGCAATAATATCTACGCTGCTGGGCAGATGATGACATGCAATGAAAATTGTGAACGAGCCTAACCACTCTCCAGCATAGATTGCTGGTGGCCTATCATCCTGATTTCAAATGCATTCCTTGATCTCAATCCAGTTCATATCTGCAATATTTCACATGTTAAATCACACATACTAACATAGAATTTGGAACATGAAAAACTTCATGAATACATTGTAATTGGAATGAGAAACATACTGACAAAGCATTTTTCTGTTGGAACCCTGCAATTTCCCTTAGAAAACCGTAGCCTGAGAACTACCCTTAGTAATACTCAGGTTTACACACAAACATTAGCCTGACAACAATCCAATACTCGCAGTTTCCCGTAACGAAATAGGCTGAAAACCATGGACCATGTGCAATATTTCAAAAACAGTTGGAATGCAAGTAAGCCACATGTTGCCATCTGGGGATCACAACCTTCAAGCCTTGGACGCCACAAAAATATAAATGAGACACCATTGGCTCAAAAACAGACCCAGGTAATTCCCTGTACTTGGCAGTCACAGGTGTTTGGCTAAACACTTCTAAAGATCTCATTCAAAATACTTTCACCCTGTGTTTTCTCTGACAATGACATACAACAAAGTGTAGAATTACTGCAAGCAATATATTTTATTTCTACGATAACAACAAATCAACACTTCAAATCATACTCCATTGTCCAGTGATTCTGTTCTTTAAAACATCAGTAACATTTATTGTCGCATCTGTCGACATAATTATTAAATTAACAATTTGCCCTCTATAGTGAGGAGTTCCATAGCTGAGCCAGTCCGGATCCAGCACTCCCTATGCATGATGAACAAATTTTACACATGACTATACAGCAGGATGAACCCAAGGGAAGGAAAAATAGCAATGGACACTTTCTTACATCTTTGATTCTTTTCACAATTCCATCAAAATGTACACACACAAGAAAATATTTGCAAGTAGGCCAAGTGCCAAGTTTGTAGTGTAAATGCACAATCACTTGTGTCACTAGTCCCAGCCACACAAAGAATCCCAAGGTGAAGGACACACACCATCCACACAGTCTGAGCAGGGTCCTTGACCAGTCAGTTTGGTAGCGAGGCTGAAGGGGAGGGGGAAACATCACTGGTGAGGGGGGTTGATATGGCTGTAGACTAAATGAACACTCCAAGATGCTGGCCAACTGTGACGCCATGTGTCTCAAGTTGACCCAGCTGTGAAAGTTTGCACCAATATTTGAAAACACTTTCTGGCTAGTGAACTTCAGCCGTCTCAGGTTCTCGTGAGTTGCTGGTCTGTTTTGGCTGCATACAGGACCGAGCCACAGACTCGAAAAGCCTGCAAGAAAGACTAGTACATGTTAAAGAGATAACTACAACTGAACTGTGTCACAAAATAAGTTGTCAACAATTTCCTTCGACTTCCTTTTGGTCTGACGTATGCCAGTATTGGGATCGTGACGATAGTACTTACTTGTCAATCTCTGGTGCACAGTGGACAAACTCATGACTCCAAAACTTGAATGTGGAGTTTTTGATGAGCTCAATGAATGTGATGAGAAGACCCCATGGGTGAGGCCGGTTGACAATCAGACGCTCAAGTAGCACTCTGAAATAACGGAACACAGATCAGTAAGTACCTGAAATTACCTGCACAAATCTTAAATACAACACACTGAAGAGGACTAAATGTCACTCTTCAAGATATCTTTAAGTGGCTTAATGTAACATTAACGAATGAAACAGCCCACAGATTTCAACTTCATTTTTCTTCCTCACCAAGGTTGTGTACAGATGTTAGAACATATGCCTAAACAGCCTTGCATCTGTCTTTTTTACTGATTAAATATGAGGCAATGGTCAAGCTGGCATAAAGTTCACGCACAGTAGGGCTCAAGAAACTTTAGTGATAGTACATGGCTCTCTCTGATAACCTAGCCGTGGGTGAAATAGAACAGACCATGCCTGTCTCAGGTTGAACCTAAATAGATCGCATGGTGAGGCGTCATGAAATGGTGGCATGTTATTGTATAAGGACTCCATGGATCAATTCTCATGATTATTCTCAGACTGCTGTCATACAGCTGGACTGTTGCCAATTGTGGCATTAACTCTTTCAACACCAGTCAGCCAAAAGCTTTTACTGCCATGACACTGAGTTCCCAGAGACTCTGAGATGACAGATGAAACCTACATTTATCAAGGAAAACATCAGCTAGTATAACATCATTGATATTGTCATGTCAACACCATTTCAAAGGTCTAATGCTACTGTTGATAAATATGAAAGTTATTTTTATCAGATCATTCAAACAATACAGCTACAACTTAATGAAGTGTATATTTAATGAAAATGCAAGCTTACACGTTCATAATGTCCAGATCAACCAGGTTTTTTTTTTTCCACAATCTGCTACAAGGATTGTGGTCAATCAAAATAATGAACATGACCTGAGGCAGTCAATCATATTACAGCAATGGATATCCTCCTCATGCTAGGTTATGACCTGTGACAAATGTCTCACACATATATCTCATGCAAACATCATGTCTACAATGAGGATCGAGGCAACAAAAGCCGAGATGTCACTTGACTTACATGAGTGAGTGAGTAAGTATGGTTTTATGCCGCTTTTAGCAATATTCCAGCAATATCACGGCGGGGACACCAGAAATGGGCTTCACACGACTTATGTGACACGATCGGATGGAAAGATGGAAATGGTAACTTACATTTGACAGATTTCCTGAGTACTTTTGTTGATTCTATTCATTACTCTCTTCAGTTTATTCAATGATTCCATGAAACATCATTGTTTCGCTTTTTGACAATTTAGATGTGGTCACGTTGCTGAAGCATGTGTCCGAGAATTGTTTTTCCAATAACATTACGAAAAATAGTTTTTAACTTTAAATCTGTCAATAATATATATATGGTCAACTGAATTTGAATTACTAGGCCTGCAATCATTTTATTGCTTCACCAAAACTAGTCAAACACCAAGTTTTCATCACAAGGAGCCAGCTGATATCAGGAACATTGTGCATACTGACCAGTAGAGTATTGAAGTGATCTGAGGAACAGTGTATGCTATGAAGTAATGACTAAGGCAGAGTGTGGTGTCCTACCTAGTGATTTGTTCCTGGATCTGCTCGTTGTTGGCCTGCACAAACAGGTAGAGCAGCGTGCAGCTGAAGTAGTGAGTATGACTGTTGGGGTAACGCAGCTGGTTGGCTATTGCTGTCAGAAACAGGTACCGACCTACAAAATACAAATACCAAACAGCAAGTTTATATTGGGTATCAGTCCTTGCAACCTGTGGAAATCCGGGTCAAAATTGATCTTCAGCAACCCCTGCTTGTCGTAAGTAAAGAGGCTACTAACAGGTTAGAGTGGTCAGGCTTGCTGACTTGGGTGACAAGGGGTGGGTATTGCAGAGAATTTTCATATTGCGATATATTGCGATGCGAAAGCATGTATTGCGATATGTATTGCAATATATTGCATGAAGTATTTTTAAACAAAAAACTACTTATAATCGAGTTAATGCTTGATTTATAGAGCAAAAACACAACAAAATCACTATGCTTGATTAAGCTTTAATAACAACTTTTAATCATGATAAAATAAAAGTGTGAATAATATTTGGCACAAACGAAACAAGGAAATATCCGAAAATTTCCGAGTGTTACAAAGTTTTCCGAATGCAAGTCAAAATACCGATTTCCAACAGCGTATCGCAATACGTATCGTTTTCATGTCTGAACCGGTAAATACCGGGTAAACCGGTTATATTGCACAGCCCTATGGGTGACACATAATCATAGTTGTGTTGATCAATGCTCATGATATTAATCATTAGATTGTCTTGTCTAGACTGGATTATTTACAGACCACTGTCACTGGTGGAATATTGTTGAGTGCAGTGCTAAACAACAAACAAAAAACTTTCCCAAACCTGCAGAGGTTTTCAATTCTTTGAAGAGAGTCGTCCTTGGGGTACATATTATGCATTTTCCGGCTGTAAAATGTCCTGTGACAGTTGTATCAATGTTTTTTGAATAAAAAGATTGTACAATAAATAAACTCTTTTATTTATTATACGGACCCTACCTCACGGAGTTACCTCCCTTAGCGCATGCGCACCAACTGGGTAGGCTCCTAGACCCGTATCATCATTCCTTCTGCTGAATTCTCATCAGTGAACAGAATTGCGGGGAGGTGGGTGGGCCCTACCCCAAGGACGACTCTCTTCAAAGAATTGAAAACCTCTGCAGGTTTGGGAAATTCTTTTTCAGAGAGATCGTCCTTGGGGTACATATTATGCATAAACACAGACTCCCAAAGACCGGAGGCCAGGGAGGAGGGAATTCTGTCCAAGCACACACAAAATATAGCGATCGTATCATGGAAAAAAATTGAACAGACGCCATAACACTCACCTGTCACTCGACCCAGTTTAAGCCTCCTTCGAGAGGCATTATGGGAGGGAACTGACAGGGAGGATTTGTGCTCAAAAGGCGACCTCTAGCATAATGAGACATTGCACGAGTCGCGAATGTCAGTGAAATCCGACCCACTAAGTGGCTTCTTCGTGAGAGCACCGTGGGGAAAACAAAAATACCACTCACTAACGATATCGTAACTCCTTAGAGAATCGAAAGGGGGTACAGGTTCTCTGAGTGCTCGTAGCAGACATGTCAATAATGGAATCATTGTACAGTAAGCGTCAACACAAACCAATAAACCAAGACTCACTTGGTCAGGGTGGCAGGACACTGTCCACTGGAAAGAACGGTGCGACCAAAGCTCGCATACGATTGCGTGAATGTGTATCGAGCTGATAATGGCGTATAAAAAGTGCTTGGCGGCTCCAAATAGCGGCAGAGCAGATCTCTTCAATGGGGAGTGCGGCTGCAAAAGCTTTGATGCGGCTACTGCCCTGACCGAGTGAGCCTTCAACCCCTCAGGGGGAGGCTTGCCCTTAGCCTGATAAGCGGCACAAATACACGAAACAAGCCAGCGAGACAAAGTTTGCTTGCTGGCTGGCAGACCAGCCTTCCGCCACCGTAACAACAGAACAGCTGGGTACCCGTCACGGATCCCCTGCGTTAAGTTTGATATAGACTTTGGCGTCTTCACGGACATCCAGCGGGTGAGTGCTCGTGGAGTGGTCCCCGATGTGGAAGGCTGGGTAAGAGTAGGAAGTTCGATAGGAGCTGTCACATGGAAAGCGTGATCGACCTTCGGTCGGTAAAGTATCTGGGAGGCCGAATGCTGACCGCGATCCGTGTGAAACACAGTCAGCGCCGGTCGGACGACATAGCATGTATATCGCCGACTCTTCGACCAGATGTTACCGCCACCAGAAACACAGCTTTCCAGGTCAACAACTGAATGGAAATAGCCGATAGGTGTGAGAAAGTGGGACGGACAGCCAATCGAGCCGCGATCGACAAATCCCAAAGGTGGACTGGTTAAGCCTGAGAGCAGGTCGAATCCGTTCAGCGCCAGCTAAAAGCGCTGTCACGAGAGGTGCTGCCCCAGAAGAGCACCATCGACAGGGGTGTGAAAAGTGGAAATAGCGGTGGAGTAGCCACGAATGGTCGAAGCCGCCAGGCCTTCTTCCAAACGAGCTTGCAAAACTCCAATACTTTCGGACTAAATCCGCAGAAAAGGGATCTGCAATGCCCTATCTGAACACCAGCGCGCATATAGCGGGACCACCTATCCTCATACTGAGCGTTTGTCGAATCCCTACCGAAGCCAGAATTGTGTCTGCAACTGCTGCAGGAATTCCAGCGTGCCTCGAGGTTAGACCTGACAGAGGCCAAGCCACCCACTGAATCCGTGGATTTGGGTGGAAGCTCCGTTCTGAGTGAGAATGTCCGATGCGCAAAGGTAATAGAACAGGAGGCTGAGCCAGAAACCTGAGAATTACCGGAAACCAGCTCTGTGGCGGCCAGCGGTGCCAGTAGCACAAGTAGCCGAGCTGGCTGGGTGGACAGCTGTGAAAGGACACGGGGAATGAGTGGTAACGGCGGGAGCCCAGAGCACTTTGCCCGTCCAATCCAGCAGGAAGGCGTCGGCAGCCAACGCCCTCTGGTCCGGTATCCGAGAGCAGAACATCGGGTGTCTGATGCGTCCGCCCGGACGCAAACAGATCCACCTCGAGCGACCCATTACAACTGGGAGATTACTGTGAATATCTGCCTGTCGAGCATCCACTCGTCGCGGGGCCAGGATCCGCAAAAAGCGCATCTGCTCGCGACGTTCTCCAGCCCCGGAGATAAACAGGGAGTACCTGACAATCGTACTGGTCGCTCCAGAGGAGAAAGTCCCACGCTTCCCGGAGGAGCTGGGGACACCGTGCCTCCCTGCTTCAGGATGTGCGACATGGCCCGTCTGGTTGTCTAACTGAAGGCGGACTACCTGGCCACGGACATGCTCTCTGAAGCGCTCGAATACCAACCGCACAGCTCTCAGCTCCAACACGTTGATGTGAAGGTGAGCCGGCTTCGGACCAGAGTCCGGAAGCCGACAGACTGCCCAGAACGCCCCCAGCCCGTGAGGGACGCATCTGTCTGAACTGTGAGAGCTGGCGCCGGGATTTCAAGGGAACCCCCTGGTGAGATTCCCGACATTTGTCCACCACTGAAGGTGAGGTGTCAACCACTTTCGGGGACTGTGAGACTGCGCTCAGATCCTCCGTGTGAGTCCACAGCCGAGCCAAAGCTTGCTGTATGGGGCGCGATCCTCAACCGCGCCGCCACACTACAGAGATCGCGCCGCCATATGGCCCAGTAGTAAGACGGAGCCAAGTCCGTGCTGGTGCCTGGGGCTGGGAGAGGAATGAAGATACCATCTCCCGAACTCTGGTGACCCGGTCGGGCGACAAGGAAACGAGATCCTTGTTGCTTTGGAATCGCTCCCAAGAAAAACCAAGTCCTGGGTGGGTACCAGGTCGGATTTCTTGAGGTTGATGATCCACCCCAGTCGAGTTAGAATGTCTATCACTGTGTGAGTAGCATCTTGACTTCGCTGGCTGTGTTAGTGCTCGAGCAACCAGTCGTCTAGGTAAGGGTAACAACGCCTTCCTTTGCGGCGCAGCTAGGGTAGCTGGGACTAACATGAGCTTGGTGAACACCCTTGGGGCAGTCGATATGCGAAGGGGAGCACCCTGAATTGGTAATACATCCCGTCGTAAAGAGAACCGGAGGTACTGCTTGAGCGAGGGATGTATGGGTACATGCAGAATCGCATCCTTTAGGTCGATTGGCGTGAGCCAATCGCCGGGCTGAACAGATGAGAGCACCGGCGCAGTGTCTCCATCTTGAAGGATGGTACTTCGAGCATCGCGATTCAACCCTTGAGGTTGAGAATCGGACGGAACCCGCCGTCTTTCTTCGGGACGAGGAAGTACGTGGAGTAAAATCCCGCCTGTTCCTCTCCCGGTGGAATGCGCTCGATTGCGGACTTGTCCAGCAGAGCCTGAACTTCGTCGCGCAATATGTCCGCCCTGGCTTGGCATGACGGCACCGGAGTGCGGCGTATGCCGGTGAAGTCGGGCGGACCTCGCTTCCACAGTGGGAGATGGCCTATGCTGACCGTGGCCAGCACCCAAGCGTTGTTGGTAGCCTTCTCCCATTCCGGCAGGAATAGAGAAAGGCGGCCTCCCACTGGGATATGGGGTAGGAGCGCGTGCGTGGACCCTAGTAGCGGAGCTGACTGGGTGTGACACACGCTAGTCGAGGACTGCTCCTTGCCCCTACCCTTGGCGGACCTACTCCTCCGCCTACCCCTACCAAGCGGCCGAAGCCAGCCGGCAGACTCGGGTGTAGGCTGCACCCCGGCGGAGGAAGGTGGCACGGGAGCGCGGGGGCGAGACACCCGCGGGTGCTCCAACAAGGCCTTAGAATCCTTGAAGGAGGTAGCTGCAGCGGCAGCCTCCCGTATGACCTGCTGTGCCCCGGGAAAGAGGGTCGCTCCCAGACGGAAAGGGAGAGCCAGCAAGGTCTGCTGTGTTGCCGCCGAGTACCTAGACGTCGACAGCCACAGCCTGCGCATCCCCATGACTGCGCACATCACCGTCGGCGCAGCAGACCGCAAAGAGTCGCCGCTGAGGTGAGCCTGAACTTCCGACAGCTGGCGGAGTAGCTTACGACATCGCGGCGACCGTCGCCAGCATGCCCTCCGCCTCCAGGGCCGACCTCTGTATCGAGGAGAGGTAGGCCTCATGGACCCACCACCGCACCTGCTGCATCAGCGTTCGGTAGACCTCCTCGTAGGTCGATGCGCGTGCATAGAGGGGATGCCAGCGAGGGCAAAGGTGGAGTGAGGCCCTTGCCGAGCAGCGGGCTGCTCGGAGAAGCCGAGCCTCCCCCAGAGGCGGCGGAAGTGAAAACACACTTTCGTCAACGATCGGTTACGGCGAACAGGGAATCCTCCCCAAGCTGGTAAGCGCCCCGCCGCGAGTTCAGGTAAGTCAAACCTGACTCGGTACCAGACAAGAGGGGATCGACCACGTCCGCGACCAACGATGGCAGAATGCGGAGCTGCGTCTGTGAGGGTTGCCTAGGGGCAAACGCCTCACCAGGCAAGCGGAACTCAGTCGAGTCCACGCAACCAGCAGGCACCGCGGCCTGGGGTAGGCCCTCGGCAATTCTCTGCCGGACCTCCCGCAAGGCCGAAGCAAAACGGAAGCTGCCGTCATGCTCCTCGACCTCCCCGAGCTCCATTGCCTCGGCGTCCGAGCCCGAAGTCAGAGGCTGGGTCTCCTCCGTGGAGGACCCTAACCCGACCCGGTGGACTGCCTAGCTGGGCACCACAGGAAGGGAGGAACAGACCGACTGCTCCACGTCAGCGCCAGCCGGCGTGCGTGGACCCCGGTCCCGAGACGCTGGAGGCAGGCCAGGCAGAACTGGTGCCTCCGCTCTCATGGGGCGGGTGTGCGCAGGGACCGGAATACCAGGAATACTCAACGGCCCAAGCGCAAGCTCCGAGAGGGGGACTGGGAGCACCTCCCTCTCCGGAGCAGCCCAGGCGTCCGGACCCGAAGCCAGAGGCAACGGATCGACAGACGCCTCAAGGCTGAGGGATCTAGCCGAGGCCGGCGATCCCACCCCCGGACTCTCCGCCCCCCGTCCGGAGTGGGCGAGGAACTCCTGGCGGAGACCTCCAACCGACTCCCGAACGAAGGACTTCATTGAGTCCATCTGCTTCTGAAACATCGACTCCATTAGAGACATGTCAAAACCACTCGAAGTGGTAGGAGAGGGGAAGGGCCACGGGATTTTTTCCTTTTGGGCCGCCCGTTTAGATTTTGGCGGGGAACCTGCGTCCAGGTCCCCTCCGCCTCCACGCATCTCAGCGGTAAAACAGGGTGTCGGCCCGCCCGCCTCTTCTGTGCCCGGGGAAAAGGCCAGACAAATTGAACATGTATCAGCCACATGGCCCGTCTTCTCCAGACAGGCCACGCATTGGGAGTGACTGTCAGCCCGGGAATACTTCCCCACAGACCGAACAACAGGTAAAAGCCTGAAACAAACACGTAAACATGGTAGTTAACTTGTGGCCAGCAGCAGAGAAACACGTAGAAAACATTGAAAAATCGTGAAGGTTACCACGGAAAGTAATAGTTGGTTTAAAAACGCCAATATTGCGACCACGCGGCACGCTAAACTTCCCGCCATGGCAGAGCAAACTTAAGTAAACCACGGGAAAGTTTATGCGTATTTTGATAGTACTTATACAAAGTCACAATTATGAAACAACCACTGTAAGGCTTTACTGTTATTGTTTTAGACAAATAAAACCAAACATACAGGTGGTGTCTCAGACATCTTAAAATACAGCGCCGTACGGCTCATGAAAGGTAATCACAACGAACGTCTGTTCAGGGCCGTGACAGCAGAAGGAATGATGATACGGGTCTAGGAGCCTACCCAGTTGGTGCGCATGCGCTAAGGGAGGTAACTCCGTGAGGTAGGGTCCGTATAATAAATAAAAGAGTTTATTTATTGTACAATCTTTTTATTCAAAAAACATTGATACAACTGTCACAGGACATTTTACAGCCGGAAAATGCATAATATGTACCCCAAGGACGATCTCTCTGAAAAAGAATTTATGACTACAAACCTGGCTAAATGGAAACTATTCTGCACTACAATATTGAAGAAGAACGTACATTACATATTTCACTAAAGCTTAGAGACTAGTTTCCTGTACCAAATCTATGATGGACATAAGCTTCTAACCTTCTGTGTCAAGATTGACAGCGAGATTCTGAAAGATGTCCATGTGTGATGAAGGAGCTATGGTGCTGATAGCCGGTGTCTGGCCCTTGGTGTGTATGAACTGGATGGCCTGGGTGCCCACGTACAGGACCAGTGCATTAATCAGGGGGATGTTGTAGTGACAACCCGGCTCATTCGACTGGAAACACAGAATGCATCATTAATACCCTCAACAAACACATGGTACTTATAACTGGGGCTTATCTCATGAAAACAAACCAAGAAGCACGAGAAGGTAATCATTCATCCTGTAACAAAAGGTCCTATCAACAGTCAGAATAGTTCATGGTTCTGAAGCCAATTACTGAAACAGTTGTGCAAGTGATATTATTGATCTGAGTAGTGATTGTAGAAGGCTAAAACTATTATCAGCAATACTGAAGTCATATGTCAAAATCCAGTGTGAACAAGTAGGTAGTAGGTGGTGAGGGCACAGTCAACTTAGGACAACTCAACATAATATTAATAAAGTGTTGGGGTAGCCTTGTGGTTAAAGCATTTGCTTGTTAATGTTTGATTCCCCACATGGGTACAATGTGTGAAGCCCATTTCTGGTGTCCCCCGCCATAATATTGCTGGAATGATGCTAAAAGCGACGTAAAACTTAACTCACTTGCTCACTTATAACTAAATAAATGTTTTTAGTATCTGTCAATTCACACTCTCATTCGATGGGGTACAAATAGTATAATCCCCATGAGACTGGTGCAAGAAGTCAAGAAATTCATAAAGCTGGTCAGGGGTTATTTTCATTCATAATCCTAGAGTGTATGCAGCCACAGCCACTTCTTATTTCACGCACCTGTAAACTGCTCCTCAGTTCAGACAAGAAGGATATGGGAGTCCTTGTCTTCAAGTATGAGTCCAAGTCCTGAAAAATAAAGCAAATAAAACAATAATCATTTTCCTGCGAAAGTGAAAAAAACACACCAATAATTATGTTGTGCAAATCCCAAAATATATGAATGGAAGATAATTTGGACAATAAAGGAATCACTTCATTCACTCTTGTTATATACAAGACATTTTGTAAATATTCAAGTTCATGACATCTGGCCAGAACAGCAAGATAATTTGAAATCATCATACATTTCACTATATCCAAGTATTTTCACTTGGTTACAAAGCTTGATTTCACACCAACATAACATTTCACAAATACTAACTATTTATAGTATTTCTGTTGTTGGTACAGTGGACACCCTGAGTCCCTTAAGTCTACAGCTGGACTAGAAAAGATAGGGCTGAGAGACCCCAGGGTTCACAAATAGAAAGACACCGGTAAACCTTGCTTACCTTTTTGAAAGAAGCTGGCTGAATCATGTTGACAAAGTTGGTGAGGATGCGAGGGGGATGTGTGATGTCAGGCAGAGTGTCAACCTTTAGGTTGGGGGTGAAGGGGTCGGGCAGCCTCATGTTGCGAGGGAAAGCACTGAGAATGAGGTTACGCATCTGGATGCAGTTGGGTGGGATGACATCACAGAATGCATAGTGATAATCACAGAGGAATTCTGGGAAATCATGTAGCAAGACCAGCAGGACTCGTAACGTTCCCTGAAACAAAAATACATACGCTCTCACTGACCTGAATAACACATTTTGCAGTCATGGACTGGAGCAGTAACATATGCTGTCCTGAACAAAATCACCTGGTTTTAAACAAAAATGAATTTCAGTATTCTTATTCCTTTTTTCCTCACATAAGCAGCACTAGTAGATCACAAATGGAGAATAACCCTGACAGTCTGTATTATTAAAAGAATGACCAACTGGTAATCTCAAACATAATTTTTTTCAGTCTAAGTAAACTTAGACTCAGTATTATTCGTTACACTGCTATACTGAGTCTAACAAAACCTTGTGGAAGGTCGCGTCAGGTAACCTTTGAGCGACCTAGGACCGTCCAATTAAAGGCGAGACGGCCGAACGGATTTAACCAATCCGACAACGGCTGCTATTTAGGGTTCGGCGGGACTTACAAAATGGGCGCGAACACTGATCGCCCAACAGACGAAAATCCGCATAAAACACAGATATTTGACCTGCAGTATATACGCTTTGGGGTTTCTGGTGACATGGTTATCATTAGCTAATATTTCCGCAAGTTGACATGCTTGAATACTGACAAAACGCTATTTTCAGCGACTGTTTACTCACTGTTGTGGAGTGCTCCATGTGCATCACTCGGAAGCGATCATACGGAAAACAGCATTTGGAATCGTTCGGGTACAAACTTTTTCGAGGTAAAAGTTCAAAAGGTATGTGCAAATGTCCACTTTCGTGATTTGGTAAGCTGTGTTCTGATTGGTCAATTGGAAAGGTTACCTGATGTGACCTACTAGGTTTTGTTAGACTCAGTATAGCAGTGTAACGAATAATACTGCGTCTAAAAATTAGATCTCAGGTGGCACCACTTGCCTGATAAAGGTACAAGAACAGTTCCTTACCCTGTACAGAAGCTGTGTTGGCTTGGTCAGTTCAGCATTCCTCAAGAAGGGCGAGAGGAAGCGGAACAGGTCAATCAACAGCTGAGCATACATCCCCCAGCCCTGAAACATGGAGTCACGAACATCAACCATGTGAAAACTCATCCGATATGAAACACAAAGGCAACTTATTAATGATGAAATTCCATACGCAGTGATGGTACGTACCCTCTGTTGAGGTGTGAGGGCCAGAAGCCGACCGATGAAGACGCGGTGAGAGACCAGCTCTAACCAGGCATAAGCAAATCCAGGGGCTTTCCCAGGCCTCAAGATGTGGAACACATGGCTAAAAATAAACTCAAATACTTAGAGACTTGGAGGATAGAAGCTCATCTTGTGTAAAATATCAGTGGAAGCAACACACACAAATTCTACTTGTCATAACTAAAAGCACACTCACCACACAGTTAGCAAAACACCTAATCTTACCAAAATGCTGCTAACACTTGAAAGTTGATGCTCTCTAGTATGGGTTCTGGTGCGTTCAACTCGATGAAGAGCATGATAAAGATGCGGTGATAGGGCAGCTGCTGGAACTCTGTGTAGCGGACTTCATGGTCCTGAAGTAGCACCCCAGCAACTATTCCCAGTACCTACAGGGGGATGTCCAGTGTTAGAAAAGGCAAAGCATAGGTATGTGTGGGTACAGCACTTTTGTGTGTTTGTTTGTTGGTTAATGCAGCACTCAACCGTATTTAAGTTGCATAATGATAGTCTGTATGTAGACCAGATCTGCTCAGATCACCTAAATGTCAAGGCCATCTATGGCCGACAAGTGAGTATGATTGCCAATGGTTTTGGAGAAAATGCCTGCTTACTGTCGAGGAAATGATCTGTAGATGTTGCAACAAGTTTTAGACCTGTGTAGGGAAATCATCTCGCTTTCGATCCGTAGGCCTCGACAGGGCCTTAAAAAAAGTTTGCGTGGTGAAATCTAACTTTGATTGAGGAGGGGGTGGTTCCGTTGTTACATCCCTTTCCTTTTATATAGTACTAGGGTAGGGTCTATATACCTATATGTCTTTCTAATGCTGTTTCTAAGCGTGACACGCCCCTATGATTCTGTTGTCATATTTATCAACGATTGTTATCATCCTTATTCTACAAAGCAAGTAAACACGAACACTGTTACAGAATCAATGATTCCCCCGCTCCTCACCTTGTTGAGTAGGTTGATTTTGGTGACAGTGTTGGTTGTGTCCCCTGAGTGTTTCACCAGCAATGCAATGAGTCGGACAAAAGCATCCAGTGTGTGGAAACACTTGGCTCTGATGAGAGTAGGGCTTGTGTGAGTCTGCTCGCTGAGAGCCCGGTAACACAGATCCACACACATCTCGGTGCACAGACGGAAGAAACGGGTGATTAAATCATCGGTCTTGAGGATGCCTTGCTGGTGCATCTATAGAAACAGAAACATCCACCTATTACTATAGACTGAAAGGACATTGGACAAATTGCTTTTGTACTTCATATTGCTGGCTGTATGTGAAGTTTTGACAGTATGAATCTTACATGTTCTGTCACAAATAGAAACCGGTTTCTTTCAGCATTGGTTTGCAAAGTTTTGAAATGCAAAGTTACATATTCATTGATGTATCGTAACAAGTAAGAATGAAATTGAAACGGCCTCAGAGAACTAGGCTTGCATTTGGAGCTGTTATTTGTTATAGCACAATAGTTTTACAGACATGCAACATTCATGTCAATTTTAGTCAAAAATCAAACAGTTAGATTCATACATACATAAACTTTGTGCCCTACTGCAGAGCTGAAGGCTAGTTTGTTAATTTAGTTGACTTTAGGTAGAACATGCATGATTATCTAGTGTTGTCTGCCATGCATATCAGAACTCACGTGGACAGTTGTGTAAAAGAGAAATTAGAGACATCACTATTCTCTTGAAGAGACAAAATGAGAGGATAGGTTTAGAGCTGACACTTCAGTGCCCCATAAAATGCAAACCTGCAATTATTATGATAGCTAAAAACACAACCCCACATGACAATCCATATCCTTCTTAATATTCAAGACATATTCTGGATATATGTAGAGTGAAGAGTGATAAAAGAATTAATCATATTGTGATATCTTTTCAAATCTAAAATGCATAATGTCTCCATTCAAACAAATAAAATTATTCAAAAAGGATTCCACTGAGCTTTTTCCACTGCTGCAGGTTCGATTCGACATAAATACACTGCATGCTTTTATTAATTTGTAATAACACTGACTTCAGTTTTAATTACATTAAAGTCCCTGTTGAAATATTTTCCACATTTTGTATAAACCATTTGTCACACTGAACTACTGGATAACTTCCGCTAAATAAATATTACCTCTCCCATTTCCATACCATCTTAGCACAACAAAAATCTTTGAATCATGGATTTAACAAACTACCACGAATGCCATGGACATCAACCAACAATAATATACCAGTCATCATGATGAAACACTGAGTTAATCCTACAGCAGGGCACGGAAATGCTTGACAGGAAAGTGGTACGCTGTGAGTGTAAAAGCAGATTTCAAACCTTTCATCACTGCTGTGTAAGTGACTATGAGTGTGGTGTGCAGGCAATGGTCACTATGAGACTGCTGTCTAGTAAATGGGTGAGACATGAAGGGTTCAACCACAAACAAAACTGATCGTACCACCTGCTGAACAAAAGCAGAAAAGGCCTTTGTGCTGTCCCGCCCAGCTGCCGGAGAGTGGTACATGTTGACCCACTCCCTCAGTAAATACTCTGTTTTCTCGTTCAGGCCTGGGGGGTCATCAAACTCTCGCTCTTGGGAGATTCCTGACTGCATCATGGAAGTCGGGCCACCTGGTGTTCGATCGAGCAGGCCTCCGTCACTGTTCTGACGGATGATCTCAATCAGTGTTGACAGGCTGGAAGTAAGTATCCGCACATGACTGTTGGGGAAAACCCAGCATAAGATGCTTCTGTCCATCAAAGGCTTGTGTTGCATAGTATACAGTAACTGAACAAATTGGAAATTTTATACAGAAATTCAGGTGTAAATAAGCTACCGTATCTAAAAAAGTGATCAGAGGTGAGGTGAAACAAGATTCTATATCACGCTGTTTATTGCACCCTTTTGTTTGTTGTCTAACGCAGCACCCTGCTATAATCCAGCCCTATGATGGTTCTACATGAATCAGACATTCCAGTGATTGAAACTGTGAGCAACACTGTTAGAGCATAATGACACAGTGTATAATGACACAGAGCATAATGACACAGTGGATAATGACACAGTGTATAATGACAGTGTATAATGACACAGTGTATAATGACACAATCCACTAACTCAGGACTGATACCTGGCTCACGATACAATACATCAATTCGAAACCTGTGTTGTAAAACATACAATACAGTGTGTGAGTGAGTATGGTTTTATGCCGCTTTTAGCAATATTCCAGCAACATCACAGTAGGGGACACGAGAAATGGGCTTCACACTTTGTACTTATGTGGGGATCAAACCAGAGTCTTCGACCTGATGAGCGAATGCTTTAACCATTAGGCTACCTCACATACAATACAAGTAATATTGATGTAAACGTGAAAAACTAACACACTGTTCAAGAACCAGTTAAAGCCTGTTCTCTAGTATTTTCTGGGTGGTAATAAATACCAGTATCTACATGTGTCCCTAAGCTTATAACTGCATCTTAACAACAACCCATCATAGCTGTCTGATATTTAAAAAACAAATGATTCAGGGTTGTGACTTACCTATAGAACGGGAGATAATATGAAATATTATCGGAATTCAAATCACCCATGTTATCAGGATAAGTATTATAACGCTGCCTCATTGTATCGTTAACCCTCTGGTAACAAACACTATTTTGTAATGTGATATTTACCCTTCTGGGTGCTGTCTTGATCGGGATGCAATGGCACCAAGAGCTTCTATTGTGTTGTAGAAATCAGCCTGAGGATTAGAAACAGTCATAAAGCAATTATACAACTAACTTCATCAAGTTCCAGTGTTGTCTCTACAAATCTTCATCAACATCAAAATTGCAAAAAAATCCATCATTCAAAGCTCACTGACATTCTGAAAGGAATATATTTTACACCAAATGACACCAAAAATTCACGATGTACACAAAATGGTTAAGAGTGATCAAAGAGTGAGTGTGTAAGTCTTGTTTTCAAGTGTCAGTGGTAATTCTATTCCTTTGTTCCAAATACTTGGATCAAGTCACCTATTCTGCTAGCCTAACGCTACCAACTTGTGAGAGAACAAGTAAAATCAAATGATTGTTGTACTCATTGACAAATACCATTTGAGAGCTGCAATTCTGAACCATTTCTCAATGCTTGGAATCCGAGCTAAATAAAAATTTGGACCTAATTAAACTGACATAGTAAACATTTTGTCCTGTTCAAGCAGCACAAACTACACAACGAGGCCTTGTGAAATAGGTTTGCACTATTCTTCTTGGCAAGTTTAAATGTCGAATTTCTATGGCTTTGGTTACAGTATGAGTCTGACATCACCACTGGAAACACTGACCTCACTGACGGAGCTGTTGTGCTTGTCGTCAATACAGAATCGTTGCACGAGCTGCATGGAGAAGGACACAGCCACATGGTTGAGACCATTCTCCATCAGCTGGGACAGGTACACATCATATTGCTGCAGGTTGACGAGGCCGCTGCGAATGAGGCAGTCCACTGCATCTATGTTGTACTTGAACTCGTACGACACTGGATCAAACATCTGTCAATAGGAACAATTACAGTGTCTCATTGGAAAATGAGCTCCAGTATCCCATGATAAAAGACTTTAGCAGCATCTTCTTTGAAAGATAACACAGCTGAGATCACATGTGCTTCATAGGGGTCAAATTATGAAATAACGGAATTACTGCACATCAGGTTTAGGATAACATATCACATGTGACATTGTTCTCAAAACTACCACTAAATCAACTGATGATTCTAATAATGTACTTCTATTAATAGAATGGATAGCTAAAAAGTGTACAGCTGAGGCTATTCTTGTTAGAACTGTGACCTGTGCACTGACCTTGTGACCTCCTTGTTGACCCACTGTGGCCCATATGCCCGGGCATCCTGTAGTCCTTTCAGTACAACAAGATGGCACTCCCTGAAGCGGAGCAGCATTTCCTGGTCTGTGTTGGTCAAGGAGTTCATGGAGTACTGGTCAAGCAAGCCCTCCACAGCCTACAATACAAACACTCGTAGATTCTCTTGGCAGACAAAACAGCAACTTTCTTCAAACAAACATTCAGCTACTGATAATATACAATTATTGACTTCTAGTGAGGTTGATCCAATGATTTATTGACCTTGGACATGAGATATTCACTGAGGCGAATATGTCAAGCCGAGGTGAATATCTCATGTCCAAGGTTGATAAATCATTGGATGAACCGAACTGAAGTCAATAATTGTTTTATTATTTGACAAAAGTACTGAATACATTGAATACACAGTCTTGAATCTCCGTGGTGTCGTTTCGTCTGCCATTTTGATACAGATGGGACGGAACTCTAAACCAACACAGTCACAGGGACGAAGCGATGCCTATCTAGCTTTCTTATCTAGGTTGACGCAAGCAGCAGGAGTTCACAGCTGGAATATCCCAAATCTATTTTTAGCCACGGGAGGTGCTTGGTTATATCAACCTCTTACAGGCCCTCGTGTCTTTCGCGAGGATTAAAGATGTTAAAAAAAATAAAACATATTGTCATCCATTTGTGTCAAGATCGTTTAGTTGAGAGTCAAAATCGGGTTTCAATCGACTTGCAGAAATAACAATAAAGAATTGGTAGGTGTCATGTTGAGTGGTGCTTGCATGATAGGCCAATCATCCATGATTATGTTCACATTAAGTTTCAATCGATTGCATGCGATAGTAGTGTAGCCGATCGGCTTTCAAAGCAGGCGGGTGGGGCTATACCTGTCATGTGTGTCCGGGCCTTGTCATAATGTATATAATACTGTGTAGCATTTTTGAGTCAGATAAGTCATCTCAAAAAAATTGTTTACTTATCAGGTATTTTACTTATCCAAAATATCAAATTAATATCTTTTAATCCTACATATGTAAAGAACAACTTATCAGGGGGCCTGTGCTCAGCGTATTGTCAACTGCTTGACCGCCAGCGAGGTTGACATCGCTTGTTTGACTGGAGACTCAACGCCCCTCATGTCATGTGACCAAGTTTTGCCAATCAGAAGGGGAAAATCTACCCAGTTTAGTCATATAATAATATCAATTATCAGTAGCTGAATGTTTGTATTTTGAATCCTTAGGTGGTTTCCACTGTATTTTGAATCCTATTAGAATAGCATGCTTCCAAAATGCATTATTAATATGTCTGATTCATAGCAGTATGCCATCTTAAAGTTACTAAACAAAGAAATTGTCTCAAACTTTGGTTTGTACATTGTTTAACTCTCACACAGCACTATTCCCACTATGTCAAGGTAGTCTGCTAAGAATCAAATCTGGACCAGTAATTCACATCATGAGCAATGATCTATGCAGCTGGGATAGGATGACAGCCATCAACCAAGTTAGCTAGCCTTTCCACAAGGTCCTGCTATTTGCCTCTCACAACAAGAATGGGTTGATGAAGATCAATTTGAAACTGAATCTTCATTGTCACAAATGAACCACTCCTGTGTCCTGCTTAAATTCTATTCAGATTTCAAGCGGTGGCATATGGCAATATGTTGTTCTACATACCTTCTGAAGTAAAGCTATAGCTGTAACAATCTCTCTGGAGTTCCTGGCAAGGAGAACAGCCTCCAGCAGACTGTGTAGCTGGGACCCCATGGGGCTGCCAGCAGGGATGCCCATCATCTGCTGCAGATGCTGCTCTATGTCCCGGGCAATCTTCTCATAGATCATAGTGATCTCATCAGGTGCGTAGGACTGAAACATACACAAACATTCACCATCTCCCTTCCTTCATATAAAGAAAGGTAGCCTCAATATTAAATTACATTTTCATTAAATAACAAACCACAAAAAGATACTGACACATTTAGAGCAGTGAAATGTTCTTTACTTGATACTCAGATATAAGTGAGTGAGTTTAGTTTTACGCTACACTCAGCAATATTCCAGCTAGATGGCGGTGGCGGTCTATAAATAATCAAGTCTGGACCAGACAATCCAGTGATCAACAGCATCAATGGATCAGCGAGCCTGTCCACCTGATCCTGTTGGTCGCCTTATACGACAAGCATGGGTTACTGAAGATCAAATCTAATCTGGATCTGCACTTACTGGTGTGGGCTTTGAGATTCCAGGAGGAAATGTTGCATCAGTGAGGGGTAGGAAGCCAGGGATGTTCCTGGCAAACTCATCATACACTGCAATCTGCTGGGGTGTCACTCCTCCCACCTGAACAACAATCACAATAGTGAAAATCATTTTACTGCTTTTATATAGGTTTACAGTCCATTATTGAACCTAACAGTCAAAAGGAGTTGGAAGGACAAAAATCTAAAAAAATCAACCCAAATCTAAAACAATCACATGTCAATTACATCCTCAAATATGTTGAAATGCTCTCAAGTAATTTTACGCATGGAATATGCTGATATATTTTATAGGCATGTTAAGTATTAAGTCATTAGCACACCCATTCTGGGACTTAAGCCTTGAGTCCAAAAATTCAGTTCTGTCTTCTGAGTTCAACTAAAAATAATCTATATAACACTAAAATGTGAAAAAAAATTATGATATGAGGCAAGTTTGAGCCTGTAGGCTTGAAAGTATTTGGCAGAGACTGCAACCCACCTTGAGTCGGATCTGATCCGGCATCCTCTCGGCTTGGTAGGGCAGAACAATAGGATCACAGTACCTTCTTCCCTCAGATCTGGCGTGTTTCCTCAAATCAAACTCCTGCCAAATCAAATAATTTCCTTCATAAAGAGTTTCAACATACAATATTCAAATACACAATGAGAAGTAAGTTGTTCATGTTTGAGAGCATGTTACTATGAATAATGATGAGTTTGCTTATTGCTGGAGAGATCATCTGAAGCAGTGTTACTGGTGGTGGCTGTCATATTTCTGTCATCTGTGAGTGTTGAAAACTTACAGTAGCGAGTCTCTTGTCCATCTCTGGAATAGCCCTCTCCACCGCTGTCTTCTGTATGAAAGCACAGGCCAGTTCTGCGTTGTCCTGAGCCACAAGAGTGGCGGCCTCTTCGATCAGAGTCTTCTGTGCGTTCGTGGCACCCTATACAACCAACAGTCGACTCATGACTCACAGTACTACATTAAACATATGCTTAGGAGTGATCATAATTATGGGAACATGTCTTTACATATAACTGACTGAGCGAGTGAGTGAGTTAAGATTTATAGTCAGACACATGAATGATTGCGTTAATATTTCTAGTTACACAAATGAATGCAGTCTATATACAGTAATAAACATGTCAACAGGGTCACATTTTCACTATTAATAAAGACATCTAAAAAACAACATAGTCTAAGACAGACACGTGTGACAGATGTGTTACCCTGCTGGCCATGAAGGCGTTCTTGAGGTTGTTGTTAATACTGATGAAGAGCGGCTCCCTGCAGGTGATGAGAGCCAGACCGGCAGTGATGTTGCGCACCATGTAGTGTGCAGCCGACCTCATCCGCATCTCCTCGGGGTCCAGGGCAAAGTCCTGGCAATCACACATTACAGTTAGAAATTGAACATATTTGCTACAATTTCAGCAATGTCCCTATCTTGTCTTGAACTTTGTACTTTCTGGAAATCATCACTCTTCAGGCAATATTGGAAAACATTTTGCTGGAAACTTGATATGAAACATTGTTTTTTCAGAATAATACTAACTATCACACAACCATTATCAATCTGTTAATATCATCATCAAAAGCATCATGATGTAAATATATACTACCCTCATCAAGACTTATGATTCTAGTTTTAATACTCAGAATAAGATCAATCAAAGGAAGAGATCAACCTCAAGGATTCAAATCTCAATAAAAAATGAACAGAGATAAAGCTCTCAAATATGCAGAGATTGAGATTAAGTGACACATGTGCCGTCATGATGCTACGTACTTTCCTGACAATCTGTTCACATGTGGTTAATGCTATCTTGATTGATCTCTCCACTACTGGTGGCAGCAGCTCCTGTACAGACCTCTCAATGGCTGGACGCACATACTGCTTCAGCTGTGGGTTCTGGTGCAACAGAGCAATCTGCAAAACACACACAAGTAAATCAGGACTCGTTTGTAATACCATAAAGAATTCAAACCTGTATCATAGTTAAGTGTAATAGATACACAATGTGGCACTTGTCCAATAGCCCAATGTTAAAGATATCATGAGTTACAATGGAATGTTAAGGCTTCTTACGGGCATCCTTACATTGATCATCACTCAGACTAGTTTAATATCGAACATATCTAAATCTTTCTGAACACATCTGAAGTTAATTGTTGGTTTACCGTTTCAACACATTTTTAACAATTGAACTAGTTTCCACTCTTAGGATTCACTCTATCAATGTTTCAAGAATGAGTGTGAGCGAGTATGGGTTTACGTCGCTCTGAGCAATATTTCAGCAATATCGTGGCAAGGGCAACACCAGAAATGGGCTTCAAACATTGTACCCATATGGGGAACTGAACTCGGCTCTTCGGCGTGACAAGCGAACACTTCAACCACAAGAATACCCCATCGCCCCCTTTTCAAAAATGCAGACTAGCAGCATCACACATCACACCTGGTCATTGATGATGATGTGCTGAGCCAAGCCTGTGAAGGATGAAGCATTGACATCATGGAAACTGTACGTCGGCTGTGGTGGCAGGTTCGGTGTTGATACTGGTGCTGTTGACGTAGGTGTAGACATAGTTGTCACAGATGTCACAATGGGTGGAGGGATAGACATGGAAGTGAGGCTGGGCACCACAGATTCTTCCGCTGGTGGCAATGGCGTACCGATCTGAGGTTTGGGTGCAGACAACTGGCACTCAATTGTTGGTAGTCGCATTGGGTCTTTTAAATAGTTTGTGGGCTTCAGTTCCTAAAATATGAAAGCACAATATTGTAAAGTTGATCAATGTTCAACAGTAAACAAACGTCACCAGTCTAATTACCAACAAAAAGGAAGACACATTAATACTTATTTACATTATTACATTCAATGCAATGTTAAAATACATAGTTAAAATTCCTCAACATAAAAGAATGAAAACATTCTTGAAAATTAAGTTTTGAGGGAAGTCACTTTTGAGTAGTACCCAAATACCTATGGGTATGACCAGGGAAAGCTTGAGTAACATATTTTCCAACAAAGCAACATGGGACTGTTACTTACATTGATATCAAGCCCCAGTGTTTTACATAGCACTTCAATTTCAAACTTGAGGTTGAGTTTGAGGTCTGGCTCCATGTGGAGCTCAGCTAGCACATTCATGATGGCCATGGTCCAGGGATTGGGTGGGCGGAACACCTGCAACAGACCAGTATGTGAATGTCAAAAGAATTACACCACTGAAATGTTCTTTAGCACAGCTGTTGACAAGTTACAGCTATATCACATCAGTCTGTAAGGAATTAATCTGGACTTGGTTGGCCAGTAGTTAACAATATGGCGTCATGCGTGCTGACAGCTAACTCGCAACTCTCTACACTTTGCAGGAATAAGGAAGAACACATGTTCTGCTACAGAATCATCTCAGTCTGATGAAATAAAACACGAGCCTTACCTTGCTCTTGGAGCATGACTCTAGCACTTTAGCACTGAAGGGGACAACGTAGAGTAACTCCTGTGCACCCTTCTGATAAGCTTCGTACAACAGGGCTTTCACATCAATGTCCTTGGAAAAGAATAAATACATAATGACTTTAATGAGAATGGAAATCCATGGCAAATACGAAACAGGCTATACAAAGGAAACACCACAAATCAAACACAGACATAACTCTAGATACACATGATGTCAAGATCATGCAAATCATGGATGTCAACTTGACTTGAGAGATGAGACCAAAGATCAAGTCCAGTATATAATATATCATTGGCCTGATAAGCTCTGCTAATGATAATCCCAACAATCACAAGAAAATCATCTAACTACTAGTCTCAAAATTATGCCAAGGTACAAAGTATTACTGGCATGAATGTTGTTATGCGGAAATCAAAGACAGTGTGAACATCAACATACTGAAATGTCCTCCAAGAATCATAGCCAAACATATGATGTACCAGTGCAGTCAAACTTAAAGCTTATCACCAGTAAACAACCTACATTGAACTTTTCACTTTTGACAACAACCAAGCAATCAGTACAAGTGGCTAATACTCACAATCTGTAAGATGGGTTTGTTTTTTCCTAGTGTGAGCATTCCCAACCAGTGACCGAGATTTTTCAGCAACGTTCGGTCTGAGAAGTTAGCAACACCCTTGTCGCTCCTTAACAGAACCTGTAAAAGTAAACACTTTGGTTGTCATATATGGTTACATGAACTGCGTCGGTCACATGCACAAGAAATGATTCAATCAACTGTCCCAAAATATCACAGTAATGGAATTTGAAATCCATAAGTCAACTCTGCGATCACATGTTAATTTATCATCCCCCTTCTAAAATCAGCCAAAAATATAAATGTTTTGAAAGCTGGAGGAATTTATTCAGGATTCCGAACAAAGTGCCCTTGGCAGACAAATCGGGAAACAATTGTTAATTTGTTAAAAACTGTTAATATTTCAATTTGTTATGTAACAACTTTGACATTGCACAGTACCACTCATTCAATACAATTAAGTCAAATTAGGCTTCTTCCACTGTTTCGTTTGTTGTGAGTGGAGAATAGTTATCAAGCCAAGTCCGAACTTTATTTACATGAAAGAAAACCTTTGTTGTTCACATTGGGGAATTTTTGCTCACAAATGCTGCAGGCTAAGAGCCAAATATCGACCTCTGCAGGGGTCTAGATAAATCCCTGAACTTACACAGAGGATGACAGAACTCTGCATCATGTAGTATGTCCAGTATTAGTGATGGAGAAAGAGTCAAACCTTGATGTTCCTGAAGGTTTCCTTGATGACAGTCTGTGTCATGTTGGGTATCTGCAGGACGTCGATGAAGCTGGAGTAGAGCGTGTGGAAGTTGGGTTCAATGCTGGCTCTCTTCATGACCAGGTACTGGGAACACCACGGCATATACTCCTCTCCCACTTGCTCTTTCAGCTCCTCGCCCTGCAACATCCAATAAACATGTGGATCAAAGAGGAGTGAATGTGGACCACAAAGAGTGAAAGTGGGTCACAATGAATGAACGGGGGTCACATTGAGAGAACATGGGGCACAACTAGTTAATGTGGATCAAAAGTGTGTCACAATGAGTGAAAGTGTGTCACAATGAGTGGATGTGTGTCACAATGATTGAATGTGTGTCACAATGAGTGGATGTGTCACAATCAGTGAATGTGTGTCACAATGAGTGAAAGTGAGTGAATGTGTCACAATGAGTGAATGTGTGTCACAATGATGAAAGTGTGTCACAATAAGTGAAAGTGTCACAATAAGTGAAAGTGTGTCACAATAAGTGAATGTGTGTCACAATGAGTGAATGTGTGTCACAATGAATGAAAGTGTGTCACAATAAGTGAAAGTGTGTCACAATGAGTGAATGTGTGTCACAATGAATGAAAGTGTGTCACAATAAGTGAAAGTGTGTCACAATAAGTGAATGTGTGGAACAATGAGTGAATGTGTGTCACAATGAGTGAAACAATAAGTGAATGTGTGTCGAGTGAATGTGTGTCACAATGAGTGAACGTGTCACAATGAGTGGGTGTGTGAGAATCACATATGACGCGTGCAATGAGTGAATGTGTGTCACAATGAATGAGAACCAGTGTCACAGAGTGAATGTGTGTCACAATGAGTGAAAATGTCTCACAATGAGTGAATGTGTGTCACAATGAGTGAAAGTGTGTCACAATAAGTGAATGTGTGTCACAATGAGTGAATGTGCGTCTCAAAGAGTTAGTGCCTGTCACAATGCATGACAGTGGGTCACAATGAGTGAAGTGAGTGTTGTCCATATTATGAAAAATGCTACACAGTGATTTTCTAAAGTTGAGAGTGGTTTAGGTGAATGTGTGTCTCAAAGAGTGAATGTGTGTCTAAAGGTGAGGCCTGAGATGATGAAGTGGGTTTTGAACCTTGCTACACTTAAGAATATTTAGGTGAGGTAAGGTGAGGTAAGGTGAGGTGATATGGCGATGTGCATGCGTGTGCATGTGTGGCTGTATTGCTTGTAATAACCCAGACTTATCTTGTTTCATAGTGCAAGCTCACAGTGATACCATGCCACAGTTAAGTATGAATACCCCACTCAGATACATTATACTGACTCCTAGCCGACCAGTCCTTGTTGTACCCATTAATACCGAGCGCTCTAACCACTACACCACAGAGGTGGTCCAGACGGTTTAGGTAATGCTGAAGAATCTTTTCTACACAAATAACTGTTGGTTGTAGAAATCTGTTTGAAGCACTTCACCTTAACTCATACATGTTCAAGAATCCACATGACAACATTTCTTCACACCAAAGATCAAACGTTCAATTTCAACACCCTCTATGGAAACCAGAAAACATGAAACTGAAATCTTGACACAAGCTCAACACAAACATCATGTCCTACCTTCGGTTGCATATTTGCGAGGGACAGATTGTTAAAGATGAAGAAGACCTTGTCTTGAAGTGATTCAGGTGGCACGGCTATCTCTTCCTTCCCCTGTCCAGCTAGCAGGGTGTCAATGTTGGTGGCAGTAGCGATGGAGGGCTGTAAAAATAGTAAGCATGGTGCTAGAGGACTGATGGTATATGCACACACAGCTTGTTGATTAACAAAGCACTCTGCAATATTCAACCTAAATGACATCTATCTGTAAATATTTATGTCTTAACCACAATCTAGTCACTGACATCATGAGCATCGGTCTAAGCAGTTGGGATATGATGACCTCAACCAAATCAGCAAACTTAACCATCAAATCTCATACAACAAGCATGGGTTATTGAGTACCAACTCTAAGTAAAATGTTCGTGACTGACTGAGTTTGGTTTTACGCCGCTTTTAGCAATATTCCAGCAACATCACGGCGGTGAACACCAGAAATGGGCTTCACACATTGTACCCATGTGGGGATTCGGAACCCGGGTCTTCGGCATGACGAGGCAAAGCTTTAACGACTAGGCTACCCCACCGCCCCTCAAATGTTCATGAGTACAGTACAGTTTTTAATATGACCTTCTAACTACCTGTGGTATGTTCTGATGTATGAAGTACTATGCTTACTAACACTGTCAACTGAAACTATTTGTTGTTACAAGGATGTTAATCTGTTTCATCAACTCATCACCACATCCAGCAACACAACTGCCTTACCTTGGAAAACGCAGGTCCTGGTGTAGGTCTGGTACTGGTGGTATTGACCGTAGTTGTTCCAGACCCCGCCCCCGCGCTCGACACCACAGAGGCAGCAGCCCCTCCTCCAGACACAGCCCCTTCTGTGGTCCTGGCAACGGGGTTATTGGCTGGCTGTACAGGGGCAGGTGCTCCACCCATTGTTGGGGTGAGGGCCCCTGTTGTTTGTGCCATAGGGGGAGGTTCCTGGGACCGGGCACCAAAGTCAACGAACTGGAGGACAGATATATAACCATGAATTTGCAGATCAAAAAGAACTTACACACAAAAAGCAGTTTTTTTACACAGGGAATAAGCCTGTGTCAGCTGACAGAGTGTCACAGTGGTAATTCATGCAGCACTTTAACAAAGGAACCTAAGGAATGTTCCAACTTCGCACTGAACACCAGCTAAATCATTCAGACCAACATAAACATTGTCTCCATTGATGACAATCAGTGTTGAGTGCGTTATTGATGACAGGTGGTTCTATATTAAATGGAGTCAAAAATATAAAGTTTCACATTTAGGAATATTAATATAATATCTAAACAGGGTACACCAAGTTTAGGCTTCACATAGTGCAACGAAGTACAACAGATATTCAACTATCTGTGAGGGAAGAGGACTGGAGCAAAGTAATACTTTTCACCAACATGTTTTCTATGGTGCTATGCCAGGTGTGTGACTGATGGGAGAGTTGTTTACCTCAATGAGATGCTGAGGAAACTGCTGGAAGTGCTGTATCGCCGCCAAGTGCTGACAATACTGGGGGTAGTCCTTTAGTCTGAAACATGGACACATGCATACATTATTGACAATATTCAGGAAATATCTGGGGATATTGCTTGAAATCAAAGCAAACACACAGTCAATACAGGATAATATTAACATGTATTTGTACTTCCCCTCCATCAGTTAGATGTTTTCACAGAGGTGACTGAAACTTAATATCCCAATCTGCAGAGTTCACTTGAGGAATGCAGTATAGCAGCTGGTCATTTAACGTCTCAGCATTGACTTTAAAACTTCTCAGCACCACATACTACTTGTGTAATCGACATATTATTTACTGGTAAGCATCAATAGATGTAAATGGTGATGACACAAAGCAAAGATCATTCTCAATCAATATCAAATTCTAACATCTGGAATCTTGTAGCAATACCTTGTTTTGAATCGGTCCAGAGCAGCAATTCCAAAATAATACATCTTGCTCCCATAAGGTTTTCTCAACGCCTCCAGTATATACCTCAATGCAATGCCAAGTGTCCAGTACCTGAAACAACAAGGGTTGTAACTAAACACAGTGGTGTGGACAGCTGACAAGGTTCAACTAAACAATTACCCATACTTAAAAGTTAGGGATCATAACATACTGCTTAGAAGATAAAGACCATCTGAATCTTTCCTATGACTACAGTAATATAGTCAGGTGGTCCTAACCTTTTTTTTCAGTAGTGTAGTATTGCAGTATGTTAATCTAAACCTGTCTGCAGACTTGTGAAGGAAGATCTGAATCAAGTGACTTGTCAGCAGAATCACATCATGACTATTTATAAGTGAACCCTTGAGCTGGCACTATAAATAGACAAGCAGCCACTTATAGCCTATCACTGCTGACAAAACACACTGATACACTAGAAACAACAGGGGCTTCCTCAGCTTTCCAACTGTTTCACTTTCATTACAGAAACAACAAGTGACTGCTTTAACATTTGCCATCTGGTAATGCCAATCAACACACATCTACAACCAAACAAACATGACTACAGATCTCATTTGTTAAAATCACAAAGGTTGGTTCAACAATGACTACTGCATTGTGTATTCTGTGACTACTGGTTTTATAGCAGTTTTTGTGGCTACTTACGTAACAATACCCTGTTCAATGATGCCCCCGAAGAGCACTGCTGTTGTGTGCAGCTCCCTCTCAGGATACTGTGGGAAGAAGCGGTACTCCTCAAACAGGTTCCGCAACATGCAGGCAAACACATCCTGCAACAGATGGAATGTCAGATCCAACGTCATGTATGTATCACTTAGCAGCACCTACTAAAACTATACAATGAAAACAGTCAAGGACCAGCTCATTCTTTCATATAGCTATGATTGTCATGTCAAATATGAAATAATCAACTAGTTGCATATGACGTTGTTACTTTCAACACAGGTAGTTTTGTAAATGTTTCCCATCAATGTTATGGAACAAGTATCCAAATACAAACTTTTGTTTCAGGTTTCTCTTTCTCCCAGTTTTATGTAAACCAATTGGGGTCTTGAGCATTTTACTACTGAGCAAAGTTTTCATAGCACGTGCCCTTGACAATATATCAAGAATTTGCATCTTTAAAGCTAAAACAAAATTATGCCAAATGAGTGCACAAACCAAGAAAATTTTCATGGACACATTGTTATAATAAGCACTACCATACTATGCTTTGCAACACCCTACCCTTTCAATCTTGTTCTGTGAATCTTTGAATCTCTTGAGCATCTCAAGCACTTCATCGATGGACATGGTGGGGTGCGGAGGCTGGTTGTAGATCTGCTGAAAGTATGAATTGGCCTTGTCTTCTACCTCCTTGCTGAACTGCTGGGTCATCTCCGGGAAGATGGTAGACATGTCCCCAGGCGGCCCGGCTGGAGAGGAGGAAGGGAACACATACATCGTTAACATCATGTACCATAAAACAATTGAAGTCTAATGATTCATCTTACTCTGTAAGTTTGGATTAACATTTCTAATCTTCCTGCAGTCAATATGCTAAAAGAGTCAATATCTTACCAATGATTGTCATAAATTCATGACATGACATATTTGAATGTGAAAATGTTTTACTGGTTCTGTTCACAGCTTGACCAGTCATTGCATGCTGCAATTATTGTATTTTCACCGTATGTAAGGAATGGTGTCATCTGCCTTTTTGTTGTTACTTTGATGAAAATGCTAAAGTTCAAGCTCTATGATGGTAGTTTGCACCAGACAATCCAGTGACTGACATCATGAGCATCAACCTAAGCTTTTGATATTCTATGACATGTCAGTGAATTTGGCATCTGATCCCATTAACCCTTTCAACACCGCAGGCCGCTTCAGCGGCCACAACGTTATGAGTCCCCAGACACCGGAGGCCGATTAAGCGGCCAGGCAGTAGTCACGTCAAAATGAGACATAATTTTAGGAACCTACCTGACTTATGATTCATATCTTAAATCTATCACATTTCACAATGTCTGAAAACACTTATTAAATTTCAATTTATCATATATTATCAGCAGAATTAAAATTATAAACTATTTTTCGCAATGTTATTGAAAACAACGATTCTCGGACACATGCTTCGGCAGCGGGTCTACAATAACATTGTGAAAGAGCAAAGTAACGATGTTTCGAGGAATTCATTGAATAAATTGAATAAACTAATGAATAAAATCAACAACAACATTCATAAAAGTTGTCAAACGTGCATATAAAATTACTATTTCCATCTTTTGTGCGATCATGTAATGCAAGTCAAGTCACTGACGAAAGTGACATCTCGCTCTCGCCGCCTCAATCTTCACGCCGGACACGATGTTTAATGCGAAAATATATACATGAAGCATTTTTGTCACAGGTCATAACCTAGCACGATACGTCCAATAAGTTCCATAATTTACGTGCACAGGTAGCGATTTCTTGCTTAATATGTTCAGAATAGCATTATTTTACCCAAAACTTTTGTCTAAATCTGAAGGTTTTCGCTTTACGAGGACGGTATCCATTGCCGTAATATGATTGGCTGCCTTAGGTCACGTGTCTGATTTTGACCAATCACGACCCTTATAGCAGACTGTGGCGAAAAAAGCCATTAGAAACCAATCTTTATCCAATAAAATCGCTTCTTACAACTGTGAAAATACTCTTGGCAAGGGTACAGTGATATTGTTGATGTTCAGAGCTTTCAACGATGCCCGCCATCAAACGATTCGGCCTCGACGTTATGCATAATGGCTTCAAAACGGAGGTATTTTCCGTTGTTATGTCATGTTACCGAGCGGAAAGCCACAGATATCGGGAAATAGGCTAACCATACATATTATTTAAGAAATCTTTTTATAATAATTTTCTGATGACGTAAAATGAAAATATAAAAGAAAAGGCACGGGCATGTTATCACATGTCACAAATGGAAAAAATCGCCATAGTTTTTGCTTCTTTCGTGGTTTATCTGGACGTTATAAATGTAAGCTTGCATTTTCATTCAAAAATACATTTATTTAAGTTGTAGTTGTATTATTTGAATAATATTATAAAAATAAACTTCATATTTAAAAACAGTAGGATTAGATCTTTTAAATGGTGTATGGGATGTAGTAGCAATAACGTTTTACAAGCTTATAATTTCCTTCATAAACATAGGCTTCATCTATGACCTCAGGGTCTCTGGGAACTCGGTGTCACGGCAGTAAATGCCTCTGGTTGACTGGTGTTGAAAGAGTTAATCAATTTATCGAAGAATGTGTTGTCGAAAACCAATTCTAATCCAGATTTACAGGGTCTGATTCATTTGCAACTGGGTGTCACTTTATATGAGTCCAGAATGAGACATATGTTGTAACTGCATTATCTCCAAAAACGCTTTAGCCACTAGGCTACCCCACCGCCCCTAGTGTTGTTGGAAGAGACTGAGAATATTAAAGAACCAATCAAGAAAATGGTGTTTTGGGATAGGACTGACTGACTGACTGACTGACTGCTGCTGTTTTACGCCGCTTTTAGCAATATTCCAGCTACATCACGGCGGGGGACACCAGAAATGGGCTTCACACATTGTACCCATGTGGGGATTCGAACCCGGGCCTTCGGCGTGACGAGCAAATGCTTTAACCACTAGGCTACCCCACCGCCCTTTGGGATAGGAAGAGAAAGTCATGGAATTACGCTAGACAATGAGGGTGTGGTAAGATTCCAAGGATGTTATGGATTTTAGTGTCCAAAAAAAAAATCTCAAAGGAAAACTTGTCATGCTTAGCAAGACGTGATAATGCCCTACTTCCAGTGGGCCTTGTGCTAATCCTGTCAGCTGAGGATGCCCCTTGTTTCACAGCCACCTGGGCACTCAGATTGGCAAGAGAGTTAACTGGATTCCTTGGGGGACCCATGGCTGTAGATATGGGGGTCTGGAACCCAAGATCTGGAAGGGATGACAAAATACTTTGCACAAGGAAATAAACATCATGATCTCAAGTTACTGTCATCTGTTCAGAAGCATACCCATCAAATCTTTTAGTTAAGCCCCACGTCCAACATACAGAGCAATCAATAAGCAGACATGAAGACAACCCATCAGTACCAAACAGACTGCTGAAGCCTATCAAGCAATATTCAGACTTGATCTTTCTTTTGACAAACATGAAGAGTTTCCAGATATTATACAGTTTGAAAAGTTTGGTTGGTTGGTTTGTTTGTTATTTAATGCCGCACTCAGCAATATTCCATCTTTAATTCAGTGGTATGTAAATAATCGAGTCTGGACCAGACAATCCAGTGAGCAATATCACGATCATCGATCTACCAGCTGGAATATGATGATATGCGTCAACAAAGTCAGCAAGCCTGACCACCCGATCCCGTTAGTCACCTTTTAGGACAAGCATAGGTTGCTGAAGGCCAATTCTAACCTGGATCTTCACGGGTCAGTTTGAAAAGGATCACCAGTACTATGGTATAATGCCTGGATACAATTTAACAAGAAAGGCAAGATACTTTATGGATAACATCTCGACTATATTAACATATCTCTACATCTAAACATACAAATGTCTTAAATAATAACAAAGTTGTTATCCATAAAGTATATTGCCTATATTTTTATTCACCAAGTTCTAAAATACCAGTGAAACAGATCATGAGTAAAAATATTCAAAATCAATTACAACTTACTTTGAAACTGGGACGATAATGACTGAATGGGGTTGAATGCTGTGTTATTCTGTTGAGAGATTCCAGAGAAGCCTTTGGAAGGAGAGCCTGGTGCAACAGATCCAGCCAGTGATTGAGGAAAGCCTGAAGATCCCCCGGCAGGAAAAGGTGTGGACCCTGATGGAAACGGTGTGGACCCCGACGGAAACGGCGTAGACCCTGACGGAAACGGTGTGGACCCACTTGATGGAAATGGCGTGGACCCACTTGATGGGAAAGGTGTTGAACCACTTGATGGGAAAGGTGTTGAACCACTTGATGGGAAAGGTGTTGAACCACTTGATGGGAAAGGTGTGGACCCACTTGATGGGAAACCAGATGATCCAACACTCGTGGGAAAGGCTGAAGATCCAACACTTGTTGGGAAAGCTGAAGATCCAACACTTGTTGGGAAAGCTGATGAACCACCACTCGTAGGGAAGGCCGAAGAGCCAACACTTGTAGGGAAAGCCGATGAGCCAACACTTGTAGGGAAGGCAGATGAGCCAGCACTAGTCGGGAAGGCAGATGAGCCAGCACTTGTGGGGAAAGCTGAGGAACCAACACTTGTGGGAAACGCAGATGAACCAACACTGGTAGGAAAGACTGATGACCCAACACTTGTGGGAAAGCCTGATGATCCAACACTTGTGGGAAAGCCAGATGATAGCCCTGTAGATGGGAATGCTGAGGATGCACTGGATGGAAAAGCTGATGATGCACCGGTGGTTGGGAAGGCTGACGTGATCCCACTTGTAGGGAAGGCCGAGGAGGCCCCGGAACCTACTGCTGACTGTGTGGGTGGTGCTAGGACATTGCCAATGTTAGAAAGGGGATCCATCTGTCAGAAATAATATGATTGATATTTACCATCTCAAACATCATCCTAATCAACAAAAGTCATCAGAAGATGGCAAATCACCCCGGCCCCTACAAAGAACAAATCATCTGACAGTAACCTAAAGTCTAACTTGAATTTTTTAGACTAAGTCCAAATTGTTTATATGGAAATCCAGAAAATTAAAAATGCCAAAAATCTGAATATAGCAAAAGGCACCACTTCAAGTTCTGTTTGATATATATGTACAAATTTTTGTTGAAATATATCGAACGTTTTTCAGTTATGTTCCGGAAACGAAATGATTACAAACAGATCGACGAGGGGTTGACTATATCCCCCAGCATTACATGCCGGATACATTGGATGTACACCATCTAATGAATTGTTCACAAACATCAGAATACTGTTGGTCTGTTATGGATTCAAAAGAACTATGTTAGAAAATAGATTTAGATGAACCCTCAAACAGCTTTTCACAATAATATCCAACATGTTTCAAGTTGTTAGTTAAATGTGATGGTTTGTACTCACGGGGTTAACCATGCCTGATGGAGTGAAGTTTGCTGGGGGCTGCTGTGGTGGCTGCTTGGGGCCTACTACACCGGGTGGTGCTTGTCTGTTGCGGTTGAGAATCAAACTTGCATTGGTGAACATCGTCGCAATGGATTCCGACAGCTCTTGAGACACTTGGCTGTAAAGGCAACAATCATTCAGTCATGTAGTGTTAATAAGAGAAACAAAATTGGAAACGATACATGAACCTCCACAAAGTAGGCACACTGTTTCATAGAATGAACACATTTTTTCTGCGAAATTAATCCTAGAGAATACAAGGAAGACTGATGTTACATACTTGGCCCAGGTCTTCAGGCAGGTGAGCATAGTTACAATTGTATCTGGTGGCAACTGTTGGCTCTTCATTTGTGGCAGTTCTTCCTTCACCGGTGCACCGACCAGCTGAGGACATCGTCTCTTCAGGAACGTTACACAGGCTTGAATGAATGGTTCCTGAAACGAAACCATCTTCAAATAGTGTCATTTATGTCACTCAATAGTAATGTATAAATGTCACACAGACAACAGAATCTAAATGTCCAACCTTGTGTTCTCCGATCTTGTCTGTCAACCACTTGTCCAGTTTCAGGTACTCTCGTCTAGAGGCGAGGCACGCAAGGTCAATCACAAATGCAAATGGGGTGGCATTCAGCAGCATGGAGAGGGCCTGCAAACAAACATACAACCGTCAGGCAGAGTTGTCACCACTATAACAAACAACATTGGTTATGTGTTGACCTAATATGGAATGATCTGATCAAATATCATCTACTACCCACAAGTCTACCAACAAACAAGAGAGGCTAGCCTCAAGAGGTATTGTCAAGCATATGTTGGGTAATGAAAGTGCCAGAATGACACAAGTGTGGAATTCACTGTCAAATACAACTAACATCAACCAAAACAGCAAATGAGTTAAGATTGAGGATACTTTGTTCAGGCATACGTGACTAATTTACATGATAAAATTGGCAGTGCCTCAGCCATATCTCAAAAACAATACATAAAAGCATTTGTTATACAAATAAAAATGTGAAGAACTACCTTGACCTATCACAGATTGACATTTGAAACTGGCATGTTACTATAATAAGACAGCGATACAAACAACATTTACACCGATGAGAATTCAACACAGACCTACAAGTATATTGTACAAGAACCATACCTTTAGATCTTGTGCAACATCCAAAATCCGTGACAGTCGAGTCTGATCATGAGGCTCCCCTCTCATGTACCATTCTGCCATTGAGTGCATTATAAGCGTCCGAATTGTACTGGAGTGTCCCTATAAAGAGAAAAACACATAGGTTGATATTATCTGCAGGCCTGGAGAGACAAGCATGGGCAAGTTTGTTGGTAAAGTCAGGAATATAAAGTCAGAATGCTCTGTTTTAATGAAAAAATACTTTGATCAAAGTGAGCCCATTTCTCAATCAAGTACAGTTGAATGAACAAACAATTGGGGAAAGTAAATAAGCATGCTAAATTCAATCATTCTGCACCACAAACATTTGGGTCTCCACTAAATTTCAGTACATTACATGGACAACTATAAGCTGAGCTTATAAGAACAATTGCTCAGCACAGGCTTCAGATTATGGTCACTGACTAGAATAATCTGATCCTGTAAAAGTTACTGTACAATCACTTTATGGAAGCAAAAGGAACATGTTACCAGGACTCATGACAAGTGTACCTGATGGTGCCAAGCATAATGGAGAACCACAGCGGAATTTGCATGGCTGCCTAAGAAAATTGGCATAAGAGTTGCGATCAGTTCTTGTTTGATGGTGTTCCATGTAGGCTGAAAGTGAAGAATTTCACGGATAAAACTTGGGCATTGATGACTTTAAAAAAGTCACTAAGATCATCATTAGAAACATGTCTGTCCTGCTGGTTCTTTTACTGAAGACAAATGTTTATTTGATGTTTAGCGTATGACTCAGCAATATTCCAGCTATTTCGCATCATTCCGTAAATAACTGAGTCTGGACCAAACATTCCAGTGATCAACAACAAGAGTATTGATCTACGCAATTGTGATACAATGGCATGTGTCAACCAAGTCAACGTGCCTGATCACCCAACCCGTTAGACGCTCCCTTACGACAAGCATGGTTTGCTGATGGCCAATTCTAAGACAGAAATGAAAGCAACAGGACTTCAATGAAGAAATAACAATCAACGTCTGAATAACATGCTTGAATGGTAGTGGTGGTCAGATTAATTGAAAAAATCGAAGATTGGTCGCAATGACCAAACGACCAAGCAATCGAAAATGTTTTCTCATAATCGAACACAAACAATTTTGGAGCACTTGTTTGCATTAACAATATTTTTTCACAAGGTTGGTTTGTCTGTGTCATTAAATTTACATTTCATAGCACTACAAGCTCGTTCCAAGTCATGATTGAATTTATCTTATAGATTCCAGGAAATTTATGTCCCTAACATACTGGCCTATGTGAAATATGAAAATGCATTTTGTGCAATTTGCAAAACAACCAAAGAACTACATGTATTTTCGTTATTTATTTTGTGCATTAACAAAGATAACAGGAACATTTAATAAATGATGCTAACCAATTATTTTCGATGATTGATCGGTTGGAATGGACCAATCATCAATTATGAGATTTTAACCAATTCCCAACACTATTGAATGGGCAAACTAACGTCTACCAAGGCAAAACTCATTTCCCAGAGTGAAGTGCCCAAGACAGACTTCTATTCCCAGACCACATCTAACAGGTTGTTTTTTGTTATTGAACACCACACTCAGCACAATTACAGGTACATATAACAGTCTGGACCAAACAAGCCAGTAATTAACATAATGAATATTGATCTACACAATAGGGATATGATACCATTCATCTTATCCCAATACTCGCCTTCAATGGCAAGCATGGGTTGCTGAAATCATTGGAGAGTGTGGACTGATATAATACATACTGTTGTTTGCAACAGGGCAAGGACTAGCATATCAGGGCACTTCTGGGAGGGGTATTTGAACAGATCCCAGACTGCCTGGTAGTGGCCTGCCTCTGCCAGACGCAGCAATGACTCCACCAGGTTCAAGGATTTCCTGCAATAAGGCAAAGTCATGTTCAACTTGTTTGTCTCGTCCTATAAGCCCAGTAAATTCAAACCAGGTTAAACAATTGAGGAAATATTGAGTAAATATAGCTTTATGCTGATGTCTCAGTGGTTTTCCAGCAACATCACGGCAGGGGGACATCAGAAATAGGTTTCGCATATTGCACCATATAGTGGAACATCAAACCTGGACCTTTGATTAGGTATCATCACTGGTAATCAATCTTGAACCTTTGACATGGCTACCTTGGTGGGTAATCAAACTTGAACCTTTGACATTTCAAACAACTGCTCAACCAGTAGACCACTCCACCATTCCTGGGTAATAAGCTTCTTAAATTCAACTATATTTACTGAAACTTAGCTAAACCTGTAGAGGTTTCCAATTCTTTGAAGAGAATCGTCCTTGGGGTATATATATGCATTTGCTGCGGCTGAAAATGTCATGTGACAGTTGTATCAATGTTTTAATAAAAATATTGTACAATAAATACATCTTTTTTTATCTATTATACGGCCCCCACCACGTTGAGTTACCTCCCTGCTACGCATTCACAGCACACCAGGTAAGCACCTAGGCCCGTATCATCATTCTTTCTGCTGAATAAATCAGTGAACAGAACTGCGGGGAGGTTGGTGGCCCAACCCCAAGAACAATTCTCTTCAAAGAATTGGAAACCTCTACAGGGATTAGCTAATTCTTTTTCATAGAGATCGTCCTTGGGGTACATATATGCATTAACTCAGACTCCCAAAGACCAGAGGCTAGGGAGGAGGGAATTCTGTCAGAGTACAAATAAATAGCGATCGTTCTTGAGAAAGGAACTGACGCCATAACACTCATCTGTCACGTGTCCCGAAGCTTCTGTGAGAGGCATGATGGGAGGGTAACCGACAGGGAGGAACGTACTGAGACCAAACCTCACAAGTTAAGCAAGACAGTTTGCACACTGTGCGAAAGTAAAAAACCCTGCCCACATCGTGAATCTATAAAGAGCACCATAAGGGGGAAGCCAACGTACAACCGACCAGTATCTCATGAGAGAAATCGAAAGTAGTTAGATATGTCAACAGCGGATATATCAATTATACACAATTGAAAAACAGCGTCAACTGTCCAGATAACCAAGACTCACTCGGTCAGGGTGGCAGGACACTGTCCACTGGAGAGAACAGAACGGCCAAAATGCGCTCGATCACGTGAATGTGCATCAAGCTAATAGAGCCTTATAAAAGTGCTAGGCCTGCTCCAAATAGCGGCAGAGCATATCTCTTCAATGGGCAGTGCCGATGCAAAAGCCTTTGAAGTGGCCACTGCCCTGACCGAGTGAGCCTTCAACCCCTCAGGGGGAGGCTTGCCCATAGCCTGATAAGCACTACAAATGACCTATACAAGCCAGCGAGATAGGGTCTGTTTGCTAGCCGGCATCCCAGCCTTCCTGCCACCGTAACAGCAGAACAGATGGGTACCCGTACGGATCCCTTGTGTTCGTTTGATATAGACCTTGAGGGTCTTACGGACATCCAACGAGAGAGAGCTCATAGCGGGACCACCTATCCTCATATTGAACGTTTGTTGAATCCCGCCTCGAAGCCAGAATTGTGTCTGCAACTGCTGCAGGAATTCCACGTGACTTGAGGTTAGACCTGACAGAGGCCAAGTCATCCACTGAATCCTTGGATGTCCGGTCGCAAAGGTAATAGAACAGGAGGCTGAGCCAGCTGAGAATTACCAGAAACCAGCTCTGTGATGGCCAAAGCGGTGCCAGTAGCACAAGTAGCCGAGCTGGCTGGGTGGACAGCTGGGGGAGGACCCGGGGAATGAGAGGTAGAGGCGGAAACGCCCACAGCACCTTGCCCGTCCAATCCTGCAGGAACGCGTCGGAAGCCAACGCCCTCTGGTCGGGTATTCGAGAGCAGAACATGGGTATCTGATTCGTCCCGCCGGATGCAAACGGATCCACCTGGAACAATCAGTAAAACTGGATATAACTCCGAATATCTGCCGGTCGAGCATCCACTCGTACGGGGCCAGGATCCGCCGAGAGAGAGCGTCTGCTTGCACGTTCTCCAGCCCCGAGAGATAAACAGGAATCACCTGACAGTCACACTGGTCGCACCAGAGGAGAAATTCCAACGTCTCCCGAAGGAGCTCTAGGGACACCGTGCCACCTTGCTTCAGGATGTACGTCATGGCCGTACGGTTGTCCAACTGAAGACGAGCCACCAGGGCTTCGGCTTCTGACCTGAGTCTGGACACTGACAGACTGCCCAGAACACACACCCAGCCCGTGGGGGACGCATTGGTTTGAACGGTAAGAGCTGGCGTCGGGATTTCCAAAGGGACCCCCTTGGAGAGATTCCAGACATTGGTCCACCACTGAAGGTGAGGAGACAACCACCCGGTGACTGTGAGACACTTTTCCAGATCCTCCGAGTGAGCCCACAGACTCGCTAAAGCTTGCTGTATAGGGCGCATCCTCAACAGAGATAGTTGCCGCCTTATGACCCAGTAGACGGAGCCAAGTCCGTGCTGGTGCCTGGGGCTGGGAGAGGAACGAAGACACCATCTCACGTAGTCTGCTGACCCGGTCGGGCGACGAGACAAGACCCTTGTGAGTTGTGAACCACACCCCGAGAAAAACCAAGTCCTGGGTGGGTACCAGGTCGGATTTCTTGAGGTTTATGATCCACCCTAGCCAAACTAGAATGTCTATCACCGTGTGGGTAGAATCTAGGCTCGCTGGCTGAGTTAGAGCGTTGAGCAACCAGTCGTCTAGGTAAGGGTAACAACGCCTTCCTTGCGATCTTGCGAGGGTAGCCGGCACTAACATGAGCTTGGTGAAAACCCTGGGGGCAGTGGATATGACGAAGGGGAGCACCGTGAATTGGTAATACATCCCGTCGTAAGAGAACCGGAGGTACTGCTTGAACCATGGATGAATTGGCACATGTCGATACGCATCCTTTAGGTCGATCAACGTAAGCCAATCGCCGGGCTGAACAGAGGAGATCACCGAGCGAAGTGTCTCCATCTTGAAGGATGGAACCTCTAGCGTGCGATTCAACCCCTTTAGGTTGAGAAAGGGACGGAACCCGCCGTCCTTCTTCGGAACAAGAAAGTACGTGGAATAAAACCCTGCCGGTTCCTCGCCCGGTGGTATGCGGATTGCTGATTTGTCCAGCAAAGCCTGAACTTCGTCTCGCAGTACACCCGCCTTGACCGGACATGACGGCACCGGAGTGCAACGCATGCCGGTGAACTCTGGCAGGCCTCGCTTCCACAGTGGTAGATGGCCGACACTGACGTTGGATAGCACCCAAGTGTTGCTGGTAGCCTTCTCCCACTCTGGCAGGAATAGAGAGAAGCGGCCCCCCACTGGGACGTGTGGTAAGAGGGCGTGAGTGGTCACCTGCAGATGAACTGACTAGGACGGACCCACGGTGACAGCCTGCAGGTTTAACGGGAGGTCAGGGCAGGAATAGAGAGAAGCGGACCCCCACTGGGACGTGTGGTAAGAGGGCGTGAGTGGTCCCCTGCAGATGAACTGACTAGGATGGACCCACGGCGACAGCCTGCAGGTTTAACGGGAGGTCAGGGCAGACCCCCCACGACCGCGAAAAGGCTGCTGGGAGCCAGACAAAGAGGCCTGCTCCTTGCCCTTGCCTTTGGCGGGACGGCTCCTCCTCCTACCTCTACCCAGCGGCCTAAGCCAGCTGGCAGACTCGGGCATAGGCTGCGCCCCAGAGGAAGAACCTGCTACGGGAGCCAGAAACCAGCTGTTGCTCCAACTAGGCCTTAGAATCCTTGAAGGAGGTAGCTGCTGCAGCAGCCTCCCGATTGACCTGCTGCGCCCCCGGATATGTCGTTCCCAGCCGAAACGGAAAGGCCAGCAAGGTCAGCTGTGTTGCTGCTGAATAACGAGATGTAGACAGCCACAGCTTGCGCATCCCCATGACTGTGCACATCACCGTGGACACAGCAGACCGCAAAGAGTCTCGCGTCAGGTGGGCCTGCACTTCGGATAATTGGCGAAGCAGAACAACGTTCGGGGAAACGTCCCCAGTAGGGGCGGCGCCCGCTAGGGCAAACAGTGGAACTAACCGCCCTTGCTTAGCAGCCAGGGCTGCACCTGAGGAAGCCAACCCTCCCCCGAGGGCAACCGAAGTGAACACGTACTCGTGAAACACCGGCACAAAGAACAGAGAATCATCCCCCAGCTGGTACCTCTTAATAAGTTCGGGTAAATCGAACCGAAGGCGTGACCCAACCAGGAGGGGATCCATCACAAGGGAAGGCAAGATACGGAGCTATGTCTGGGAGGGTTGCCTAGGGGCAAACGCCTCACCCGGCAGGCGGAACTCAGTCGAGTCTGAGCGACATGTCGGCACCGCGGCTTGGGGTATATACCCGGCAATACGTTGCCTAACATCCCGGAGAGCGGACGAGAAACGGAAAGTACCCTCCGACTCGTAGACCTCCCCAACCTCCATAGACTCGGCACCCGATCCCGAGTCAGATTTCGGGTCTCCACGTGAAGAGGAGCCGAACCCCGACCCGGTGAGAGGCCGAGCCACAGGCGCTGTGGGAAGGGAAGCGCCGAAGGAACTCTCCGCTCCGGCAACCGACACAATACTCGAACCCCGGTCCCGAGATACAAGAGGAAGCCCGGACAGAACCGGCTCCTCCTCTCTCATAGGGCGGGGTGGCACAGGGATTGGAACATCAGGAATCCTCAACGGACCCTGTGCCAGCACCGAGAGGGGGACTGGGAGCGAACCCACCCCCCGGACTCTCGGTCCCCCATTCAGAGTGGGCGAGGAACTCCTGGCGGAGACCTCTAACGGACTCATGAACAAGGGACTTCACAGAGTCAATAGGCTGCTGAAACAATTGAGTGATGATTGACATATCAAAACCACTAGATTGGGATTCAGGGGCGGAAATAACTTAAAAATTGCTAGTGTACTCCGGTACAACGGCACATGTAAAATCACTTGCCCTGATAATTTTTCCACTGTACCAGCCGTTTTCTTGTTGATCTTTCAAATAAACAACATAATTTGCAATGGAAAGTCAATTGGACACCTGTACAGTGTGATACACAAATTTGCTTGCCCGACAGCACTGGACTTGGACGCCGGGCAATGGGTTATTTCCACCCCTGTGATTGAGATTGGGAATGCGACTTATGCGAAGACCTAGGTTTAGCTTGTTGACCCTTTTTGGCTTTGGACGGGGGAACCTCCTTTGTCAGTTTCCCTCCCGCCTCTGCAATTTCTTATAAAAAAAAGGAAATCAGCCGACCGTCTCTTCTGGGCCCGGGGGAAAAGGCCATACACAGTTCGCAGGTTTCTGGGTTATGCCCTGCTTTCTCTAAACAGCACAAGCATTTGTCATGCTTATCAGCTCTAGGGATATTCTGCCCGCAGACAGTACACCCAGTAAATGCCTGAAAGCAAACACGCAAGCATGTAGCTAACGGTGGAACACAACAGCATAAATATACACGTACAAAACATTGAAAATTACGTGAATGTGACCACGCAACATGAAGTACTTGGTTAATAACGCAATATTTCAACCACGTAGCACGCTAAACTTCCCGCCATGGAATAGCAACATGTGTGTAAACCACGGGAAAGTTAGCGTAGAAAATTTAATACAAAGTCACATAAATGAGAAATAACAGACTGCAAAATCAATAAAACTGTTCTTTTTCTTTCAAGAACGAATAAAGACCATACATACAGTTGTTGAAGTCTCAGACATTCTTCACAAGAAAAATAAATCAGCTAGTAACTCGGAACACATGTGAATGCTTAAGTGACAGTAGAAGGAATGATGATACGGGCCTAGGTGCTTACCTGGATTGCTGCGCATGCGTAGCAGGGAGGTAACTCCACGTGGTGGGGGCCGTATAATAGATAAAAAAGATTTATATTTATTGTACAATATTTTTATTAAAACATTGATACAACTGTCACATGACATTTTCAGCCGCAGCAAATGCATATGTACCCCAAGGACGATCTCTATGAAAAAGAAATATCATGTGCATTACATGATACCTGCTCTATCAAGTCTGCACATCACACTGGTTATAACGTTGTTAACTACATTATACATACCAAGTAGCAACCTCTCTGTCCTCATCATTGGGTGTGGATTTGAGGATGTCAATGACCACTGTATCACCTGGGTAGTCCGCAAAACTGAAGACATCAGGATTCCGCAATGACTGTATGATAAATGATAGCTGAAACACAAAGGTCATTTCATGAATCTTCTTGATGCTAACCCAGAAAGTTTTTAGCTGCATGAAGCATAATAGATGAAAAACAAAACTTCCGTGAACATGGACATAATCATCTTGTTTCTTGTTCATGACACTTCTGTACATATTGGAGAAACAATGTAAATGTTAGTTGCGAACACTTTTGTGGGCTGATTACCAATAGTATCACTGAACTGAACTGTTTGTCAGAGATGATGCCAAGGGTTATCACACATACGCTTACAATCCAAACTTGTAACTAGCTTTAGCGAGGCTTATATGATATCCTTATTATACCATGCTACTATGGGAGAACATGAGGCTCATGTCCATACACTGTTGATAATGCCTAATTTACTGAGGCACTGTTCTCTTTGGAGAAAGGACACAACCATACGAATGTAGGCAGTATGTTGAATGTCACACTCGGTAATATTCCAGCTCTTCTGACAAGCATGGGTTACTGAAGACTAATGCTACCAAGAACATCATAGGTGTATGTTTGCTGTACCTGTCCTTCTGTGTTACTCCATGGCTTGAAGATGTACTCTACTGGGAAGATGTCTTGAAGGCCTCGGAACAAGCCCTCCATCAGCAGCTTCAGGCCTTTCTTGTTGTTCACATAGAAGCCCTTGTGATCCAGCTGGCCAACCACCTCCTTCCAGTTAAGAAGTGGTGCCTACAGAAACAGGTCATGTGTGTATAATGGGAGCAACTGAATGTTGAACTAAGTGAACAATGAGCTGGTTTCGTTACATTTTGTCAGATCGATAATCGCTAGTGTTAGATCGATAATCAACCGATTTTAATCGTTTGGATGGTCATTTCATAGTCAAATACCTACGTTAGCGAACTAACTTCCGGGATGTTGTCAACACGTGTCAATTGTTAACGCTAGCAAGTTACTTATATTTGCAGGGTCTTTGGATCATTAAGTATCCTATCGTCTTACATTTCTGACCGTTATATGTTTTTGATCGGCCACTACAATTCCCGTTTATAGCGTGATAATGCGAGAAAATCCCCGCTATCGTTCTGACATTGATGTGCTACGTCACTGAGTCACGTCACTGAGTCTGACCATCAATGTAAGTAGTTGAGCAACATATTACACTTCTGTATATGAAAGTGTTTAGAGAACACCCACCACCAGTTATTGTGCTGACATGCTTAACCTCTGAGGTGTACTTACAAGATCCTTCACAACCTGCACAAAGATCTCTACATTCCAAGTTGTTACTCCTGGTGTGTCTATTCTGTCTTTGTCCGACCATCCACTACCAACAGCCACGGAGGTCTGAAATACACAACATGAAAATCAAACATTGTTTATAACTGTCATGTAAACATATCAACAGATAATTATTATATGTCTATTTCATGAAATATGTGTGCTACTATCACTAGTTGAATATCCTTGAAGTTACAGATACTAAAATGGCAAAATGTATCAAGTGAAACATTCATGCAGAAGAATCTGTCTTGTTCTACAAAGTGCAAGTCCTACCGGTGCTGGCTGCGACTCTCCCAGTCCTGTGGGCGTGTGGGCCATCATCCCTAGGACTCGGGCAACCGAGGTAGGTGTCAACTCTCGGAAACCAAACTGCATAAGATGGTTCCTGCATTCTTCAACACTGGAAGTACAATAATTACCCATTATTAATAAATATATTTACCAACACAATAAGTACAACAATTCCAATTGTCAATGAATGCATTTACAAAGACATACGGACTGATTTCCAGGGTCTCATCTTTACTGTGAAAGCAAACACTGATACGTATCGTAGAGGTACAGCTGTATCCTGCCTCCAGTATCATGTCTGCCAGAGAGGCATCCATCTGGAATAAGTGAAAGAAAAGGTTCACACGCTGTACAGCAAAACAAAATCACCAACAAAGCTACAAAAATTGCAGAAAACAAGTGAAATGCAAGATAATTCTTAACTGAGTGCATCAAAATGCATAATAAAGTATTGTCCACCAGGAGAATTAAAACTAAATTGTCTTCATGCTTTTTCATCATTCACAAACATTCAGAATATAGTTACAGGTATAAACAGTGGTTTATCTAAATGAACGAATGTTTATACCAACCATTGACTTGGGCATGCTGAGTGTATCTGCAAGTTTCTCTATGGGTATGTCTTCAGTGTTGGGGAACAGTAAAGGAGAAAGAACTGCTGGTGCTCGTTCTCGGGGAAAATCTGCAACCACGACATGTCTTAAGATGTGTATACATAACATCAGGTTAGTGAAGTTGAATCAAACTCTTCGTCATTCCCTTGTTCTTACAAAGTGTTCAGACCATGTTCACACTAATAACTCGATAAACGCAAATATATTAAAGACAATATCTCTAAAGTACTTCCGGTTGAACGACTCATTAACACATAAAATGCACACATGTAATCAGGGATGTATACCTAGACAGATTGCTTGTGATTGGTTAGACAATGAAATGCTGCAGAACCAATTGATACAAGAGTAGAAGTGAGCACAGCTCACATACCCCCGCTTCCCACTTTGGGGGATTGAAATGACTGATATTGATATATATAATGTGACAAGGATCAGCAGCTCACAAAACTTTCTCCTTGACTCTACTAAACTTTATATACATGTTAGATAATAGTTTTGCCATGTACGGATTACAGTAATAATTTATGGAAACATGATTTGTTTGTGTTTTCCGTGGAAACCTGATATACAATTGAACTTGACTGTCTCATGTTGCACACAATGAAGTGGACGTAGATGAAGATTGTTATTTTTTAGCACATGGCATATCTGTGGGTCATGATTAACTTGTGTATTAAGTTTGGTGAACCTAGCATGTATAGTTTGGGATGATATGCTGTGGCCAGGTGACCATCAAACACATTTTGCACTAAGTCGTGTTTCCATGGAAACAGCCAAAAAACAAAATTCTGAAGAAAAAAAAATAGCAAAAGGCACATCAATGAGTAATGATTAACATGTGTGTGAAGTTTGGTGAACCTAGCATGTAAACTTTAAGAGATATGCTCCGGACAAAACCATCAAACACATTTGGCACCAAGTCGTGTTTCCATGGAAACAGCAATAAAACAAAATTCTGAAAAAAAAATAAAATAGCAAAAGGCACATCAATGGGTAATGATTAACATGTGTGTGATGTTTGGTGAACCTAGCATGTAAACTTTAAGAGATATGCTACGGACAAAGTTTCGGGACGTAAGGACGGACAGACGGAAGGACAGAATGAACGCTATATACCCCTGTTATTTCGTAGAGGGGGTATAATAAGAGAGAGTCTGCATGGATGAGAGACCAAAGAGTAGTACCAGTACCATGGTATGACTGAAAGACTTTTAAGCAGCATTATACCAAATCTACGTCCACTTCATTGTGTGCAATACTGCACAGTATTACCTGTTTACTGCAACACGCTTTTCAAATGAAAAGTACTGAAATACTGGTATATTGGGTGAAACATATTGGCAAGTTTTGTCATAATCTCTGTGATTTAAGTTACTACCTGCACAGACATTCATTCACCTCTTATGTTTCCATTTGTAATTAATTGACAAAACAACATACTTTACTAAATACTAAATTTTTCAAAATGGGAAGAATCCCCAACTATCCAACTTCTTTTGTGATTAATATCAGAAAAATGTCATTTGGTTTTATTGTCTTAGTATGCAATAGTATTGTTAACTGAAAAAGACAAAGTTTATATTCAGGGCAACTGGGATTTTAACCCTAGACCAGCACAAAAAGAGATGGATACAGATGTAACTCTGCACAGCATGTGTTACACCACCCTGAATCTACCACCTAGGAACACTGGCCATTTGCAACTCTTCAAAGAGATAGTAGCTTTGGTATAATGCAGCTTAAAAGTCTTTCAGTCCTACCATGGTGTGCCAGTCTAGAGTGGAACAAAACCCCAAAGATTAAATCCACCAACAAGGGTACGCCAAACATCATAACCAGGGTATTTCTGAACAAAATCACTGGATGTTTTTTTGTGACACAAAATCTGAACAGCATCAGGCATAACCCCTGCTTTATCCACAGAGGATGAGATATTCTTGGATGATACTGCACCGTGATAGTAGTCAACACAGAACTAATTACCTCTTCTGAGTGTTTTCAGGAATGCCTCCTTCTGTTCGCTGCCAATACCAAAGTGATCTTTTCCCCGCTCTAAGTGTGTCAGTAGCAGGTGGAGTACTTCAATGCAGACGTCTTGAAGCCCACCCTCCTGTCGACTTGACGTCTTAAATACACAACATTAGTCTCAGTAAGCAGAAAATACCAAAAATAGAATAAGAACAATCAGCTGTGCAATAGACAAAAAGGTTACATCTGAGCACTTTCTGAATGACATTTTACATTCAGAGCTTTCAGCTATGGGGCCATGTCAATTTACACTTGTCGAGGCATACACAAAGTATGTGATCAAAACATTTTGTGGAAGCTGTGCTGGCTGAGTGGGTTAAATCATTGACTGTGTGCTGACAATTAACTTTGAGAGAAAGACCCGTTTCATTGACAACTCTAGTGCAACTATATGTGATTCATGCCTCAAATTGCAATGCAGTGGCACATGACATGCAAATAGAGTTCACACTACAAAAGTTACAAACTTATACAGACATCCTGAATTATGGCAATACACACTGACGCCATTCTAGGTATAGTCATAGCCATGTACTCACCTGCATCCACGTATGAGCGCAGTAAGTCAGGAAGTTTTTGTTTGATGTACTGAGTGGCGTAGGTACGAGAATCAGGGCTTACAGAGTTGAGAAGCGCCAAGCCAAATACAACCTCCTGTACACGTGTGAGCCTTAAAACCTTACTCAGCTGGGGAAACAACTGTGATGACGGTTTCAAACTCTTAAAAACAAACAGAAATGGTTTGTCATTCTTCTGATAGAGACAGTAGAAAAGAGTGAATGCTGAGCAGAGAAACTATACATATATGCATGTAACTGCTATAAATTAGTTTGAGCATTTGGACTGTTACTGATCCCAGTGCTGATCCAAGTTACAACTGGCCTTCAAAACCCAAGTTTGTCATAAGACTAAGAGTCAACTGACAGGATTGTTGCTTGTTATGGCATCATAATTGAGCAGAGAGATACTCATAATCTCACAGTGTATTATCTGAACCAGAATCAATTAATAATTATTTACAGACTGCTCGCATATTGTTTAGTATGGCTTTGGACAAATTTTGTATTGCCAATATCAACTTGATACTAATATCAAATCATGTGGTCCCAAATCACCAACAGCAGCTAATCCTGTATTCCACCAATGCTATCAAGTATGTCTGTTTAAGCGAAATCTCATATATTTCAAGGCATTGAGTCTTAGAATAGACAACATCAGGTAGACAGTGTCTTATTATCATGATTATGAACAGTGAAAGATATCAGAAAATTATCTACATGAATTCCTAGTAATGGGAAAAGCATCTACCTTTTGATGGTGTAGAGGATTGTCGATGGCGTAGCACAATGTTGACACAAAGTTGGATTTACTAAAAAGTGACCCACACTCTTGAATCAGAAACTGAGTCTGGAAAGGAAACTGAAGGCTCATTTACTGACACACACAAAAAGAAAAGAATGTAAGTCCAACCTTTTCATGTTTACTCAAGTATTTTAAGCGCAGACATCGCCTCAGAACAGACATCACTCAAAGTAGCTAAGTAGCCTCAAAATCAACATGATCTGAGGAATGTCATTTTTTCACTATATCTACATTTAAATCAATCATTCCCCTTGCATGCATAAACATCAGCAGGGAATTATCCAAACCTGCTTAGAGGCTGATATCTGATCCTAAGTCTGTATCAAACAACAGCTAAAATTCTGAAATTACAACTGAAAATTTCCCCAAGGCGTTTCATTTCTCCTTAATGATGGGCCTTGGTAAACATTTAATGAATAAGAAAAGGTTTTAATATGTCAATATTCATTACTGCATTAAGTGCATGGCAAAAATTACTTCTGAATTTAGGAAAGTAAGGACAATGAGAAAATTCCCAATTCTTAACAATAAGTAACCATGTTTTTCTTGTCACGACAACTCAGTTTGGCATTCTAGATAAATAATATTTATCTAGAATGCCAAACTGATTATTTAAAATAGCCATCACAACTTGATGATAACCCACCTGGTGAAAGTCCTTGCCACTACTTTTACCATCACCACTGAAATCAACGTGAGAGAAGAGGCACCGGAACAGATGCCTATCAGCCTCCGCTCCGTGCTGGGCGACAAGCTGCAACACAAACACAAATGTTCCCAAAATCTACCGTAACAATAAAGTTATCCTAGTGGTCAATCCTTCGTGTCCCAGTTGATTGTGGGAGAAAATATTGATCACCATCAACTGTCCTATTATAATGTGATTGATACATCTTAGACTTACCATAAAAAATACATGTTTCAGTTATATATATTTTATGTAGAAAATTGGGGACAGGAGGGGGACATGTAAATTAGAATTAACAGTGGGGTCATTACTTTTTTCAGGGTTTCACAACCTGGCCATCTAAGAAATGCACATGAGAAAGGATTATGAAAAGGCATGATGCATACAAAGAAACGGAAGGGATTATTGCCAGCAAGACCCCACTGATTGAAGATAAAAATAACACCATATTCAACTGTACTGTTGTAAACGTGGTGACTCTTAAAGATAATCACATGGCACAACAGAACTCCAAGCCCTTCGAAATCATGATTTGGATACAATGATTACATTACTGCATGCATAAATGATAACCGCATATGAATCTGCAACAATACAAATGCACATCATTTGTTAAATGTCTGCAAACAGGCTATAACATTAGCCACTAATCTGAAACCTGAGTTACAGAAAATTCCTTCAGGTTTAGAAAGATCACATTATACTAGTCCATAAGCTAAGACCAATGCATGTTGAATGTTACGACCAATTACAGTTTTAGACAACTCAAGTGATTCTGGCACAAACTGCACATATATTTTGCAAATCATTTTGTCTGATTATTGCAAGCTCTAACGTACAAAACGTATATCCAGTGTGACCCTCACTCTATGAAAGTTCATACTCAAATGAACTCACACAAACAAAAAGCCAACTTTTAATGTGCAACTGCCTAAATAAGATCATTATGGTGAAGGAATCAGTACATAAAGACCAATGATTGAAATGTGTACATGGTATCTTTCATTACATGGTCAGAGATCTGAAAAGATCTAACATGTTACTGCCCTCCCCATGACCTGAAAAAGTTAACAATGAGAAGATGAACTGAGTCAACATGAGTCAAAGACTGCCAATTTCCATGGTGGTAGAGCAAATGTGAATTATGCAGAAATCATTGGATGTTGCCTATGAATATTTCAAAAACAAGATATTTTTTCTGTGAATATAAGTTATGTTAATAGCATTATCAGTTGGGGAACAAACAGTTTTATTTAAAACAATATACAACACACACTAGATATCATGCATCACCTCGGCAAGACTTCCGCCCGTATGCCCTCTTAATTATAATGATGAAGAAATATTTCTTTGAGTGGCATTTTTAGAAGTTGGAAATGTCTTTCAGTATGTTCAGATACAATTAAAGAAACTTGTTAAAACTCATCCTTATCAGATGAGGAATTATATTCAGGTGATATGATTTGACTAGGATGAAATCGAAGTGGGGATATGGGTGGAAGTCTTTCCATCACCTCTCCCTAATAAAATGAACTGTTCAGAGAACAATATTCGCTGACATGCAAAACTGACTGACACAGCTGTAATCTTATGACAGTGGTATTTTTGGAAATGACTGATCAGAAACTGAGAAAGTTCCAGTATGCAATCTTACTTATTATTTTACATTTTTCTGTTAATGTCAACTGACATATGACTCAACGTTATTTCAGACAAAATACAGATATAAAATGAAACTGAAGCATAATTAATCACAATCTTCATTGATGTTGACGAAACCGTGACATCTTTTCAGAATTCAAATCTCTTTCAGATTTTCCACATAATGTGAATCTTTGCTTCCATAAAATTTGGTCAATGGACATTCAGTATGTTATGCTATTATTTTTGTAAATGAATGAATAGCAGAAATTGTGATATCTGATCTTAAATTTCGAACTCGACAGGTACTCTGTGAATGTCAAGGCTCAATTTCCCAAATATTTATGATCTGCATGTTAAAACAACATTCTATTTCATTAATCGTTAAACAAGCATGGTTGATACTTACATGTGATATCTCAGAAACGTTTGCTTTGAAATTTTTCTTTGTTAGATTGGCAACGGAATAACTGATTTCTGCCAACGCAAATGAAAGTGAGTCCAGATTCATATTACTCCATTCACATTGAAACGAAAGCTCCAAATGCTCTTTGAAGCCTTCTCACAATCAATATAAATACAAAAACCTATTAACAAAGTTTTTAAAGAAGTCAAACGCGGCCTTTGCCGGGCCAACATCAGGAAATGTCCTGAATATTCACTGTGTCATGTTCAGACTTCTCGACATGGCGTCACAGCTGCCATATTGGCTCGTGTTCGGGTTGCTTCGTGAGTGTCCGGATGTGCATCGAGAACTGCCGAAGAATATATATTACTTTTTGGCGTACAATACTAGAGTTTAAGCGACTTAAACTCAGTGTCCTATCAATTCAATATTACTAGCAATCACTGACAACAATTTCAAACCGCCCAATAAGGTTTTCAATGATCCAAAGTTAGTGTCAGGTGACACAACACGTGACACTAGTAAAAATAGGTTATTTTTAGCGTTGATGTCAATTTGTTCTCGAATGGACAAATGAAATATTTTTCAGGTTGATTTCGAATTAGGTTTCTCTGTAATTGATATTTTGAATATAAATGGTATGTAACGGCCAGTTTTCAAACCAAATAATATTTTAATTGTTGTGACTGTCATGAATTATTACAATCTGTACTAACAGTTATAACAAGTATAATTTATTCTTGGAGGCCAGATACAATTGTTGTAGTACTGACCCAAAATAGTCACCTTAACACACCCACCCCCTACCCCCCAAAAAAGAAAGAAAGAAAGAAAGAAAGGAAAAAAAAAAACACACACACACACACACACACACACACACACACACATATACACATATATGTATGTACAAAGTAAGTTCCATGTACAAAATCAATCACCACCCTTGCCTTAAATTATGAACAGTCCTTTACTGAATTGTTGTCAAAAGCAGCCATGGCCAGAAACTGGTTCTTACAAAAAAGAAAATTAGCATACCCATGTAATAACGTCTGATAAAGTTAATGTGAACATTCAAATTGGCATGACATTGAGCAGGGGAATCAATGTTGCAAATTGTTGAACAGTTTAAATAATGACTGAAACAGCTCTGTCATATTTATTACTCTGAGAGTGAAAATCATCACTAACATAACGAAAACAAACATAAGTCTAGATGGAACCATTGGGAAAATCTTCTTTGCATTGTGCAGACAATGGTCAATAATTTCTGAGTTTTTCTTTCTTACAAACTCTCCCTGGATGTCGACATTTGCACAATGATGTTCAAGGGTGATGTGGTGGTATATCTCCAAACTAAGGAACAAACTTTTTACACAAAATCACACTTTGAACTCATCACTTAATGAGACAGTCAGTTACATTAACATTCGACACTTTTAACTTTAGGCGCTGTTGTCCATATGTGCACTGTCCAAAGAAAAATGTTGCAAGGTTTCAGTTTTTTAAAAGTCACTGCCGGCTTAAGAACCTCATGGACCAATCAGGAAGCATTATTCAAATTTTGTTTAATTCTTTAATTTTCTATTTCATGTTGGAGGAAAATGGTGAAGTGTTTTGCTCTGATTGTGCACAGTTGGATTTGTTGGCTTCAGGTCCCGGAGTTGGGTAATTCGTTCTCCCGATACACATACCAGGATAAAACAGCTTTGAGCACACTACACCATCAAAGCATTTTATCGCTGGTCTCTTAAATGCCTGCATCATACCGCCACCAGCCCTTCCTCCACATTTTTACCAAGGGGACAAACCTGGGTTTTTTCCAGGAAGCGAGTTCAAAATTCAGGAGGTACATTGTATGTTGTATCTGTGCAGGTTGTGTATACGCTGAGGGGATTGTGGAGATTATTAGTCCTTGCCAATGGCAGTTCAGGTGTCAGTCAACGTAACTTTTATGAATCAAGTAGCATTTTAATTCTGGAGAGAACAAGGTTTGTCTTTGTTGGTGAATGATTAATTGCGTGACATGGATGTCAGTTCTTATTAGGCAACAACAAAAGAACGGAACATACACCTCACCATCAGTGCTGATCCATTCTCCATCAATTTTCATCTGTATCACCAGCAAACTTCATTGATGATAGGAATGAAACACGAAAATAGAGTTTTGCTTTTAAATGTGTAAGTACATTGGACTGAACAATCAATTTACAAGTACATTGTTGTATTTATCCATAAATATCTCCTCACACTCACAAAGATGACCATGTTCAGATGGAAGCTATTACAGTGTCTCACAAAAAAGATCATCAGCCTAAATCATACACCAAATACGAGGACTAGCAGATTGTATATTTCTTCCCCAAAGTTCAAACACTATCTTGAATATATTATATTATCTACATATTGACAAAACCAAGAGTACGTCCTTCATGTCAAATGGACTGAGCCGGCTGGACTAGACCTCACACAACGGTACTGCACTTGAGGCTGGTCCCACCGATCCATGATATTCTCCAGGAGTCGACGTGATGTCGAGGTGCAGCTTTTGGTAGTGCAGAGTTGTGGCCCTTGGCTGCCAGGGTCTGTTGTTTGTGATTTGAATTCAAGTGTTGTTTATTATGATCCCTGGTTTGTCAATATCAGTGTATGTTTGGTATCAGTTGTATCTTTTGCAGTTGTTTTGCAACCTTTAATTTCTCCCACAACAAGCATCTGCATCATACATATACAGTGGAAACCCCAATGTCTCCAACTCATTTGAGACAAATTCTCGGTTGTGTCGAACTCATCTCTCGGTCCCTGCCGATTTCCTTATATTATCATTATGTGTACCCTGATGTCTCGAATTGGATGTGTCGAATTCCCGGTTGTGTCGAACTCATTTCAGGGTCCCCAAAAGTCCTAATAAGTACAAATTTACCCTTTTGTCTTGAACTGTCAAAGTTGGTTCTTGCAACTGAAAACTTCATTCACGCAATCGAAAGTCACGCTCATAAATGTGCTACCAAAAGATCCAAGGTGGGGATTAACAGACTCAACAATCAAATGGCATGTTGAACTACACAAGGTACTTGGTTATTTCCATGCTGACTGATGTGTCGAACTTTTCTCTTGGTCCCAACGAGTTTGACACAACAGGGTTTGACTGTACCACCCAAAAGAATTAAAGCCCCATTCATTGCTTTCATTTTATTGTAGATAATATATAATGGAATATAGAAAAACACAGGAAGCACTAAGTCCCGCTTTATGAACTTTGCAGCGTTTGCAAGTGTGACTGAGCATAAATGCCATTAATACTGTTAAACTGGGTCACCATTAATACTGTTAACTGGGTCACCATTAATACTGTTAAATTGGGTCACCATTAATACTGTTAAATTGGGTCACCATTTCTGATTCCCAGCAGTATATGATAACATAATCACCAAGGCACCACCATGTTGTGAAAGAAACACTGAACAAAGGTTTCATAAACCATACCTGGGGCATCAGGGGACATTTTAGAGTGAATCCCATCAGATCAAAAAATTCCTTTGACTATGAATGAGTTCAGTTTGTGGTCGGAAAACCTGGAATAATGAAGGTCTGAACAACTTGAAGCCTGCAAGCATGGTCGGGGCTTGTCTAAATACAGTAGGATTTGAACCAACGATTACTGGTTCCTGGCATGCCCAAGGGTAGCAACACTACCCCCAACTACTGTGCTCTGTGTGTGTGTGTGTGTGCGTGTGTGTGCGTGCGTGCTCTGTGTCTCTGTGTGTGTGTGTGTGTGTGTGTGTGCGTGTCTCTGTGTGTGTGCTCTGTGTGTGTGTGCGCACTCTGTGTGTGTGTGTGCTCTCTCTGTGTGTGTGTCTGTCTCTGTGTGTGTGTGTCTGTCTGTGTGTGTGTGTGTGTGTGTGTGTGTGTGCAAAGACAGCACAGCACATCTAAAATAGCAGCAGATATTCTAAACTTCAGAATTCCACTGACAAAAAACTAATAAGGGAAACAAGTTTCAAAATTTATTTATTATATACAATTTACATTATATACATGTAGCAAATCAACAATCTATACATACTGAACCAAATAAAATTAACAAGATGAAAAATAATTAGATTTGTATCTACCATACACATAATTGTTAATAAAACCAATCAAACAGTCATCTATTATGAACACCTTTATCTGTGAGTATGTAACAGGTTCTCCTCCCCAGTCACAGAGATCAAACAAATCATTCAGCATGTCGAAGTGGTAGATTATCAGGCACATACACAGAATTTGTACCCTCACCTAATTCAGCACTGGCAGCAATTTCAGTGAATTGTATTCTTCTCCCTGATAGAAACATTAATCATACTACTGACTAATTCTCAAAAAAATACAAACAAGCAAGAGTAGTATCTCAAAGAGTCCATATATTCCACATTGTCACCAATCAGGGTTCATACAAGTCTGAATTCTTAAACAATTGGAAAAAAAACTTGCAAAACAAAACATAAAATTGGCCAGGTCTTTCAATGAATGAATGCACATTTCAACATGAAGTCCACCAACTGTGTTCATCTGAAGGAATCAGGTGTTCCTTAACTTCCATTGAGCAGTATACATTAAGGCTGTAACGATTCACTCACATATTCGGTGAATCGAAACAGTAGCCCTTCATGAATTCAATTCGTTATTCGTGGTCACCAGAACCGAATATTAACGAATATTTACAATTTTTTTAAGGGAGCATGTTTTACTTGAACCCTTATGTCCTTTCCAGAGTGAGATATGCAAGAATGGAACATGTACTAGCATTGCAGTAGTGCAAGTCACGTTAGTTTGCCAAGACTGCACATGGTACTGTTAATTATAACTATTACATACCAAATTTGAGTGTCATGAGATCACTGGTTATTGCTGTGACAAATTAACACTGTCAACATGTCCGTTCCATACTGTACATCAATCACTTAACTGCAATATTGTATTAGTGAATAATTATTCGTATTCATTATCCAATATTCATGATACGCATCATATTCGACACATAGTGTATTCATTGCAGCCCTAGTATACATTGAAACCTGTTGACCTGTGACTGTACCAGTGACGTTACATGGCTGGACTCCCTTCCGCAATGATGAATCATTGTGTAATTGCAAACATACATTCTCCAGGAGTGTCGGGAATAGGAAGGTTCTATTGTACATCTCAGTCATGTAGATCATGTAAATACAAGCAATAAACTTAGAAAATGTGATTACATAATATATATAAAAGGTTCAGGATCACTCCCAAAAATTATATACCGTACATATTTAAATAAAAATTATTCTTCACAACAAAACAATGTGTGTGATTCCTTACTTGTTTCCTTCAGTATACATACATGATATTCCCCAAACGAAATCCAACGCAAGGCACCTTAATAAAGTATCCAGTACAATAGAGAATCAAGTATAATATAGTATCATGCACAAGTCTTTCCTATACAGGTAGTCTCATATATAACAGTGAAGCAGTCACCTCAATACATATTCAATCAGGTCTATATGGGTTCATCCTTGGTAGTACAGGGTATCATAGTCTCTACCATGTTAACAACCCTGGTAGTACAGGGTATCATAGTCTCTACCATGTTAACAACCCTGGTAGTACAGGGTATCATAGTCTCTACCATGTTAACAACCCTGGACCAAGTTGCTGTCACAGCTTTGTTTACATTCCAGTTTGAGCACAAGCTCAATGGCAGGATGCTAACAATAGTCATGTTATCTAATTGCCACCTTACCAAACTAATGGCTGTCTTGTCAAATTAAAACTGATATCAAATTACGATGAGCAAGATATCTTTTATTGGAAGTTACTGACAGGAGATATGCATGGTTACATTTAGGGACCGTTCATAATTTATGGCTGTGTGTGTGTGTGTGATGATGATTTTAAGGGGTTATCCATTTTGTTCTGGGGAGCTAGGGGGTCAGCAATTTTGTACACACATACTGGGGGGGGGAACAGCAATTTTGTACATAAATATATGTTTAAAATTATGCTCAGAAATTATGGGAAGGGGAGGGGGGTCATTGATTTTGTACATGACATGCGGGGGGGGTGTCACTTAGTTTGTACATAAATTTTAGGGGGGGTCATCCACATTGTACACGCTTCTCCATAAAAATCATCATCACCCCCCCTAGCCATAAATTATGAATGGTCGATTACCACACAGTCCTTTTGATTGGTTGGTGCTGACCATCTGACAAGTGAGGGCAATTCGGTGCTAACATAGTGACACAAGAGATGGAGATAGGCTGACTTATGAAACACAGCTACGGTAGGAAAGAGTGAGTTGGGTTTTACGCCGCTTTTAGCTATATACCAGCAATGTCACCACAGGGACACAGAAATGGGCTTCACACATTGTACCCATGTAGGGAATCGAACCTGGGTCTTCAGTGTGGCGACCAGACGTTCTAACCACTAGGCTACCCCGGAGCCCTGGAAAGATGCCAATGTAATTCTGATAACCAAAACATGGCACATATTGAATAAGTAACAAAGATGCAGTGCAGTTTACAACAAAGGCAGTAAATATTCAACTGACCATATCAAAACAATATGCATGTATGACCTCATTTCCACAGTCGTTCAATGGTTATCGTCATTTTTGTCAAATTTGTTACTGCCCTAATTACACATGGCGTTATATGTGTTTCACAAGTGGCACTCACTTCTTGCCCAGGACAGACATGAGAAACCCGAGAGCCTAAGAATATAGATTCCTTTCCAAAAATAATAATCGAAATACAGTAGAACACGGATATAGCGAACACGGATATAGCGTACAAACGGATATAGCGAAATTTAAAAGTCCCGTCAACAATCCTTTATGATATCATTAGAATTGTACGCGAATAACGAACTCGTGAGTAGCGAATTAACGGCTATAGCGAACTGATTTACTACCCCCAAGCCCAATTAACGACGTGATTAGCGAACTCACTCAGTGTCAGCTCAGTGTCAGCTCAGCCACTTAGCGGTATACATCAACCTTGATGGCGGCGAATCAACATATTGTTGAGATTGTTAAACATGTTCTAGCTAATGTCTGTGAATGATCAATTCAGAATTTTAATGTTATGTCAATATACATGTACAAGAATAAAGATTTGTAGCCTCAGCATATAACGTGTCTCTACATCTCTACAATCCAAGATGGCGGTCAAATGTGAATAACAAACACCGGATATAGCGAACTAAATTTCTTGGTCCCTTGGAGTTCGTTATATCCGTGTTCTACTGTATAGTAAAAAAAAGAGTCTTGACCATACAATCCAGTGATCGTCATTATTAGCATTGAACTAGGCAATCAGGAACACTGTACGTGTAGTGTGGCGTACTCACTGCTACTTAAACTTCTATGTCTGCAGAATAAGGGTGTAACATCAATTTACAAGGTAAGTTTTGATTTCATCCATTCTTGCCTCTCTAATTATATCAATAAAGTCAGCCACGGCCTTGCATGTACAGAAACAAAGCTTGGTCCTGAGACCTGAAGCTACTCCTAATGAGTTCACTACAGGTTCTGGGGGGGACAAATTTCTTGACAGTTTTGTTCCCAATTTGCGGTGATCTAAAACATTTGATATTATCACATACAGTTAACATCCACCCAACCAACCAGCCAACAGTCATCCATGGTATCTGGAACCTGGTCCACAAAGACATCATAGCGATATGACTATCATCAGGGTGTGTTATCTTCCTTCTTTCAATACCTGCACCAAGTGCAACCTAGTTTAAAGGTTTGGCTGCACCATCAAAATTATTATTGCACCATAAAATAATGTCACTGGTTCTAAAACCTAACATAAATACTTGTTTAGCAATTTTCCCAACAATACTCAGTATCAGATACATTCAACAGAACCAGACCCCATGATGATAATTATGAATGATTTTGTTTCAATTTTGCATTGCCTTTATTTATAAATCTCAATTATATGATTATTGCTACGCAACTGATTTATGAGTACACAAGCCTTGTTATTTCCAGTCATTTACTTCCCAACCAAAACACAATGACAGGGGCGGTGGGGTAGCCTAATGGTTAAAGCGTTGGCTCGTCACGCCGAAGACCTGGGTTCGATTCCCCACAATGGGTACAATGTGTGAAGCCCATTTCTTGTGTCCCCCGCCGTGATGTTGCTGGAATATTGCTAAAAGCGGCGTAAAACCAAACTCAGTCAGTCAGTCAGACACAATGACAGCTATAAGATGTTGGAGGATTTATTGTTAGCTGCTCTGGGTCAACCTGCATCAGCCATTTTTAAAATTCACCGGTGCAGATTGTAAATAGTGGATCGCACCCAGATCATACACCTATGTCAAAACATGGGGTTATTACTGATGAAGTGCTATGATTACTTTGTGGAAAGTGGGGCCCTGGACCACCTTGGCTGGGTTAAAAGGGCAGTGAGTTTAGGTCTGTATTATATCATACACCATCAGCATTCATCAAACATACATAAAATAATATACAGGTAATACTGGATGATACAACATTAAAGAATGAAGGCATTCTTGAGCGATTATACAACAGGTAATTATACACTAGGTAATTATACACTAGGCAATTACTATGTCATTATCATATACACATTATAAAACATTGCACATTTGATACAAAGCACTGGTAAATCAAGCACACTGGTGTGTATCACCTGGCACCACTCTTCTGCTGCACTCACATCATGTTTTCAAGCTAATTCTTGAACTTTGTCATTAAAATGCTCCACATACAACATCATAAATACTACACATGCTTCCATACTACAGCACAGGAACATAGCAGGTCCTCATAGCATTCATCTAGGTTCTAAACAAACAGCTCTTGGCATACAAATTGGTGTAAAACTACGATTTTACTATTTTCTTAAACTGATAGGCATTCTAATATTTGATACAATGCAAAAACTAAACATTACAGCCTCCTTTTGGTTACATGGTATTGTCAGTGAAATGCAAATAACCTCCACAGAGATATAAGATTAGTTTACAATATAATATCATGACTTTATTCCAATTTAGAATTCAGTACCGACATTTACTTCAGACATTTTCACACATAGTTGTTGGTGGGGTTTCTACTGGATCAGGCGCCTAATATGGTAAATACGGCACCAAATGATCCACCGTCTACTGAGAGTGTGATATGCTGCTTGCAGTATCCTACTAGCCAAATAATGGAAGTAGCACCTTGAACAATGTTAAACGATGTGCCCTTCTCGGGACCTGAACCTGAGATCTATGACAAGCAAACTTAAAACCAGAGAGGTATTCAACAACAACAGAAATTTATCAATTAAAGGGGGGCATGAGGTTTTGTATTGTCCCAGTAGCTGGTATCCATCAGTTTCAAGCTTTAATGACAATACATGAGACAGTTCCACATCTCTCAATTTATTGACTCACCCTCTCCTCCACCAAAATATGCACAATCAGCAATATTGTGGAACCAGTTGATGGTAATAATGCATAGTTACAGCTCACTATCATATTTGCTGTAGGTTATGCTTGGAAATTCAGCTAATTATAGTTCATAAAATACCACTCTAAAAAAAGCCAGGTTCAGGATAAAGGCAAACACTTTTGACACTGGTTGAAAAAATTCCCCGACATTCTTTAAAACACTTTTCACTGTACTAAAGATGTTAAGCTACAATAAGCACAACACCAAGTACAGTTACTATAACCAACATTTCAAGCAATATCACAGCATGTACCCATGAAGGGAGTTGAACCCAGGACTGATCATTGAGCACCACACCCATTGGGCTACCCCAGCATTGCAATGAGGAAAGGAAACAGCTACCCTTGACAATGTTGTGCATTATATCTCAACGTCAACCAGCGTGTGTGTTGGCACGCTGCGTGACGTCATGTGTTGTGGGAGGACTGCGCTGACTCAGCATTCTCTTCATCGGGGACATCTGTTATCTTGTCGATGGACGCTAGGACTTGGGACAAGAGGCGGAGCTTGTCTACTCCCGTCATGAGTTGTCTGAAAGTAGAAATACTTTATGTAAATACACAAACACAAACATGCTCAAATATTCAACGTGTTTGTTGTTCGAAAATGTAATTTTTCAAGAGAAATTGATATTTTATACTTATCCATTCGTAACTACTCGTGTCATTCCAGCAAGCCGGATGCCCCCCTCCCCATCTCGTGGCCATGTTTACAACTGGGCTCTCTCTAACCGCAAACGAAGGAAAGATAACTCTGAATTTCCAAACATGGCTCATAGAATATCCTATATCCCGTGGTCAAAACAGCAATAGAGCCATTCCCTTTGTAAATATGTTTCAGTGTTTAAAGTTTCTGATCCTTTAGCTCAAAGTATATGTTTAAATTGTGCTTTGCATAGTTTAGCGAAGTTTCAAAGTTCAACGGTGCCGCCATTTTCATGCTTCGAAATGCATTTTACTACACGCGATTTAATTGGTTTGCCATAATTCTTGGCAATAATGGCGTACAATAGGGGTACGAGTCTTCTTGTAGGTCATAGAAAGAGGCAAGTAGTTACGAATGTATACTTATCCTGGCTCATGATCTTTTGCTTATCTCCCTTTCCTACGCGAATGGTAGTGGAACACTTGAATCCTTTGAAGTTCCCTAAGCGGACGTGAAAAATACACTCACCCACGAGTTACCTCCCTTTTCCCGTGTAAACAGTCATGTGACCAGCCTTACTTGTCACTCTCTCCTGATTTTGGATCTACTGTGAAATCCGAAGTGTTTCCAGTGGGGAGGTTGGGAGGGCTCGACCTCATGAGTCAGGATAAGTATAAAATATCAATTTTACTTGAACAAGCATTGTCACTAAGGTCACATAATCCTCCGCCGCAAATTATCAAATCAAACTTAAAAAGCAATGAAAGTGAAGGTCGTAATTTAAGATGAAGTTAACTGTAAACAAAAACATGACCAGTCAACCTCTCTTGATATCTTGCTCTGTAGTTGTTCAAACGCACAAATATTTTCAAGACTCACTTTGACCTTGACATGAATGTCTTAGTGTATGAAATATGCAAAAATAGTAATAAAGAAATTGTTTATTGAAAAACATTCAAGGGAAGTCTTGAAAATCTATGAAGAAAATCCAGTGAACTGTTCTTGAGATATCTTGCTGAAAATCTTTACATGCAGGTTAACATGCTGAAGTCTTCAAAGTGTTGCCGTGACCTTGAAAATTAAGTGAAGGTCACCAAAATCGACTGGGCCTTTCACCTTCTCCAGATGAAGCTTGGTGTCAAATATGAAGAAAGTCCAGTGAATGGTTCTTGAGATATCTCGCTGACAATCTTTACATGCAGGTTAACATGCTGAAATCTTTAAAGTGTTGCCGTGACCTTGAAAATTAAGGGAAGGTCACCAAAATCGACTGGGCCCTGCGCCTTCCCTCGATGAAGCTTGATGTTCAATATGAAGAAAATCCAGTGAACGGTTCTTGAGGCATCTCGCTGACAAGCTTAACATGCAGCTTAACATGCTGAGGGGCGGTAGGGTAGCCTAGTGGTTAAAGCGTTGGCTCGTCACGCCAAAGACCCGGGTTCGAATCCCCACATGGGTACAATGTGTGAAGCCCATTTGTGGTGTCCCCCGGCGTGATGTTGCTGGAATATTGCTAAAAGCGGCATAAAACCAAACTCAGTCAGTCAGTCAGTAACATGCTGAAATCTTCAGAGTGTCTCCATGACCTTGAAAATTAGGTGAAGGTAATTCTGGTACTTTCGTCAACTTGATGCCTGTCTTCATGGTGATCACTGTACTGATGGCAGCCAGATATGTGGATAATGTCGAACCTTTCAGATGTCTAGTATGTCTAAGATGACATAGGTATTCCGCCACTTGAGGATGAGTAGCTTTCATAGCAATGAAGCCTTTCCGCCTTGCATAAGTTTCAAACTTCAGCCACTTGTCATCATACAGGTTACAAGTGGATCTGCGTAACGCTAGAGTTACTGTCTTGACTGCTCTGGCGGAGTATCCTCTTTTCTTCAAACATGTTTTTTGATATGGTCCACACGTGTAGCTGGAACAGTACTGGGTTCCCGTGGACTTGCTTGGTGTGTGGATGTATGAGTAGGTTCGGCCAATCTGGTAACTTGATTGTTGGACTTCCGAGATCCTCTATTAGGTCTAGGAACCATACTCTCACTGGCCAATAGGGCACGACCAAAGTCAGTTGTAGCGCCTGTGTCTGCTTGATCTTCAACAGTACTTTCGGTAGTAATATCGGGGGTGGAAACGCGTAAGCGTTTAGTCCTTCCCATGATATGCTCAGTGCATCTGTTGCCCAGGCTTGAGGATCTGGAACTGGTGAGACAAAGTCTGTAGTTGTTTGTTGAACCTCGTGGCAAACAGGTCTATGCATGGGGATCCCGTTTCCCTTATGATGAGCCGGAATGCTTCTGGATGGAGCATCCATTCCGTAGGTGACGGGTGCAGTGGTTGGGAGAGAGTGTCTGCAAGCACGGAATGTGACACGCCTTTATCCAGATGTTTGCTTCCTCCGTGATGTCGAACATCACTAGAATGTGAGCTGTAGAAGGCTTGGAGACCTTGTAGAACCTTGCCGGTTTATGTAGAATACCACTGTAGAGTTGTCCGTGTGGACCATCAGTATTCTGTTGCTCAGCGAGCTCGACCATAGTTGTAAGGCGTTGATCACGGCTTTCATCTCCAGCAGATTGATGTGAAGATGCTGCTCTGTTTTGGACCACCTCCCTGACGCAACTTGATTGTTGACATGTGCACCCCAGCCTTGTATCGATGCATCTACGTTGAGATGTGTGTCGAAGGCCGACTCAAAGGCCGGCCGGTAAATAGATCCCTCCGCAGACGTTCGACCTGGGAGTCCACCAAAGTAGGTACCTCTTGAGATTGTCTGGCAGTAACATAGGGTCGACGCTGTCCAGATGTTTTGTCAGGGACCGTTGCAGCGGCCTTAGCTGTAACCTTCCTGTGCGAGTCAAGTCCTGTGCCGAGGTTAGCAGACAAATTAGACATTGCCATGTTCGTAGTGTGTACGGAGAGATGACTGCTTGTGGAATCATGGCTTGTATCTTGACCCAACGATCTTCTGGGACCACAATTCGATTCAGTGTTGTGATAATTCTTATTCCCAGCAATTGAAGATCTTGTTTGATTCTAACTCCAACTTCATCCGGTTCACTAGCCATCCTAGTTGCATGAGCAACTAAATTGTGAAGTTCAGCTGCTGTCTGAGTTGATTGGCACTTTGAAGAACCTGTATGCCGTTGTCCAGATAACTGGCACTGTGTAGACCTCGATGCTGCAGATAAGTGCCGATAGGCTTGGTTATTCGTATGAATAATCATAGAGCCGACGATATTCAAAACGGTAGGACGTTCCATTGGAAGTGCTAACCTCTGATTGCAGTAATGATACATCATTCTTCCCCTTATATACGCAGGCGATCTGTGTTGATCAGCATACATCGAAGTGTTGTCTATTTATAGCAAGGCTGGCCCCCGTATCGCACGGGACAGGTACTCATACCCACTTTTATCAGCGACAATTTCCAAGATAAACATTGTTTATCCTGCTGTCAAGGCTAGACATCTATTAGATTCCCATGATGATAACAGGCCGTAGTTGTATACTGTTTCCAAGGCTGCCGGTGAAGTATTCCCCCGTACAACGGGTTTGTTAGTAAACTTGCTGGCGCCTGCTCTGTCAGTAGGAGGCGTTGTCTGATGTGGACCAATCAGCTTCCAAGCATGACGTCACTGGTGTTGTAGCAACTTGGCCTCCATAAAATCTGGTGCAATAGTTGGTTGAGTAAAAGCGCGCATAGTTCTACGCCGCTCATATAAACCTCTTGAATAAGGGTTGCTCCAAGTATAAAATCTTGTTCAGTGATATTAATCACGTATTTCCATTGTGGCTAATATAAGTCAGCATGACGAAGGGGGCTGTCGAGACGTATGTCTGTATGGATCTTAAAGAAATACCGATGTTGAATCTAGTTGATAGGATATAAAATCCTAACCCCCACGCTGAGTGACGAGTGTTAATAATATCATCTGCACGTCCGTTCAAGGGTTCTTGAAGGCGTTGTTAACCTTAAGCCCTTTACCTCGCCTTGAGGTTCTACAGTGCTTGAGTTATCGGCTTCATAGGTGATATCATATTGGAGTCGAAGTCATCAGCGTATATGCAGTACGTCTCTGTTGGGTTGGAGTGAGTGAGTGGACGACAATATCTGCAGGCCATCTGCTACCCAGGATAAAACCTCCGCATCCGTGTAGATGAAGGAATTCCTCTCATCAAGTAGGTTGTCGTCCAAAACTGAACCTACTACAGGTGTAAGGTTCGTGCAGGTTGTAGAGTTGTGCAGGTTGTAGAGTTGTGCAGGCTGTAAACTGTTGTTGATCTTTTAATCATTGCTTCATTTTATTCAGCCACATGGTAATAGAGTCACCGTCATCTTCCTGCCTGTTGATTTAAGGGTTCATTAACTCTAGGGTTTGCGAACCCTGTAGATGTCTGCGTTGCTGTTATCTGCCTGTATATCTGAGAGTTCTCGAACCTTGTAGATGTCTGCAGCTTTCTCAAAAGCTGTGCGTAGGTTAGAAGGTACCTTGGATATAGGTTCAATCGGAGGGATAGTCACCGAGTCAAAGTCGTCGTTGCACATCTTATATGTGAAGACTTCATCCACATCCTTAGAAGGAGACTCCAAGTTCAATCCATTGACTATCCAAGCTGTAACCTCTGAATCCGGGAAGACGAAGTCGGCTTGTTCATCAGATATATCTCGGTCCGTAGAACTATGCCTCTGTGAATCATCCTTCTGCGAACCTGTATCCCTATAGTCATCCCTTCTCGAACCTCCATCTCTTGCATCAACCTTCCGCGAAGGAATCTCTAGATTCCTTCCTTCGCGAACGTCTATCTTGTGAGTCCTCCCTTCGCGAACCTCTGTCGTCAGACTGTGGAGACCTTCGCAAAGGTGTACGTTCGCCAACGTAGTCATGTGACGTAGATCTATGAGGAGTAGGTTCGTGCAGGTCCGAGGGTTCGTGCAGGTCCGAGGGTTTGCTCACGTTGTCAGCAGATGAGAGGTTCCGTCGAGCCTTCGCCTTTTCCTCGAACCTACGTTCCATCATGGCCATCATCTGGTTGATGAATTGCCTCATGAATTCACCCAGATCAAAGTTCTGCATTGATTGAAGCTGCTGCGATGTAGATGAAGCGTTCGCGAACACTGATGAGTTGTGTGCTTCAACTTCACTCCGTTGAGAAGTTGGTGGTTGGTCGTCAAACAGCTGGCCTGCTGTAGCAGTTGCAGGAGACGATCTAGTAGTCGTGGAAGTCAATTGAGTCGCCGATCTGGTAGGTACTTCAGGCAGAAGTAACGGAGGTTCATAAAATATAATCTGTTCGTTGAAGGATTTCTGACGTGTTGACTTACTAGGCCGCGTAGATTTAGTCTCCGAACTGGCTACAGATGTTCTCCTCTGCGACGTAGATGAAGATGAAGTCTTCTTCTTACTTAGAGCCGGTGTCCACTCCGTTGTAGCCGATCTCTTCTTCGCCCCCGTACCAGACGACCGCCCCTGCATCGTACTCGACATAGCACAAGTATTATGAATTACTGCAGTAGCAAGCAACATACGGTTAGCAGACTGATCTCCAGATTTATCAGCCGTGACTTGTGATGACTTCCTCACCCAATCCATGGCACGTCTATAGATATAAGACAAATATTGATTTAATTGTACATTTGATAAATCAACACAATATGTACAACGCAAGCTGGAAGAACATGGTTAGATGCACGTAGGGCATTGGGGGTGAGGATCAGCCGCGGATAACCTGTGCCTGCAAACACTGCAAGATTTCATGAAATGTAAACAAGTTACATTACAATGAAATATGACACAAATACCAAAAAGAAATTCAATTTTCTTTCATATAATACAAAGTAAATATAGCCAAATCCATACACAGCGTAATTTCAAAGAACAGGATCTGAAAAAAAGAATATAATGCCGTATACGGGACTCCAGTGCTCGCCCAACCATCCGCTTGGGCGAAAAGAGAGAGAGTGACAAGTAAGGCTGGTCACATGACTGTTTACGCGGGAAAAGGGAGGTAACTCGTAGGTGAGGGTTTTTTTACGTCCGCTTCTGGAACTTCAAAGGATTCAAGTGTTCCACTACCATTCGCATAGGAAAGGGAGATAAGCAAAAGATCATGAGTCAGGATAAGAAAAACTACAGTAAAGTAAAGTCACATCACTACCGCCAGTCCTGGCCAGGCAAACCAGTGCTTGACATCATGATCAACATACCAAGGTGTGAAGACACACCGCTGTGGAACCTGGCCACCCAGTCCAATAATTGGCCTGCTCCTACAACAAGCATGAGGTACTGTTGCCCTCAAAGACTGACTGACTGACTGAGTTTGGTTTTACGCCGCTTTTAGCAATATTCCAGCAACATCACGGCGGGTGACACCAGAGGTGGGCTTCACACATTGTGCCCATGTGGGGATTCGAACCCGGGTCTTCGGCGTGACGAGCCAACGCTTTAACCATTAGGCTACCCCACCGCCCTGCCCTCAAAGAAGTTACAGAGATAAATAAAGGACTTTCCCATTTCTTTTGCATACTTTATCATTTTTTCAAGCCAGACTAGCTACAGACTGTGCCTATACCAGTGAGGTTTGCGCTCATCATCAGGACGGGTCCAGAGTAGAGAGGAATGACAAAGACCGTGACTTGGACTCACTTGATGGCCTGTTCTCCTGTGTCGGCAGCAGACGCCAGCTGGTCGGAAGAGTACTTAGTTCTCTCCAGGATAGCAGACAAACCATCTTCAGCGTTAGAAGAGTCCCTGTCAGTCTGAAGAGCTGATATCTTGTTCTGTAATATTACAGTAATATAAAAGATTGTCAATGTATACCCTGGAACAAAATATGAAGGACAATCCGAGCTCATTTCAATAGAACTCTCCAACCAATGTTTGTAGACACTGTGTAGGGCACAAGTCATGGGGACATTCTTCATAACACAGACAAAATAATATGCAGTGGTTGAAGTTCCATTTCAGCTAAGATTCAAATCTGGTAAAAACTCTGGCTACAGCAGACGGCCAGCCAGTGTGAGATCACATACAATCTACTGCCCCACACAGCAGCTATCTATAATGGCTACAGCAGACGGCCAGCCAGTGTAAGATTACATACAATCTACTGCCCCACACAGCAGCTATCTATGATGGCTACAGCAGACGGCCAGCCAGTGTAAGATCACATACAATCTACTGCCCCACACAGCAGCTATCTATAATGGCTACAGCAGGCGGCAAGCCAGTATAAGATCACATACAATCTACTGCCCCACACAGCAGCTATCTATAATGGCTACAGCAGGCGGCAAGCCAGTATAAGATCACATACAACCTACTGCCCCACACAGCAGCTATCTATAATGGCTACAGCAGACGGCAAGCCAGTGTAAGATCACATACAATCTACTGCCCCACACAGCAGCTATCTGTAATGGCTACAGCAGACGGCAAGCCAGTGTAAGATCACATACAATCTACTGCCCCACACAGCAGCTATCTGTAATGGCTACAGCAGGCGGCGCAAGCCAGTGTAAGATCACATACAATCTACTGCCCCACACAGCAGCTATCTATAATGGCTACAGCAGGCGGCAAGCCAGTATAAGATCACATACAATCTACTGCCCCACACAGCAGCTATCTATAATGGCTACAGCAGACGGCAAGCCAGTGTAAGATCACATACAATCTACTGCCCCACACAGCAGCTATCTATAATGGCTACAGCAGACGGCAAGCCAGTGTAAGATCACATACAATCTACTGCCCCACACAGCAGCTATCTATAATGGCTACAGTAGACGGCAAGCCAGTGTAAGATCACATACAATCTACTGCCCCACACAGCAGCTATCTATAATGGCTACAGCAGACGGCCAGCCAGTGTAAGATCACATACAATCTACTGCCCCACACAGCAGCTATCTATAATGGCTACAGCAGACGGCAAGCCAGTGTAAGATCACATACAATCTACTGCCCCACACAGCAGCTATCTGTAATGGCTACAGCAGACGGCAAGCCAGTGTAAGATCACATACAATCTACTGCCCCACACAGCAGCTATCTGTAATGGCTACAGCAGGCGGCAAGCCAGTGTAAGATCACATACAATCTACTGCCCCACACAGCAGCTATCTATAATGGCTACAGCAGGCGGCAAGCCAGTATAAGATCACATACAATCTACTGCCCCACACAGCAGCTATCTATAATGGCTACAGCAGACGGCAAGCCAGTGTAAGATCACATACAATCTACTGCCCCACACAGCAGCTATCTATAATGGCTACAGCAGACGGCAAGCCAGTGTAAGATCACATACAATCTACTGCCCCACACAGCAGCTATCTATAATGGCTACAGCAGCCGGCCAGCCAGTGTAAGATCACATACAATCTACTGCCCCACACTGACTGACTGACTGAGTTTGGTTTTACGCCGCTTTTAGCAATATTCCAGCAACAGCACGGCGGGGAACACCAGAAATGGGCTTCACACATTGTACCCATGTGGGGATTCGAACCCGGGTCTTCGCCGTGACGAGCCAACGCTTTAACCATTAGGCTACCCCACAGCCCCTACTGCCCCACACAGCAGCTGTAGGTAATACACACCTGCAATGTCTTCACTTCTTGTCGTAACTTTGCTACTGTGTTTTCAGCCTTTACTGCTCTTTGCTGAAATAAACAACGAATATTCAGACAACCTCTGTCGACATACTGATAACCAGAATGCCTTTTATAAAGTGGTCAAAGGTAGCCTACGTCGTATTTGGGATTACTCTTTCTTAGAAGTGAAATACTTGTTCTAGGGTTATCTACTTTCATTGAATACATGAAGAAACACCAAAATGTTGGGGCCAAGTTACACATCAGGAAAGCTCCTCTGATTTCTAGTGTAGTTAGTCAACTCCGAATGATATTACTCTGAGACCCAATGATGTTCTCAGATGTCCCAGCTCACTGTGGTGTTGCCCCTCAATCCCCATCTGGTTATCCAGACTCGTTGGCATCCCTATGAAGTCCAACTAACCGTTGTAGTGACGAGGTTGGCCTCCACCTGCTGCACGGCTCGCTCCATCACCGCCGTCTCCTCAGCCTCCTTCTTCTGCTGCCTCTCCATCTGTTTCAGCAGCTCAGACACTCTGGGGAAGATAGTTACACTATACCGCGACACTCTAGGGAGGACAGTTACATATATACCATGATGTTCTGGGGAGGACAGTTACATATATACCATGACGCTCTGGGGAGGACAGTTACATATATACCATGACACTCTGGGGAGGACAGGTACATATATACCATGATGTTCTGGGGAGGACAGTTACATATATACCATGACGCTCTGAGGAAGACATATATTACACTTAGGACAGTTACATATATACCATGACACTCTGGGAGGACAGTTACATTACATACATACCATGACAGTTACATATATACCATGACGGGAGGACAGTTACATATATACCATGACACTCTGGGAGGACAGTTACATATACCATGATGCTCTGGGAGGACAGTTACATATATACCATGACACTCTGGGGAGGACAGTTACATATATACCATGACACTCTGGGAGGACAGTTACATATATACCATGGAGGGACAGTTACATATATACCATGACACTCTGGGGAGGACAGTTACATATATACCATGATGCTCTGGGGAGGACAGTTACATATATACCATGACACTCTGGGGAGGACAGTTACATATATACCATGACACTCTGGGGAGGACAGTTACATATATACCATGACACTCTGGGGAGGACAGTTACATATATACCATGACACAGTTACATATATACCATGACACTCTGGGAGGACAGTTACATATATACCATGATGTTCTGGGGAGGACAGTTACATATATACCATGACGCTCTGTGGAGGACAGTTACATATATACCATGATGCTCTGGGGAGGACAGTTACATATATACCATGATGTTCTGGGGAGGACAGTTACATATATACCATGACGCTCTGAGGAAGATAGTTACATTATACCGCAACACTCTGGGGAGGACAGTTACATATATACCATGACGCTCTGAGGAAGGTAGTTACATTATACCGCAACACTCTAGGGAGGACAGTTACATATATACCATGACGCTCTGGGGAGGACAGTTACATATATACCATGACACTCTGGGAGGACAGTTACATTATACCATGATGCTCTGGGGACATATATACCATGACACTCTGGGAGGACAGTTACATATATGACCATGACGCATCTGGGGGAGGACAGTTACATATATATCATGACACTCTGGGGAGGACAGTTAGGACAGTTACATATATACCATGACGCTCTGGGAGGACAGTTACATATATACCATGACGCTCTGGGGAGGACAGTTACATATATACCATGACGCTCTGAGGAGGACAGTTACATATATATCATGACGCTCTGAGGAGGACAGTTACATATATATCATGACACTGGGGAGGACAGTTACATATATACCATGACGCTCTGAGGAGGACAGTTACATATATATCATGACGCTCTGAGGAGGACAGTTACATATATATCATGACGCTCTGGGAGGACAGTTACATATATACAGTGACGCATATATACCATGGCTCTGAGGAGGACAGTTACATATATATCATGACGCATCTGAGGAGGACAGTTACATATATATCATGACACTCTAGGGAGGACAGTTACATATATACCATGACGCTCTGAGGAGGACAGTTACATATATACCATGACGCTCTGAGGAGGACAGTTACATATATATCATGACGCTCTGAGGAGGACAGTTACATATATATCATGACACTCTGGGGAGGACAGTTACATATATACCATGACGCTCTGAGGAGGACAGTTACATATATATCATGACGCTCTGAGGACAGTTACATATATATCATGACGCTCTGGGAAGGACAGTTACATATATACAGTGACGCTCTGAGGAGGACAGTAACATATATACCATGACCCTCTGGGGAGGATGGTTACACATATACTATGACACTCTGGGGAGGACAGTTACATATATACAGTGACGCTCTGAGGAGGACAGTTACATATATACCATGACGCTCTGAGGAGGACAGTTACATATATACCATGACACTCGGGGAAGTTATATATATATATATATATATATATATATACCATGACACTCTGGGGAGGATGGTTACATTATACCATGACACTCCGGGGAGGACGGTTATAATATATAATATATACCATGACACTCTGGGGAGGACAGTTACATTATACCATGACTCTCTGGGGAGGACGGTTATATATATATATACACCATGACACTCTGGGGAGGACTGTTACATTATACCATGACTCTCCGGGGAGGACGGTTACATTATACCATGACACTCTGGGGAGGACGGTTACATTATACCATGACACTCTGGGGAGGACGGTTAAATTATACCATGACTCTCTGGGGAGGACAGTTACATTATACCATGACACTCTGGGGAGGACGGTTACATTATTCCATGACACTGTGGGGAGGACGGTTACATTGTACCATGACACTGTGGGGAGGATGGTTACATTGTACCACGACACTATGGGGAGGAAGGTTAAGTTGTACCACGACACTGTGGGGAGGATGGTTAAATTGTTCCAAGACACCATGGGGAGGACGGTTAAATTGTACCACGACACAGTGGGGAGGACGGTTAAATTGTACCAAGACACTGTGGGGAGGATGGTTAAATTGTACCACGACACTGTGGGGAGGACGGTTAAATTGCACCAAGACACCGTGGGGAGGACGGTTTAATTGTACCACGACACTGTGGGGAGGACGGTTAAATTGTACCACGACACTGTGGGGAGGACGGTTAAATTGTACCAAGACACTGTGGGGAGGACGGTTAAATTGTACCCACGACACTGTGGGGAGGACGGTTAAATTGTACCACGACACCGTGGGGAGGACGATTAAATTATTGTGGGGAGGACCAATTGTACCACGACACCGTGGGGAGGGACGGTAAAATTGTACCACGACACTGTGGGGAGGACGGTTAAGTTGTAACCACGACACTGTGGGGAGGACGGTTAAATTGTACCACGACACCGTGGGGAGGACGGTTAAGTTGTAACCACGACACTGTGGGGAGGACGGTTAAATTGTACCATGACACTGTGGGGAGGACGGTTAAATTGTACCACGACACTGTGGGGAGGACGGTTAAATTGTACCACGACACCGTGGGGAGGACGGTTTAATTGTACCACGACACCGTGGGGACAACTGGCAGCCAGATATATACTGTAAGCCATTAAAAACGCAATTTGACATTCATCCTTTACTCACACCAATTTCAACATATATAAACCTAACGGGCAGATATGTTTTAAGTGAACATCTGTGAATAATTTCATCTGCAAATGTCCAGTCAACAACAACATCAGTGACGCAACAACGGCATCAAACACAGGAGGTGTGACGTGCAGTCAATATCGTGTGTGTCCACCGTGCGCTTCAAGACATGCTCGCAGTCTTTCGGGCATTGAAAGACACACATTTCTCAGGAACAGCTGACAAAATGACATCTGGCCATGTCCTGTTGCCAAGATTGGCCCCATTTGCTGCCCATCGCTGTCTGGCAAGTCTGTGGCAATGCAATAAGGTTGGACCACAGTACGGGTGACGACACCGGATGTTGAAGGCAGCAAGGCGTCCTTGCATCTTTTGGGCGCTGAAATGACGTTGACTTGTCCCAATTGTCCTCCTTGCATCCTCATCAGCTGTTTGGAACCAATTTCGCAAGTGTGAAACTCGGATATTGCGGTTTTGTCGAGCTGTTATCACAGGTGGTGTACCAGGTCGCGGACGATCAGCAACACTTCCGGTAGCCCGAAAACGTTGTGGATGCACATTAAAGTGCCTGGCAATCATCACATCTGAAGCACCTTGGCTGAACATACCGATAACCTGATTCCTTTCGTCTTGTGTCAAGTGTGGCATTTTCTCAAAGTGATTGAGTTCCACAATTCCTTGTGCTTTTACAGGGCCTGGGTGCAGGTAATGCATGTGCACAACGTGTTTCATGAATGTGGTTGTGTTTACGAGAAATGTCAAAGGTTCAGTTTTAAGTATCAAAGTTCATGTGAGAGGAATGCTCCGGGACTCGAACTCGAAATGGGCCAGAATAACAGCCTTTTATCCCTACATTCTCTGTATCGCAGGCAAAAATCTTCAAAAGAACTTTTGTGAGTTCCAGGACAAGAAATACCAATTGCGTTTTTAATGGCTTACAGTATATTACAACAGTACAGACAGGAGTGTTTATTGCATAACGCCACACTCAGCAATGTTCCAATTATGGCAGGTGATGGCAGTCAGGAAATAATCTCACGTGTTACAACTCTTACCTCTCTGATTCTTTCACAGCTAACTTTTTGGTATCCTCCACTATTGTTTTCAACTTTTGATTCTCTTCTCTTAACTGAAATCAACCATATGACATGCATTCATTATGTTTCAGAACATAAGTGCTTCATCTTTCAGTTGATACTTAATAATTCAAAGATACACACTAGATTAGACATAACAATCATAACAATCACGGAATATTGACAAAGGGGGTGCTCATGAAAACCATACACTAGTCACATATGTTTTTAAACTGGTAGAGAATAAACTTAATAATATAATAATAATAAACAGCACCAATTGAACTGATAATCACAATCATAATGACATGTTAATTGTAAGTTCCTGGTACTGAAAGAGCATAATTAAAAATCTTATATTCTGACAAAAAACTTCTGACAATGTTTACAATATGACACCACAGATAAATATGACAAATGCATGAAAATCATTAATACATCTAAAGACTTAATTGACAGTTTGATTCACAAAACAAAATTGGGTTTTCGCAATGAATTCAGCTGTTATCTATCTCAATGACAAGGAAGGGTTAAAATCAAAACTGCAGTACTCAATATCTGGCCTTGGTGAAGTATGTTACATGATGGTTCAAAATCCTTCTTGTGTGTGTTGTAATTAATTTCTGAGACACATACGGAAGCAAATAATCATGGGTAGCCAGCAACCTGAGCTGGATATAAGAGATGCCACACGTTCAGAAACACTAACGCAATATCGGTCTGAAAATACATGCCGACTGCTTGTATATTATCAAGTCTGGACCAGACAATGCAGTGACCACATAGTGATGTATATTGTGAGCAATGATCCACACAATAACACACAATCACAGTCACGGAGTCTGCCTACCTGATCAACTTGTAGGACATTAATGCATGGTCAAAGTCTTTTGGCACACAGTTTAAATTATCTTTCATCCTCTCACTCTCAATTGTCAAAATCAGGGCTCGATTTAAGAGATGTTAACCTACTTGCTCCAGGTGCAACCTAAGATAAAAACCTAGTTGCACCAGCCAAATTCCAGTTGCAACATAGTGTCAAGAGGTGTCTATTGGTGCCATAGCTATTCAAAGTTTAGTGAGTGAGTGAGTGAATTTAGTTTTACACCTCACTCAGCAATATCCCAGCTATATGGCGGCGGTCTGTAAATAATAGAGTCTGGACCAGACAATCCAGTGATCAACAACATGAGCATCGATCTGCACAATTGGGAACCGATGACGTGTCAACCAAGTCAGCGAGTCTGAACACCCGATCCCGTTAGTCGCCTCTTACGACAAGCATAGTCGCCTTTTTGTGGCAAGCATGGGTTGCTGCAGACCTATTATACCCTGGATCTTCACGGGTCTATTCAAAGTTTTGAAGAAAATGAGCTGACATATTTATGCTTATAATGTTAGATTTATTATTTTATTTCTCAAAATTGACTTACACCTGGTGCAAGTTAGACTAATAACTAGTATGCAGTTTGTAATATTGGGTTGCACCAGTCAGTGCAAGTAACAAAGCACTAAATCGAGCCCTGAAAATGCTGTGCAAGACCTATCACACAACCTTGCAAGTCTTTCTTGTAATGGCTAATGTATGCAAAATCTGAGTCTATATATTCAGACCAGTTTTAATACTTCAGCTACTGTGCCTGCAACTTGAGCATCTTATTCTACGAGGACCTTTTGCAGGACAAGCAGGAAAAATATCTCCCAGGCCTGTGGGTTTGATCGGTTTGACCCTGTTTGTGTCATCTCTTATAACTAGCACAGGACCGCTTCTCCCAAAGGGGAGACCCTGGTGAAACCTGTAGAAGACTCACTCTTCTGTTCTCCAGTTCCAAGTCTCCATGAACCTCCAAGGATGACACATCCCGCACTCCTCTCTGGGTACTATGCACAGAAGCTTCGGTCCCTCCACCACTATGACCATTAAACAGCTCTGTATTGTTCACTGCTCCATCGGACAAGAAGTCTGGAAGACTAGATATACTAGACGGCATGGTAGGCCTGTTCCTTGTCGACTCCTCATCACTATTATCCGAATGATGGTCTCCGTTTTCTATACCACTGCCACCAATATCAGGGAGGTCCCCACTGTTCTGACCAGAGGCACTTACATTTTCTTCGATGTTGGAAGTTAGCGCAAAATCGGGGAGATCAAGATCTGGGTTTCTTGCTATTCGCTCCTTCTTTATTTGGGACTCATCAAGAAAATGATCTTGTACAAAATCTGGGAGATCACTTGCAAAGTCTGGGGCATTATTTCTTGATCTGGGAGATGCTCCTGACTTAGGTCTTGCACTAGTTTGAGGGCCAGATAAAAATTTCTTAAACGAAAATGGATTTTCATCGCTGCTTTTTTTCGTTGGAGCAGCCTGGGGCTCTGGAAAGTGAGAAGAAAGTAAACATTCAACACATCATACACACACCACCAGATATTATGCAAGAGCAGAAAGTTAAAGGTGCTGATGACTAGGTAAACAAGCACTAATTATCTGTGACAGCGCCCATGGCCCCAAGGTAGGGTGATGATTGTTATTGAGAAGCATGTACAATGTGTATGAGCCCCACTAAATGCTATGTACAAAGTAAGTGGCCCCCTCCAGCCATAAATCACATTGTACAAAATCAATGACACCCCCATCCCTCCCCATAATTTTTAAGCATAATTTATTAATAATTTTATGTAAAAAATTGCTGATCCCACCTAGTGCATGTGTACACAACTGATGACCCCAACTACCTGCCCAGAACAAAATTGGTGGAACCTCCTACCCCAACCATACATAATAACCAATCATCCAATTCAACATTAGCATTTCAAAAGCCTTTTTCCCCATTTAGAAAACAGTGCTATAGAAAACATGGCATTTTCACCATATTATACTCGGGACAGTTTAAAAACATTATGTCATTTGTTAGGGCTGTAACGATGCATTACACTATCGATGGATTGCAACTGTTGAGTCTCCGATAGCAATTAATCAATGGTAGAAACGAAAAACTATTGATTCATCGATAGTATGTGTGACTATCGACAGTTTAGTAATTGACTTCTGTTGATAAATGCGCAGGGCAAAATACAGGAAATACCAGATTCTTTCACTTTGATTTATCCACCACCCAGAGCTACAGATAACTTTTTGGGTCATTGAGTTATGTACTCGCTTCTGTTCATCTCATTTGGGTATCCTAATTTTCCTTTGAGGAACCAAATAAATTGTACCCACCTCACTCAAACTCAGTTGGGTATTTTGCCATTTTCCATTAATTTTAAAAATATATTAAAAAATTAAATGTTAGTGCTTGTTATTTATATTTGATCTGTAATATGAGAAACAATAAGAAAGACTGCAAATTGTCAAGTTCATGTCCAGAAATAGAACCTCTCAATATACTGCAGTTATTTTATCTATCCACCGGTAGGCTAGCTAAGATTTGATATTTTCGTGTGTACGCATGTAAGATCACATTTACTGAGTATTTACAAAAAATTTAAGCATACTTGTATGGAATAGACTTAATAGGAATTGAGTTTTCACATAAATATGTGTGTAATTTATGCAGATATGCAGTTTATCTGTACCCCTGCACCCCTGTTACCTCTTAAACAAACTTGATCTGGGATTCAAGTGAGTGAGTTTAGTTTTACGCCGCAGTCAGCAATATTCCAGCTATCTGGCGGCTGTCTATAAATAATCGAGTCTTGACCAGACAATCCAGTGATCAACAGCATGACTGAGTTTCAAGTTTCTTGTCAGTTATTAAAAGAGACTGAAACTACTTCAGCTTGTTTTTATTTCATATAAACTATAACATTCATTTGGGAAATAACTTCAAATGAGACAATTCAAGAAGAATAAAACTATTGCAATAGTATTGCATTAGTTGGTAGGACTATCGCTATCACAATAGTTGTTTCCCCCTCAATAGTCACTCCTATCGTTTGTGCTGACGATTTGACACATGACAGTCAGCAATCGTGTGCAGCTTGGTGGTTTATCTCCCCGACCTGTTATCATCATGTTTTGCCGACTCCAACCTCCAGACGAGAATTCGTTAAAACCTCAGACAAGAGGGAGACCGACAGTTGTTCATGAACATCCCATGATCGTCCATACAAATCAGAAACAAACCCAGATTGTCATTTTGACAGCGCCATAGTCTAATCAGTTATGAGATAACCAGAATAACTACCATCTTCAAAAATCAGCGCTGCCTTCCCCTTTTTCTTCAGCGCCGACACGTCTGGAAGGAGGAACATGTCCTCTGTGTCATCTTTATCTTTGTCTTCATCACTCAGAGAATAAGTTTGATCTTTCTTCTTTACAAACTTTTTGAACGAAAACGGATTTTCCGAGTCCTCTCCTCCACCCTCCGCCATTTTTGTTGTGATTAAAGGGACCGGTTATTGCTCATTTTCTACATTTTGGAGACAACTGAGAACTTGACTAGCGTCTTGCTAATTTAACAAAACGACATAAGCGGAACATGGCACAACAATTTGTATAGTTGCAACTGATAGATTTTAAAGAAGATATTATCTTGTTTAAACTAAACAGTAACATACTACTCCCCGATGTCGGCCATGAAAAAGCGGCTCTTCTTTTCTCCGCCCCACGCTGTTTTAGAAGTTCTCTGAATTTATATCTGGACCATATGTATGTCTAAGCAGCTGCACGCAATATACTTATTTTAAGTAATTCATGTTGCACTATGGCAAGGTAGGACACACACACGCACGAGTTTCTTTGTTTAAAATAAAGAGTTAAATAATAAATTGTTATATGGTCTCTGGTTTAATGACGACTTTACATTTGGACATATAATACGTAAGTTAACGTATGACTTGTAACTTTCCCTAAACATAAAGTTTGCACTGACTTAATACCCATGCAGGCAGCAATGTATATCACCCTTGAAGTTTAGCCCATTTATTGCACCCCTACTAAATGCTTGTCAACCTTTTTAGCCTCTTCGGAACGTGCACCTTGCAAAAATATTTAATTACGAGTGAGTGATTTGAAGATAATGTGCGTTCTTCTGTCAAAGCCCAACAACAACAACAAAAATCATTTACTCAGTGTCTTTAAACTGCCTATATAACATAAAAATCGATGGGCATTGTAATAAATATACATGTGCGTATTTTGTTAACTTGTGTTTCATGCCGTATCCACGAACGGCACCAGAAATATATCACATATTGCACCAGTGTTGGGAGTCGCATAGACTAAGGCTTAGTCTCTGAATATATATAATTTTGATAGTAACAAACAAGCCCATTTAAATTGAAAAGGAGCCCTAGGGAGACCAGAGATTCCGAACCTGGGGAAATCTAGACTTGCTTCGTTTAGTGCTTTAGCACTGCAGGGAAGGCTAGGCTGTAGGGAAAATAATGTGGTTCAGGGACTGTGAGACTAGGAGTCGCACTGAGACAGTCGGCGTGACGAGCGAACGCTATAACCTCAAGGTTACCCTTATAAATAGTAATATGACATACATGTACATAACTGTACCCACCTAACTTAACACGTGCTACGGGCTGACAGTGTTCCTGGTCGCTGCCTTGGGGTGTGGTTTCACTGAAACAGCGAGATGCGTTTTGGCAGTTTGATGGCCTAGAGTAGTTTCTGCCGAAATCTTTCTGTTGATTAAATTGCTCATCCCCACAGGTGGAACTATTCTTGAACAGCTTGCACGGTACGACGCTCTCATCTTCAAGCGCCCTCTTTCGTTTAGATTTTTTTCGAACTGCAGTCTCGGGATGTTCATGACAAAATTTGTAGTTCAGAATGTAAGTGGCACTTAAGTTCGTCCTGCAGAAGGCACCGCATTGCTTCAATATACAACGCCACAGGTGACTTTTATTGCCAGCGCCTCCGGATCGGTACTTAAAACCATTTACAATAATAGCATCATTTCCACGAATTGTCAAACAATGTTCTATGCGGTACTTGTCGTTGACATCGCCTACAACGTAGGCCATCTTGAAAGGTTTTACTACAACACTCGGAGTGCTTGTAGTATGCGGTAATTAATACTGGACTCTCCACCGCACGAACATGGCACAATGGCGGCCTTATGAATGCAGCGCTAATATATAGTTTTTACTATCGTTCACAGTTCTTCGTTTGAATTTCGATCCGTTTTGGTAAGAAACACACCTGCGGCCCACACATGCACAATTATACACAGACGTTTCCCCTGGTCCGGCCGCTGCTTGTCTGTCGCGCAGTGCGCATGGATCTGGGTCATATGCGGTAAAATCGTCAACACTCGTTAAAGATCGGGGAATTCCGTGGATTGTCGAAAGGAGTGGGGGAGTATTTACCGCAGTATTTTAACAATGTCTCTGATAACAGACACGGGTGGCTGAGCCGTATGTGCTATCGTAGATTGTAATTCTGGTTCAGCTAGATTGCCTTTTCCAGGCCCTTACATTACTACATTCCACATTCTCCCCTACCTGCCTATCAAACATCAGGTTAGATATCACCTCAAATTGCCGAAGTCCACAATTATGTATAACATATTTGATATCACTAATGACAATGACATATATTAAAACACTGCAGAAATTAACAATTAATATCCTCATCATTACAAAATATCCACCATTGTCAACTTTGGGGGACTTGTTAACATAGGCGTCTGTTAACTGGGTGCTTGAAAACTGGTTATTTGTTCACTAGGTATCTGTTAACAACGGACCAGAAAGTTAACATGGCACGTCTTCACTGGGAATCACTGATCTGCTAACAAGGAAACTCTTTTCTCTGTAGGATTCATTAACTGTGCCTCTTCTACATAGGGATATGTTAACTGAGGATCTGCTAAAAAGGGACATGTTAACTGAGGATCTGCTAAAAAGGGACACGTTAACTGTGGATCTGCTGCGTAGGGACATGTTGATTGTGGATATGCTACCTAGGGACATGTTAACTGTGGATCTGCTAATAAGGGACGTGTTAACTGTGGATCTGCTGCCTAGGGACATGTTAACTGTTGATCTGCTAACTAGGGACGTGTTAACTGTGGATCTGCTGCCTAGGGACATGTTGATTGTGGATATGCTACCTAGGGACATGTTAACTGTGGATCTGCTAACAAGCGACACGTTAACTGTGGATCTGCTGCCTAGGGACGTGTTAACTGTGGAACTGCCAACTAGGGACGCGTTAACTGTGGATCTGCTGCCTAGGGACATGTTAACTGTGGATCTGCTACCTAGGGACATGTTAACTGTGGATCTGCTACCTAGGGACGTGTTAACTGTGGATCTGCTTCCGAGGGACATGTTAACTGTGGATCTGCTACCTAGGGACATGTTGATTGTGGATCTGCTACCTAGGGACATGTTAACTGTGGATCTGGTAACAAGGGACACGTTAACTGTGGATCTGCTACCTAGGGACGTGTTCACTGTAGATCTGCTAACAAGGGACACGTTAACTGTGGATCTGCTAACTAGCGCCGTGTTAACTGTGGATCTGCCAGCTAGGGACATGTTAACTGTGGATCTGCCAACTAGGGACATGTTAATTGTGGATCTGCTACCTAGGGGACGTGTTAACTGTGGATTTGATGCCTAGGAACATGTTAACTGTGGATCTGCTACCTAGGGACATGTTAACTGTGGATCTGCTACCTAGGGACATGTTAACTGTGGATCTGCTACCTAGGGACATGTTAACTGTGGATCTGCTACCTAGGGACATGTTAATTGTGGATCTGCTACCTAGGGACATGTTAACTGTGGATCTGCTACCTAGGGACATGTTAACTTGTGGATCTGCTACCTAGGGACATGTTAACTGTGGATCTGCTACCTAGGAACATGTTAACTGTGGATCTGCTACCTAGGGACATGTTAACTGTGGATCTGCTACCTAGGGACATGTTAACTGTGGATCTGCTACCTAGGGACATGTTAACTGTGGATCTGCTACCTAGGGACATGTTAACTGTGGATCTGCTACCTAGGGACATGTTAACTGTGGATCTGCTACCTAGGGACATGTTAACTGTGGATCTGCTACCTAGGGACATGTTAATTGTGGATCTGCTACCTAGGGACATGTTAACTGTGGATCTGCTACCTAGGGACATGTTAACTGTGGATTGCTACCTAGGACATGTTAACTGTGGATCTGCTGCCTAGGGACATGTTAACTGTGGATCTGCTAGGGACATGTTAATTGTGGATCTGCTACCTAGGGACATGTTGCTACCTGGAACTGCTACCTAGGGACATGTTAACTGTGGATCTGCTGACATGTTAACTGTGGATCTGCTACCTAGGGACATGTTAACTGTGGATCTACCTAGGGACTGGATCTGCTACCTAGGGACATGTTAACTGTGGATCTGCTACCTAGGGACATGTTAACTGTGGATCTGCTACCTAGGGACATGTTAACTGTGGATCTGCTACCTAGGGACATGTTAACTGTGGATCTGCTACCATGTAGTGGATCATGTTAACTGTGGATCTGCTACCTAGGGACATGTTAACTGTGGATCTGCTACCTAGGGACATGTTAACTGTGGATCTGCTACCTAGGGACATGTTAACTGTGGATCTGCTCCTAGGGACATGTTAATTGTGTCTGCTACCTAGGGAACTGTGGATCTGCTACCTAGGGACATGTTAACTGTGGATCTGCTACCTGTTAGGGACATGTTAACTGTGGATCTGCTACCTAGGACATGTTAACTGTGGATCTGCTACCTAGGGACATGTTAATTGTGGATCTGCTACCTAGGGACATGTTAACTGTGGATCTGCTACCTAGGGACATGTTAACTGTGGATCTGCTACCTAGGGACATGTTAATCTGCTACCTAGGACTGTGGATCTGCTACCTAGGGACATGTTAACTGTGGATCTGCTACCTAGGGACATGTTGATCTGCTACCTAGGGACATGTTAACTGTGGATCTGCTACCTAGGGACATGTTAACTGTGGATCTGCTACCTAGGGACATGTTAACTGTGGATCTGCTACCTAGGGACATGTTAACTGTGGATCTGCTACCTAGGGACATGTTGATTGTGGATCTGCTGCCTAGGGACATGTTAACTGTGGATCTGCTACCTAGGGACATGTTAACTGTGGATCTGCTACCTAGGGACATGTTAACTGTGGATCTGCTAGGGACATGTTAACTGTGGATCTGCTACCTAGGGACATGTTAACTGTGGATCTGCTACCTAGGGACATGTTAATTGTGGATCTGCTACCTAGGGACATGTTAACTGTGGATCTGCTACCTAGGGACATGTTAACTGTGGATCTGCTACCTAGGGACATGTTAACTGTGGATCTGCTACCTAGGGACATGTTAACTGTGGATCTGCTACCTAGGGACATGTTAATTGTGGATCTGCTACCTAGGGACATGTTAATTGTGGATCTGCTACCTAGGGACATGTTAACTGTGGATCTGCTACCTAGGGACATGTTAACTGTGGATCTGCTACCTAGGGACATGTTATCTGCTGGATCATGTTAACTGTGGATCTGCTACCTAGGGACATGTTAACTGTGGATCTGCTACCTAGGGACATGTTAACTGTGGATCTGCTGGGACATGTTAACTGGATCTGGGACATGTTGATTGTGGATCTGCTACCTAGGGACATGTTAACTGTGGATCTGCTACCTAGGGACATGTTAACTGTGGATCTGCTACCTAGGGACATGTTAACTGTGGATCTGCTACCTAGGGACATGTTAATTGTGGATCTGCTACCTAGGGACATGTTAACTGTGGATCTGCTACCTAGGGACATGTGTTAACTGTGGATCTGCTACCTAGGGACATGTTGATTGTGGATCTGCTAACAAGGGATATGTTAACTGTGGATCTGCTACCTAGGGACATTGTTAACTGTGGATCTGGTACCTAGGGACATTGTTAACTGGTAGCATCTGCTACCTAGGGACATATAGCCTGACCACCCAATCCTGTTTGTCGCCTCTTACGACAAGCATGGGTTACTGAAGATCAATATTCTAACCCGGACCTTCACGGGTCAACCATGTAATTGTAAAACACACAGCTGAGTTGATGCTTGTCATACTAAAAAACAAGTACACACACACTTCTGTTCATAAAACTGTACATTGTCTTTAATCAATAGTCACAGTTACCAACAAACACATACACACTAGCAATCTTATCTTGTAAATAACAAACATTTCATTCTATTACATGCTGTATATCATGAATGTATATACATATATAAATGCTTCTAAAACACTCCATGTCTTTTATGTACACAATTAAAATGACCTTTTCACTTAAATATATAAAAGAATATGTTTTACACACTTTCAGAAATGGCATGCAGTGACCAACAGCACACTGGCCTGCAACACATGCGGTATCTGAAGATTTTTAAAAAGCAATGTATATATTACAATATTGCCATGTCACATCCATATCTAACATCAGATAGATTACCGGTATATTAAGACACTATGAGCATCTCATATTTGCATATAACATGGCTTTATTCAATGTATTGCTATATTTTATACACAGTGTAAGAAAATAACTGTGATTCTTGAAAGCTCTGTCATATTTCATACATACTAGTTGAATATTCAAGAAATAAATACAAAGATAGACCTCATTGATAGGCATTTTTTTTTAGCAGTTGGCATCTGACTAAGACTCCCAGGAGCTATAACAGTATTATGAAGTTGTTATCCATAAATTGTGTCTACTTTGACATCTGTAATTACTTATATCTAATAGAGAGGATAAATATTGACTGAGGCTGATTTAAAATTTGGAGTCTCGGATTTACAATGTTGTTTAATGCCACACTTAGCAATATTCCAGCTCTATGACGGCGTCTGTAAATAATCGAGGCTGGACCAGACAATTCTGTGATCAACATCGTCATTAAACATCATGTGTCCACCCAGTCACCTAACCTGACCACCTGATTCCATTAGTCGACTCTGACAAATAAAAATGCTTATATCCCCTCAAGTACGTTATGATGTTACACAAATGATACATTGTTGCTTGTGTTGTATAGATGTGGTAAAGTATTGCACCCTATAGCCTGTGTCTCAAGATTACAGTTTAATGAGTCTACACAGAAGCAACCTTTCATTCTTCCTCGCAGTGAGCCTTAATAACCTCCGAAGCAGCACACCTGCCTATGTACCTTAACAAACCAATAACTAGCCACACATCTTTGTTTACATCTTCACTCAAGGCAGTTAATATTTTTGTTTCACAGACATTCATTATACCATGAAGCGAGAATAATAGGAAATATTCATGATGGAAGGTTTTTACCTTAGTACGGGATGCTGGTCTACATACACAATGAACATCTTCAAAACTGTTACATTAATGTAATATCAGATACATATGCTCCCACTGTCCAGATCTCACCTTGAATGGTAATGCCAACAACTTGAGTATACGTTCGGGTAACTCTGAGATTACCTCCAGGTTACTCCAGGTAACTCTGAGATTAACTCAAGGTTACTCCAGGTAACTTTGAGATTAACTCCAGGTAACTCTGAGATTACCTCCATGTAGCAGAGATTAGCTCTCAGTAAATTTGATACCATATGTACATATAATACCACACTGCAATGGAGACTCCTGAAAGCTCCGACACACCACCATCAGTGTGAAGTAGTAACAACAACTAGGTAACTGGTCCACACCAATGTCCAACAACAACAAAATGCACCAACACTATCTCAGATCGGATTTGATTTTACTGCATGCCTGTCAATTATATGGGATATAGTTTCAATTTACTGACTATTAGGTCAGGAAATGTAGAAGAAAAGACATTCACATCATATGGTTCATTTTATAAATTCTATAAAGAGTCAACATTTCTTGTTTAACCTGGGTTCAAAAGGTTGCCAAACTGTTTCTGCCTTCTAGAAAAACAGAGACAAATAAAAACAAGCCTCATGACCTATTCAATTTACATACTTATTTCAAATGAGAATGTTTCTCATATCATGATTGACAAATTTCAGTTCTCAGGGCACACCTGTTGACTAGGTTCTTACAGATCATGAAACAAATATAACTAGCATGCCCCAAGTTCAGATTTCTTCAATTTCTGAAAGTGATGAGATTCTCTGAGCTCCTTTCTATTATACAATCAAAGGCATTTACAAAAAGGAACATTCAATATTTCATATCACAGACTAAATGTTATTCTTGAGATGTGTGACCAATCTTATCACTCGATGCTCCAGGTGCTCAGCTGGTCCAGGTGTTTGAAGCGAAACATGTGAAAGTAGTTTACAGGTGGAGATAAGCATGTACTATACAACCGTGAATCAGTGTTAATTCATATTCATAAATCTGACATATTGCTTATTGACATGATTGTTTTTTTCATTGTCACTGATAAACAATGGACCTGTCTCTGGCTACAAGACATTGACAACATGTTGCATTTTTTATGACTCCTCCCATCCCCGCTAATAGTTGATCAGTCCCAAAACAAAGCTATGATCTGTAACGTTTGTATTTGAAAAATAGATGCTACGATCTGTAACGTTTGTATTTGAAAAATAGAACTGTCATGTTTGCAGACAACTTTGTACAGTTTTCATAGTTGAAAATTTGTAACTTAAAACTTGCTCCTGTTGACTTTGCTATGTACATACTGACTGAGAGTATCATCAAGCACATACAGGTGAAAACAAAACAGTATGGGATGTAAGTACAGCTGACATGGGGAGCCATGGAACAGTTGAGATACATAATATCACACGGAAGGACACATGCATGGATGGACACCTGGTATTACCAACTCACCAAGGGATCCTCGGGGAAACTGTTTGTCCCCAGTTTTTTTTATAAAAACAACCCCAAAACAAAAATATCTGCTTTCCACTTGAAATATACTGATGTACTGAATAATCTGTGATTTGAGTAGAATAATTGTTGCTGACTCCTCCTGACAGAGAAACAGATTTTGGGTGTTGACCAAAACAATATCCTGTCTGAAACTTCCTTATCTATAGCAGTCTCAGCATGGAAGGAAACCAAAAGCTGTCCAGATACACAATGGTCCTGCCTTTCAGGCTTTAAACAAGCAATGACATCATCATTATTCAATTTGCTTTGCTCACACTCAGACACAACAGAGACCATATGGTATAATATTCTCCTTGCTAAGGCTACCAAAAGTCGGTGTCAGTGTTTAGCAGTTAGTCATCAGTGCACCAATAAAACCCCTTAAATGTGTAAATGCTTGAATTCTTCCATTGTTCATCAACTTCAATGATTATTTCAGAACAGCCAACTTTTTCATTTCAAGTAACCTTTTCCTGGAATTGGATGAGATATCAATATGGTACATATCAGTGATATCAATATGGTACTAGTTTGTATTGGTACATATCAGTGATATCAATATGGTACATATCAGTGATATGAATATGGTACATATCAGTGATATCAATATGGTACATATCAGTGATATCAACATGGTACATATCAGTGATATCAATATGGTACATATCAGTGATATGAATATGGTACATATCAGTGATATCAATATGGTACATATCAGTGATATGAATATGGTACATATCAGTGATATGAATATGGTACATATCAGTGATATCAATATGGTACATATCAGTGATATCAACATGGTACATATCAGTGATATCAATATGGTACATATCAGTGATATGAATATGGTACATATCAGTGATATCAATATGGTACATATCAGTGATATGAATATGGTACATATCAGTGATATCAACATGGTACATATCAGTGATACCAATATGGTACATATCAGTGATATCAATATGGTACATATCAGTGATACCAATATGGTACATATCAGTGATATCAATATGGTACATATCAGTGATATCAATATGGTACATATTAGTGATATCAATATGGTACATATCAGTGATATGCCACTAAATGCCAAAATAAGTAAAACTGTTAACAAAACACTCTCATAATATTTTGATTTTCCTCACATTAATATCACTCTATTTACCCTTTAGAAATGAAACACGAAAGACAGAAATCATTCTACATCACAGCTGACAGGGTATATAAGGAAACAAGTGGAAACAGTGGAAGTTTAACATAGCTGGGAGATTATCATCTGTTGTGACATGAGATATATCAGCCATTTTTAGGGATTGGTCATTTATAATTATTGGGGGTTCATTTTACTTATCTCACTGCCTCCTTCACCCCCTTTAACAAACAATAAGCCCCCTACATACTCGAACTTGTTGATCCTTTTTAATATTAACAATAACAAATATGACTGACTGTTGTCTTTTCATGTATTAACTGTTAATGTAAATTACATGATATCTATTAGAAACAAGAATTATTTGATTTTAGATCTATTTTGTGAGATGGACAGAATAAATATCATCTGGCTTGATTTTCTAAAATCCTACCACTAATATTTCACACACTGAATGTTTCAATGGAACGTTCTTTCATACTTAATTCTATAATCACAGTATTGTAATTAAAATAACAATCAAACATTAAATATTAACAAGCATTTTAAATTCAATTTCACATAAATAAAACCAGTGACCCTTTTAGTTTGTTACCTTAAACCACAACAACAGGCCACTTGAACTGTATACAAACAATGGAAACATTTTGTTGTGAAAGACATGTTGACTCATAACCCATACGTCAATAACAAACACTGAATAAATGTACACCTTTGACATGATCACCTTCCGCATGCACGAGGTATCTCCCATCGGTCCATGTCTCTATCACTGATGTTCTTAGTATACTTAGACTGAAGTGATAGAACTGGAAGATGATGTTAACTTGATTGTGAGTTGGCTGCCCTTGGTGGCCTTGACCTTCTATTGTGGCGGCCAGGTCTGTTGGGTGAAGGGATGTCTCTATGTAGATTAGGCTGCTCGGCCGAGGACGTGGATGGTGACACTGGCTCCCAGGTTACTCGACCTGCTACTGGAATGTTGTTGTAGGCACTGACACCTTGGAAGACAAAACAGATGATTGTCAGAGCTATACTTGAAATCCCAGGGGGTGCGAAATGGGTTGGACAATGTGTTAGTGTTATTTCCCTCATCCAGTGATGTATGTGTCTGTATAGCTGCAGGTGCTTGCCTCGACATCTACCAGGGTTGGAGTGACAGCTCATACCATGCCATAATCTTACAGAGGCCCAGATAAGCTGCGTATCTGGGTAAAACACGTATAGAACATTTCCAATTACGCATTGAAAAATAATTGATGCGTACCAATTACGCATTTAAAATGTTAGATACGCAAAAAATTGAAAACAAATGCGTACGGAATATATTTATAAAAATCACTTGCGTAATTAAAAAGACATCGATTGCTATCAACTTGTACTGTTAGTATAGGACAAGTGTTGTACTGTCAGTATAGGATGAGTGATGTTTTATGAAATCATTTCCATTATCTTTAAGTTGGTTTTGATTAGGTATGACGTAAGGCAGAACATACCTGCTTAGTAAACTTACTCAATGACATATACTTAGGTGAGTAAAATGACTGAAATATGCACATATTTGAAAGCAGTGGGTAACGGAAAATGAAATACCCACTCAACATTCATAATACCCACTCCCAAAAAATACAGTGGGTACAGTACCCACATGAGCTAAATCTTATCTGGAGCTCTGACCTTACATGGATGCCTTAGACATTCTCTCAAGTTTATACTGAATATGACCTGGGCTGTCGTTTCTTATCTCCTTGGTTGGTTTGTTGTTTAATGCTGCCGCACTCAGCAATATTCCAGCTATATTGCAGCTGACTGTAAATAATCAAGCCTGGACCAGACAATCCAGTGACAAACTACATGAGCAACGATCTTACGCAATTGGGATACAATGACGTGTATCAACCAAGTCAGTGAGCCTGACCACCCGATCCTGTTAGTCGCCTCTTACGACAAGCATGGGTGTAACAGGGGACCAACAAGTACCATCTTTGAACATTACTTGGCATTACGCAGCCATGGAATTAGTCTGTCTCACAGTCTCTGAATCACACTGTATTTCCTTCTGTTCATCCTTTGTTATGCAAATGCCCTAATACAAATGAAGCAAGTCTAGATTTTTCATCAGGTTCAGGATCTTGCAGCTCACCAGCTTGCAGCTTTTCTCTCTCGGGCAAGCAAATTTGTATATCACACTGTACCGCTCTCCAGTTGACTTTCCAATATTAATTATGTTGTATATTTAAAAAATCAACAAGAAAACGGTCGGTATAGCAGAAAAATTATCAGGGCAAGTGATTTTACATGTGCCACTGTACCGGAGTACACTAGCAATTTTAAAGTTATTTCCACTCCTGGCAAGTGGGGAGATTACATAAGGTAGTTATACACAGTACCATTTCACTATTGCTTTGCTTGCTTTTTTCAAATATCTAAATATCAGCCAGGCTGTGGTGATACAAATATGCAGTTCATTAGGGCGTCTGTTAATTCACTGGCAACTTACTAGCTCCCATAATGCCAGCTGAGACAGTAGGGATATCGTCCATCCTTTGTCCCTGGCGTGCACGTCTTCGTTTACGTAAGGCACGGAATATGACCAGCAATGTGAGAAGCAACACGACTGCTAATATGGCGACTGTGATAGCAGCCACCGTGTCGGTGATAGGTGTGTCATCCCCTGGCACCATAACCTGGTCGCCGTTGTCCACATCGCCGCCATCATCTGTTGTTGTTGTGGTTGTAGCTGCTGCAGTTGTGACCTCCACATCCTCTTCAAACTTGCTCATTCTGTCTCATCCTCGTCGTCTGCAACATCCGCTACTGCAGGTGGTTATTACTGCTTTGGGGTGGTTAACTGTAAAGGAAGGCATTACGTCATTTCAAAATAGGGACCGTACATAATTTATGGCTGGGGGTGGTTGTCACCCATGTTGTTCTGGGGAGGTGTGTGTGTGGAGGGGGGTGGGCTTTCATCAGTTTTGTACACATGTACTAGTGGGGAAAACAATTTTGTAGATAAAAAATTATTATGCTTAAATATTGTGGGGGGTTGTGTCATTCATTAAGTACATGACGCGCATCACCTGGACACGCTGAAGACCCTGGTTCAATTCTCAATGTGTGAAAGCCCATTTTAAGTATCCCCTGCTGTGATATTGCTAAAACTGGCGGAAAACACACAGTCTCAACAAGACAAATGTTTTCACTATTTGTACATTTTCGGTTTGTTTTATCATAACATTACAAATATATTATTATATTATACATTTAGTAATATGTTATATATTCATTAGGTGAAATGTATTAAAATGTGTGTTTTACACACTTTTTGCTATAGCTCGCCAGTTTTAAACTACTGTCAAACTTAAATGAAATAAATACTCATGTAATTTCCTGCTGAGCATTCTCTCAATCTGGTTAACAATTTGAAGCGTATCCTGTATTGTATTTTATCTTATTGTAAGGGATGTAAGGAAATTACTGTCATGCTTATTTCTCTTTTTTCTTCTTTTATGGCCTCCAGTCTTTGCATCTGCCTACACTGATCATGGTGATAGAGCAAGCTGAGCACTTCAAACACAGCACAATAAACGGCCAAACTCTGAATCTGTTTGGTCAACTTGTAGTTTGACCCCTCAGATGCAGATAAGTGGGTAAAGATCAAGTATAGACTCTACAGATAGGATTTCCTGTTTGTCAGCTGGGGGTTGGGACTAGCCAGGGGCATTTACACACAGCTGTGTGTTGTACAATACTTAATGGGACATTCCCACAGGGCATTACTTGTTCTGGTACGTACAAACTTATATATATGAATATTATTTAGGGGATAACGGTACTGTGTTTGACGAATTGGGGACGTATACCGGTGGTTATATATCCGCAAATTTAGTTATATCGGCGACGCGTAAGTGGAGCTGATATAACGTTAAATTTGCGGCTATATAACCACCGGTATACATCCCCAATTCGTCAAACACAGTACAGTAATCCCCATTCTAATTCAAATCATTTTACGCTGTTTTTTCGTGAAAGAAATTCATTATGTAAACCATGTCAAAGTGTTCCTAGGTCAAAGGTAAATCATATCACTCCTTGAACTAACACCATCGCCAGAAAAAGTAGTTCCTTTTCAAACTTCAACAAGTTTATTATTATTATTACTGACTAAATCTGACAACGATGAATAAATTATAGTGTTATAGCTAAAATGGACAGAATTATCATGAAACCGCCATCTAGTTATCAGAAATGATTGGGCTGCTGGAAATGATAATGGCCCGCTGATTCCTTAACTACGGGCCACTATCTGTTCTGCTGTTAAATGACGTCACAGCAGGTGACGTCTCGCTCCATAGTGACATCATAAATCTTGTTTCATGATCTAACAGTGTTGGGTCAACAGCCCCTTGTGAGTAAGTTGTTTGAACTTACAATTAAATTTATGATACCGTTTTGTCTTTTTTAACACAAATTCCATCCATTTTAGCGGGATAGGAGAGTTAAACTGACCTAGGGCTTCTGCCAATGACAATGCCCTGAAAAACAGCATTACCCCAATAGTGTAGGGAAAGGTTTCCACCCGTAACCCCCATTTTATTGTCATTCTATGCCAAAGATTTATAGTAACAATAGATGTTGTTTTTATAGAAAGCCTATCCTTACCCTAACCCTAACATAAGGCTGAATCTAAACCCTAAACCTAAACCCTAACCCCTTGAAATAATCATAATAATTAGAATATTTTTCAAGCGGGGGTTACCGAAATGTATGATAAAAATGCAAAATATTTTAATGTTGTTTTATATGTAACATGGGATATGTGTATTGGGTTATATCAGGTTGATAACAGAATAATACAATATGTCTACAGGTAAAGTACCTGTCGAGTATCAGGTAATATCCAGTTCAGGTAACTTTTTACTTCTTGTCACCATGAATGATGACTTTCGTTTGACACAGTCTCGTCAGTCAACTCATTATCACACTTCGCACCTGAATATGTTTGTAATTAAGTTATTTTAACAATTGCAACACTTACCACTTGGTGGATGTCGTATTATCTTCCTGTCCTACATCGCTGCAACATATACACGTCCACACAATTATTAGTGATGTAAGTATTTCTGGTTCAGGAACACCTGTAATCAACAAACCAGGTAAACCGGAAGTTCATGTTACAGCGCCATCTGTATACATAAAGTTTTCCAACCGGTATGGACGTAGCAGACGACAATTGACGAACGCGATGGTTGGCGCTGTGGACAAGATTTTGAATTTGGCGTACAGGTAAGTTTCATATTGAAAAAAGCGTGTTTGTATTTTCCAGCTCTATTTGACGAGAATAGCCTTATTAAATGTGATAGGGATTGTAAAAAATTTAATTTGACAGTATCGACTTGAATCAGATACATTTGAATTTTCTTGTTTAAATGCGCACACAGAAATATTCCCGCAGACTGGTCTGTTAATAATCCACTTTGGACCAGATAATCCTGTGATTAAGAACCCGGGTCTTAGGTGTGTCGAGCGAACGCTGTAACCACAAGGCTACCCCGCCACCCTTCATGTGAGTTGTAAGAGGCAACAAGAGGAATGTTTTATACAGATATATAGCACAGGCTGCCTTTCACCGCTGCCACATTACCAAACTAGCATGTCGTTCGTTAGTTTCGTGAGTTCATAATGTGCTGATAAGTCGATATTGTAGTTTGTTTGTGTCGAAATCAAAACACTCAGCACAAAACACATGCTTCATTTGTAACGTATTATCAGGGATACTCTACAACCGTATATAGTCTCCCTGGTATTATAGATGAAATCAAACGACACTTCTTTACGAAGTAAAAGAGGTAATTGAAGTTCACATGAAGGTGTCATTTAATTTCCTGATCATACTAACGCACAGGATATGAAATACATGAAAATACGGTCATTTTCCGTTCTCGGAGTGTATGTATATTTAGAGTATAGTCCGAACCTGCCGGACAGCAGTATTTTGTTTCTCGATAATGGTTTTTGGTTTAGTTTGTGGTTTAACGTCGTACTTAGCAATTTTCCAGCTATATGGCGACGGTCTGTAAATAATCGAATCTGGACCAGACAATCCAGTGATCATGAGCATCGTTCTACGCATATCGGATGTGTCAACTAAGTCAGCAAGCCTGACCACCCGATCCCGCTGGTCGACAGGCATGTGTTACTGAAGATCAATTCTACCCGGATCTTCACGGGTATCTCGGTAATGGAAATAGGTTATTCGACTGTATATGCAGATATGTTGGAGATTGTCATGCTTCTTACGGAGTTGCAGTTTTTTGTGCAGCTTCAGTTACATATTTTGTGAGAGTGAACATTAGGATGTTTAACAATTGTTTCATTATTAAAACCATGGGCGATAAAACAAAACCTTATAACAACACAGTTTGTTTCAGCATAAAACGTTTCATGTGACCATTCTTTTATTCAAGGAAATGTAGCTCAATTATTCAAACGGGGCGTTACATCCTGTTTTGTTCGCAAGCAGTAACAAATATTGCACGTGTCAAACACTAAACGTACCTGGATATCAACCTGTGATTGACCCCCGCCCCTTTGAACATGTAACATTTGTGACAGGTTGCTTGGTCTACTGCGTTGTGGACGCGAGGGTGGTCGGCATAAATGCACACATCTATGCAGACAGCTTGCATATTTTCATACAACCTTTGTCTGCAATAGCCATTATCACAGCAGTGAATTTGCAGAAATTCTGAGCTATGACAAGGATAGGCTCATTATAAGGGCTGGTGGGGTAGCCTAGTGGTTAAAGCATTCACTCGTCACGCCGAACACCCGGGCTCGATTCCCCACGTACAATGCGTGAAGAGCCCATTTCTGGTGCCCCCTGCCGTGATACTGCTGAAATATTGTTAAAACGGCGTAAAACTAAACTCTCTCACTCATTATAAGGCCAGAACACAATATTTTAGATGAAGTACAGAATGGCTTTTGTTCAAAACGAAGTACACATGAAAGTATTTGCAGTTAGTTTTCGGTAATCAATAATTGGAAGTTTTCAATCTACTTACCTTTGTATTTTCTCTGAAAGCTTTGGACAATGGTAATCGCTAATGTCTGTGGTATAAACTGATAAAGGTCGGAACTGACGGTATACCTCCGATGTATATTTGGCGTCTACTCTGGGCTCAGACAGGATGTGATTTGTCATCGACAATTTTCTCTGTTTATGGTGACTTATGGCTATAAACAATTTATAATGTGGCATTGACATCGGTTGAAGTATATATGTTATAAATAGAGAATACTACACGAGGTCTCATTACATACGAATTATACGAAACGAGTGTCCTTCCTATGGTATCTGACGTACGAGATTAGTATGCAACTACCCATACGTTGACCACGTGGGTAATAAATATTAATCTCGTACGTCACACGAGTGTCGTATCGCGTTGACCTGTGTCGTAACGACTTGACCTGAAATCCTAACGATTTGATTGGATAACCGATGACCTCTCAAGTAGGTCACATTCTGACGTAACTATTTTTTCATTCATAACAACACGTGAATTCATTCATTCTACAACTTAAATGCATTGTTGGAATGTAAACATTGCGAACGTTGCCGTGTCGCTGTTTAATTGTGAGTCGAACTGAGACATTATATCTGTCGAAAAACATAAACGCAATGTTTCCACCAGTGATGTTAGCCAAATGAAGCAACTGGAAACCAAGAAACGAGGTGCAACGGAGTAGTTTACTGTAGGAGGCTGTACGAGGCGATGACAACTGACATGCATCGTGACGTCGGTTACCATGGCAGTGACGTCATTAGTGTGACGTCATGCAAATATTGTACTACAGTACAAAACTCTTCCGCAACCTCTTTATGAAACCGGTTTCGGTTTGAAACCAAAAACATAACAAAAATACGCTATTTTGTCAATTTAAATGCATGTAAGGCGTGGGTAATAAATAAAATACCACACTCGGTCTCATTACATACGAATTATACGAAACTCGTGTCCTTCCTATGGTATCTGACCGAGCGAAAGCGAGGTCAGATAACATAGGAAGGACACTCGTTTCGTATAATTCGTATGTAATGAGACCTCGTGTAGTATTCTCTATATACGTAACAGATAAGGAGCCTACCTTCCACTGTTTTAGTATTTTGTAGCATGTATAGTACATTCTCCGTTTATGTCGAATACGTGTGTGAATGAACTATGGAGACGCTATTGTATTTTAATATAGTTAACATTATTATTATGCATTATCTGCTGGAATCTTAAAACATTTTAAGGTATTTTTATAAGAATTAATGCCTCATAAGACTGCGAGGCCAGGTGCTCTCCACTACCATTGAAATTTACCAAATGAAGCAGCTGGAATAGAACAACACGTGACATACCAATATATTAGCATTGAATATCAACTAACAATTAGTTAGATAACCAAATCAATAAACTCCAATATATCCAAAATATTTTTCTCAAATAAGTTATGGTATAGAGGAATGTGTCATTGAAAAAAATATGACTTTTTAAAAAATGTCCAAGTATCCTTTACCTGAAGCAGAATGTATACTTACTGATCTGGACGGATCTTCACATGATATCCGGATTCTATGAAGCAGGTGCGCGTCTGTAGGCGGCATCACCAGAACAGCTCTGGTGAAGTCTATGAATCACTGCCTCAATGCACCAAATGCAGCAAACGGAACTTGATGAGTCGTGTGCAATCTATATATTTCACCATGACAAATAATTGTGTTAGGTACAATAGTATAGGAGCTTGGGGGCGAACGTAGCGGCACAGAAAGCCTTGTCGTCCCAATTCTACCCGATTTTCTAATCCAAGATTCGATTTGATTATTAATATGGCCCTGTGTTCCATATCGTTGCACTCTCATTGTCGTCTATTAATACCGCTTTCAACAACGTTCCAGCTATGTGACACTGGTCCATAAATATGTCGAGTCCGGACCAGAAAATCTAGTGATTGTCGTCATTAGCACAGGTGTACACAGGTGGGACACGACGACAGTCATCTACCAAGTCACCGAGTCTGACCACCCGTTCCCTTTTGTCCCTTTTGTGACAGACATGCAATGTTGCTGATGACCCATTCGAACTCGAATCTAAACAGGGCTAATCTTACTGGTTTTACTAAAGAATCGATAAAATCTTCATACCTAAAAGCAAAGCAGTCTCCTCTGCCTCGAATAGTATTGTTGCTTTATCATAGATAAAGCGGTTTAGGGGCGGTGGGGTAGCGTAGTGGCTAAATTGTTCGCTTGTCACGCCGAAGACCCGGGTTCGATTCCCCACATTAGCACAATGCGTGAAGCCCATTTCTGGTGTCCCCCGCCGTGATATTGCTAAAAGCGGCGTAAAACTAAGCTCACTCACTCACCCTTATTTTGAATATATTTATTTTCATATTAAATCTACTTTATTGTGTCCACTTCGTCAGTGAGCGTGTTCCAATTTCAGGCAGGTAACCGTATGCTCGCGCCCAACGAAACGTGTCGGCTAAACAAATGAAAATATTCAGTAACATCTATTCTGTAACTTTAACCATTAGTTTGAATGCTGAATGCAAGGGAATTTCAATGGCAAAGAGTTGTACTTCTTAGATCAAATTCGAATTTTTTTTTCACTGTGTTCATTGTATTCCCGTATTTCGAGTAACTGAATTGGTCACGTGTTATTTCATTCATTGCGCAGTAAATGTAAAACAAAACGCCAATTCATATCTCATACACTGTCAGTCCGTAAATATGTTTCGGCAGTATTTTGTGTAAAATTCTCACAAATCAAACTTAGCGGTCATTTAATCATTTGAAACGTTGTCGCTGTACAATTCTAGTGTGTAAAGTACATATTAGGACTGTATGGCTAAATTCCATGTATAGTCATGAGTTTTGCGCACGTGTGTCACATCCCTTGTTTTTTATATAGTTCTATAGTCAGCTGACCTCGAGACTCGGTTGTCGGTGTCATGACTTGGTGATGCTAATGTTTAATTGTGTAAGCGCCTCTTTCCTCTTATTATCTGCTTGTTTTGTTATTGCGTTTCTTGACAAGAACATACATGCCATGATTCTATTAGACTTACAACTAGTCTCTGAAATGAACATATTTTACTGAAAAAAAGTTCATAGTAAAATAAAAAAATATAATCAAAAGGAGCCCTGAGACTTTCTTCATCCTGAAGCTGAGGAAATCTAGACTTGCCACATTTTCTAGACTTGCGTGGGCTTTCTTGGATATATTTACTTCAGGGTCTGTACGCCAGACTATGATTCTATATACAGCAATTGAAATTTCTCCCATACTCACCCAAAATGCGTTTTCCTGACCTAGCCAGACGTCCTTGTTGAGAACTGCTGTGCGTGCGTGCGTGTGACCTTTTCGTTAACTGCCCAGCGTTTGAACTATGTGGAACGAGTTCATGTACATGATCAGGCAAAAAGGAAAGTTATGGACTTTTTCAAACGGCATTCTAGTAGTTTCATCGCACGTTTTGTAGTATAAAATTAACCCATTCACGGACAGAAAACTATGCACCACGTATCAATGACGGTCACTGCTAACGAACTTCATACCAACATCTAAAGGTCAATTGCAGTTTTGCTTTGATGTCAATGAACACTGTGCGAGTGCATGCGAGTGAGATTTTAAAACTAGTATTTCATCTAGACTGTACACACGTCACGTGGAAAATAGTCATGAAATATATTTTTATGAGTCTAAATCATGAACAGTGAACTATTATTATATACTTTGTTTCGTGCTGCAAGTACACTTATCATGAAAGGCTGTGGCAGACAAACGATCGTATTTGTGTCCGAAACAGTGCAAGATTTGTAGCATGTGAGTTTTGATCTGACAGGTTAAAAAAAAGTAAGTACCCATGTTTGAGGGTGGGTAAAATGTTACAATGAATTTGGCGATTTGAATAGCGATGTATTTGGTACCAGGATCAAAGATGTGTTTTGGACCTTGGGTTTCGGTATTTTGGAGACATTTTCAGTTTTGTAACATTTCATAACGTTTGTAATAGTTTGGTCACAGCCACTTTTCAAGTTGATACGTTCTTTTGTCCAGCAGTTTATTTTATAAACAAACGTCACTGGTACGTACATTCAATATTTGTGGCTTAGGACCAAACTCAATGCGAAATCACTCTTTTAAGTAAATATGCCATCACAATTTTAGGTTATTACTGAATATATTATTGCGTATTATTGACAGAAATAACAATTATTTATCGTTTTGATGTAGCTCGGAAAAACATATATATCCAGAAATAAATAGCGTGTATGAAATACAGCAACGATATTTTATGTACGCATCTGTAGGTTTAGTATCGAAGGGGAAGAAACTTTTGTTGGCTTCATTTCGTGCCAGCGCCAGGACTATGTCCCTTGGACCATATCATGAAGGACTATGTGGGTTAACGTGAGCTAACTATCCTAACGGCCATCGTTCCATAGTTCTCGCAGTGGGCATTTGTGAAGAAAAATGTTTTTTTTATCATTCGGAGGTATAAAATTTCCAAATTGTAATAACTAATTATGTACATTGTCAAAGCGAATGTTGAACAATCTACATATACTGATTAAGCACCGTTGAATATGAATAGGACACAGAAGTGGCGTAAACTTTCGTGGTTTCTTGTAACTGGAATTGATTTTAACTTGCAAATGAACAGTACAACGATCATTGTTGTAATCTGTACAAAAGACACACAAACATTTTAGACAAATCTTCATTTAAATATAGCTTTAAATCAACTTAAAGGTAAGATTAGTGTAAAATGAAAACATATCTCTACATTTTTATGTCAATCGCACGATGGATTCCAAGTACAGTGTGTGCAAGTGCTTTCAGCTTACGCACGAGACAGTTTACGTGCGCTTCAGTTGTAAGCTGTTTATCCTAAATGGGATATTTTACTTCTCCTCACTCGAATTCCGCGAACTGACGATACTGTGGCTGCCGTGCGTGTGAGTAGAAAGGCAATAAAAAAAACGTAGGGAAAGACTGACTTGTCTGATCTAGTGCTTCATGGTACCGTGCTGACGGTATTCTGGGGGAAACTGAGATTGTTTTAACGCTGTCGCTGTTCTAGGCATGGCACACTTGGTATAAGAGAAGGCTCGTTAATCATGTACCATTCATCTGTCTCTAACTTCTGGTACTGAATGCACGAAGACGCTGTCCACTACAGCATAGAAGACCATTTCCCCTACAGGTAATGAGCGAGTATCAGTGTTAAAACTTGATGATTACAGAGGCTAAATGCCCACAACGGCAGGTTTTCGGAATCGAACCCGCCTCAAGTGTAAGCGTGTAATCTATCTACATCGCCTCCTACCCATATATCTATATTATTATGACTATGTATGGCGGTTTGCCAATTAAAATTATTCTCTTTTTGAAATCGCTAGACGCCCACAGCACATTTACTTAGAGCTAATTTACAGCAGGGTTAGTAATGAGTGAGTCTAGTTTTACGCCGCTTTTTTACAATATTCCAGCAACATCACGGCGGGGGACACCAGAAATGTGCTTCACACAATGTACCAATGTGGAGAATCGAACCCGGGCCTTCGGCGTGACGAGCGAACGCTTTAACCACTAGGCAACCCCACCGCCCCGCAAGGTTAGTAGCAGGGCGAGGATGCAGACATATATGCACATGCTCATGCACGTGTGTGTGTGAGTGAGTGTGCGTGCGTGTGTGTGCGTGTGTTTCTTATCAGTTAATGCGCTATATGCACGACTAAATGCAAAATCAGAAAACTACTCATGCCAATACGAAAAAACTGACGATCTTGTTTATCTTCACATGTGCTTTTATTTTCAAAGGACACGGTCAATGGAAATTAGATATGAATCATTCCACTTCGTGTACCGCGCAGGTTCCAGACCAAAAAAACGAACATTTTGCAAGTGAAACAAGGTTATATAAACAGAAACGGCACACACGAAGATGTTTTACAGGTAATATCATACAGGGTGAAATTGACTGGTGTATATTAACAACATATAAACGCTGAAAGTTTCAAAGGGCGATGTACAAAAGCGACTTATAAACACTATAAATGTCTGCGGTTAGGAGTTGAATGAGGGTATTTTGTTAGCAGGAATAGCCTCTGCAAGCGAAAACACTGCAGCCGTGTTAACATACAGTAGCAACAATAAGCTAGTGAAACTTGATATCCTTCGTAGGTTGGTGTTAATGGAAGGGATTATGCATGTCCTGGACATCATAAACGTATTGGATTCAGCCTGTACATCGTACTTCGTTTGGGTTCCAGCGCTCACTTACTTTTTCTTTCATTTGTTAGGTTTTGTGTAACGCCATGCTGCAGTGCTCTACGTCTGTGCACCTTTCACGCATAAACAGGGCGAGATTTCTCGCCAACAGCGTTGCTCTATGTTTACGCCATATCTCTAAGGTCGTAATAGTTGTGTTGACCCGTTGAACTAATTGAAATGGTGGCATTGTGAAGGACAGTTAGAGTGCACTTACTCGTGAATGAGGGGAAGTAGGATTTTATGTCGCTTTTAGCAATATTCCAGTACTATTCCAGTGGGGCCACAGAAATGGGCTTCACTAATTGTACCGTTATACGTATATCCGGAATTGAGTGAGTGAGTGAATTTTACGTCGCATCGGCATTATTTCAGTCACATAGCGATGAGACCAAGTCTGCACACTCACACACTTTAATTACAAAGTCCAAAGGAGTTTCTTAACGTCCGGAATTGAACATATACGCTGATGAATAGCGAGCGTTCCCGTACAGACGGTTACCGCTCCACCACAACCAATTGTCAAAAGGTTAAAAAACAAAAGTATGAGTGACTGATGGAGTTAAGACAGCTTTCAACATTACCCCTTTCTGTTCCCGCGTTTTGGTTGAAAGTATGAATTGTGTGTGTGTGTGTGTGTGTGAGAGAGAGAGAGAGAGAGAGAGAGAGAGAGAGAGAGAGAGAGAGAGAGAGAGAGAGAGAGAGAGAGAGAGAGAGAGAGAGAGAGAGAGAGAGAGAATTTAGTTTTACGCCTCCTTTAGTCTTATTTCAGCAAGGGAGGGAGACCAGAAATGGGCTTCACACTTTGTACCCAAGTGGGGAATCGAACCAGGGCCTTCGGCGTGACGAGCGAAAGCTTTAACCACTAAGGTATCCTACTGGCCCTAAAGTATGAGGAAAACCTCGAGGGAGGGCATAGCCGATTAGGTTTTGTCATGACCAAGATCATAAGCAGGGCGAATATTGAAGATATACTGCTGACAAAGCGAATGAGTGAATGGGTTGTGTTTGACGCCATTTGAACAGGTTTTCAAGATGATAAACTGCTAAATTGTGTTCTTGAGGAGGTTCATGAATATAAAACAGCGGACCTATCCTCTTACCGTAACTGTGACGTCATTGGGAGCGGTCCAAGTTCGATTCCCCAGCTGTAAAATCATGAAGCCCATGCCGGTGTCCCATATTGCTGGAATATTAGTTAAAGCGGCGTAAAACCCAAATCACTCACTCACTCATTCACTTAACCTCTTGTCAACGGAATACTACGTACATAATTTTCCAGTGAAAGAATACACCTCTTTAGAAGGTATTGCACACGTGCCTATTTAGGGGCGGTGGGGTAGCCTAGTGGTAAAAAGCGCTGGCTCGTCACGCCGAAGACCCAGGTTCGAATCCCCACATGGGTACATTTAGACTAAGGCTTAGTCTCTGAATATATACAATTTTGAAAGTAACAAACAAGCCCATTTATATTGAAAAGGAGCCCTAGGGAGACCAGAGATTCAGAACCTGAGGAAATCTAGACTTTCTTTATTTAGGGCTTTAGCACTGCAGAGAGGGCTTGGCAGTAGGGAAATTAATGTGGTTCTGGGACTGTGAGACAGACTAGGGTACATTGTGTGAAGCCAATTTCTGGTGTCCCCCGCCGTGATGTTGCTGGAATATTGCTAAAAGCGGCGTAAAACCAAACTCAGTCAGTCGTGCCTATTTCACATGATAAGTATTCTTTTTCTCTCGACCTCTAACTTCATGCAAGCAGACAACGGGCCACTCTTCGTCACAGCTACGCTAAACGCAGTCAGCCCAAGAGTCCTCCTTGGGGAGCCTTAATAATTTTCTATGTGGTTTGAAGATAACAAGCTTTATCTTTTTGGTCAAATAAAATTTGGACGTTGTCCCGAATACCCACCATAAACAAACCGTCTCCTGCACTGACTCAGCAGGTACTCTCTCATAAAATTATGTTAATTGACGCTGGGCTCGAAATGCTTTATGGGGTGCTCATCACTGTTTTCGCGAATGTTTCTGGTTTGTTACAAGTAAAATTGGTCACACTCGAACATCAAGAATAGGGGTTGATCAGGTCCCTCGGTAAATCTAGACGCTGCCGACCCATGACCGGTGTCCCCCATTCTCCCCAGGACACCTGCTGGCAGCAGCCCATCAGTCACGTCTTCTTCACTGTCTCATCGGAATATTTATGTTATCCAGTGTCTCCCGCCCTCTCCCTGCAGTTGTATTGGTGGGGGTATTGCCACTATCGTGTATCGGTTTATAGGATCGCTAAGCGGGCACCTGCTTCGGTAATTAGTCAAGTTGATAAGATGCCTTGTGCTCCTTGACAATACCGACAGGGTTGACTCGGTACAGAGTCCTCGCCGATTTAATGATTATGTCAAATATTCCTTGCAATGTTGCATGCTACCACCAAATAGGATTGCTCGTCTTATTTGGAATTTTGATAACTTTGCGAAATACGACCAAGTGCAAGTGTCAGATTCGTGTCAGATAGCGCCTTAATGGTGGGAAAAGATGAAGAGATATCGCATTCTTATAAACGTTCATTTCACATAAAGGTATTTCCTTTTGTGGATGATACTTTCATGAAAAACCGGCATTTGTGTTCGATATGTCTTCATTTATTTATTGTGGTAAAAGCTGTTGGCCATACAATCCGCATCATGTTCTCCACAGCTGGCTTGGGACACAGCTATATATTACTTCCTGAACACGCTGGCTTAACACATTGGTGGCGTGTTCATGCACTGATACGATTTAATTGTTAGATCACTGCTATACTAGACCACATAATTATAGCTTCAACTCTGTCATCACAACACCTCTGACACCGAGGCTTTCAAAATGGGATATAAATCCACGATGGGAAACATTAAAATGGTTTCTCATGATTTTGTTAGGGTTCAAATGGATTTAGATGGAAAGCTTTCCTCGTGAAGAAAAGAGTCATTTCAGATGGTTCAACGGGTGTGAATTCCGAAGAACACATTACCTTTTTATTTTGGTCTTTATAACAGACAATTTTAAACAGATTGATATATCGTTTACAGGAGATTGTATAATTCTGAAATATCACACACGTCATGTATGTTTTAATGCGGTGTATCAAATCCGTTAAATATCACCAGACAAGGCTATGCGATCGTATTGTGAAAACTATTAACATTTCGAAATTGAAAATAATATTCCAAGTATCTCATAACAGACAACCCTAAAATAGCATGTCTGATCTCCTACGCGAAAGTCCTTTCCACGTGTTCTTGTGCTCAACCCCCATAATGAGGTATGAAGGACGACGGTAATGATGGCAAAAATAATAAATGAACAGGTGCAGTCGTTGAAATACTAACCTAAACTGTTATTTAATGGATACATAACTCATTTAATATTGATACGTTTTGTTAAACACCTCAGTAATGAATCACTCCGTGTATATTAGGAAACTTTCCAGGACTTGTGTAGGCTTTAGACGTTGACAACGGGTGTGAAAGCACCGGGGTTCTTAATGAGGGCGTATCTGTCTTTACAAAACTTTCCGATATTTATATTCTGTTGCTATCGGTCCCAACTTTTAGACTTAAATGGTCTTGGGTTCGAATCCCGGGTTACTCTGATTATTGTTCTAGGTTTGTCAGCATCGTACCGTCCGTTATCGATGGCTTCGCGAAGGTGATAACTGCATCACTTCGGGCTGCCCTGTTGTGATATAACTGTTATACTGCTCAAAGCGTTGTTAATACAAACTCACTCACTCGCTCATTTTATATGGTTTTACGCTGCATTTATCAATATCCATCAAAATTTCGGCGGGGGACCCCAGAAATTGGCTTCAAACATTGTACCCATGTGAGGAATCGAACCCGGATCTTCATCGTGACAAGCGGACACTTTGACCATAAGGCTATCCAACCGCCTCAAACTTGAAGATTTTGTTTAGACTGTTTTGATCGACGACATGTACGTTTGTTGTTTCATTTAAATATCTGAGTGCTGCAAATGTGATTTACATGCATACACAGTTTGTAGAAGTACGCACGAACTCGACACTTGTGGAGCTGTTTCAGCAGTGAGTGAGTTTGGTTTAACGCCGCTTTGATCAATATTTCAATTTTATGAAGGCGTTTCACCTTGACCGGCGAAAGCCCGGTACTGCAGCTCTCAAGACCAGACAGCTGAAACTTGTGACGGCGGATATTTCTAGAAACATAATCAAGCCGAATCTGTCGAAGTTCATTAGTCCATTAACTTTTAGTGGCTTGGCACCTTGCGGTCTCTCCAAGAAATGTTGTTTCACATGTCATTTTATTGCAACGTGCTCTCTATCTTGTACCGATATTTACGATATGAGTTCGTGGCACAGAATGTCAAGATTCACCGATTCGTTGATGGATTGCAGTCGTAACGCAGGATTGTTCCCGAGGAGTCATATCTTAAAATTCGTTTTATTGGCGGATGAGGCAGTAGTAGTGGTAGTAGTTGTAGTAGTAGTAGTAGTAGCAGTAGTAGTAGTAGTAGTAGTAGTAGTAGTAGTAGCAGCAGCAGTAGCGATGGTAGAAGACGGCAGTAGTAGTAGTTGTGGAAGTTGTCGACCTAACATTCATAAGGTCATTGAGGGAGAGAACATCTGTAGCTCCTCCACTATTGGTAGAGTGGAAGTTGCACAGGCAAAAGGTAGATTAGTACTGTTGGTAGAGTGTTTGTTTCACATGTAATGGGTAGATTAGTGCAGTTGGTAGAGTGGAAGTTGCACAGGCAAAAGGTAGATTAGTACTGTTGGTAGAGTGTTTGTTTCACATGTAATGGGTAGATTAGTGCAGTTGGTAGAGTGTTTGTTTCACATGTAATGGGTAGATTAGTGCAGTTGGTAGAGTGTTTGTTCCACATGTAATGGGTAGATTAGTGCAGTTGGTAGAGTGTTTGTTTCACATGTAATGGGTAGATTAGTACTGTTGGTAGAGTGGCAGTTGCACAGGTAATAGGTAGATTAGTACAGTTGGTAGAGTGTTTGTTTCACAGGTAATAGCTAGATTAGTACTGTTGGTAGTGTGTTTGTTCCACAGGTAATAGGTAGATTAGTACTGTTGGTAGAATGGCAGTAGTATTGGTAATAGGTAGATTATTGCAGTTGGTAGATTGTTTGTTCCACAGGTAATAGGTAGATTAGTACTGTTGGTAGAGTGGCAGTTGCACAGGTAATAGGTAGATTAGTACAGTTGGTAGAGTGTTTGTTCCACAGGTAATAGGTAGATTAGTACTGTTGGTAGTGTGTTTGTTCCACAGGTAATAGGTAGATTAGTACTGTTGGTAGAGTGGTAGTAGCACAGGTAATAGGTAGATTGGTACTGTTGGTAAAGTGGTTGTAGCACAGGTAATAGGTAAATTAGTGCTGTTGGTAGAGTGTTTGTTCCACAGGTAATAGGTAGATTAGTACTGTTGGTAGAATGGCAGTTGCACAGGTAATAGGTAGATTAGTGTTGTTGGTAGAGTGGTAGTAGCATAGGTAATAGGTAGATTAGTACTGTTGGTAGAGTGGTAGTAGCACAGGTAATAGGTAGATTAGTACTGTTGGTAAAGTGGTAGTAGCACAGGTAAAAGGTCAATTAGTACTGTTGGTAGACTGGTAGTAGCACAGGTAATAGGTAGATTAGTACTGTTGTTAAAGCGGTAGTAGTACAGGTAATAGGCAAATTAGTACTGTTGGTAGAGCGGTATTTGCACAGGTAATAGGTAGATTAGTGCTGTTGGTAGAGCGGTATTTGCACAGGTAATAGGTGGATTAGTGCTGTTGGTAGAATGGTAGTAGCACAGGTACTAGGTAGATTAGTGCTGTTGGTAGGTAGATTAGTGTTGTTGGTAGAGTGGTAGTAGTACAGGTAATAGGTAGATTAGTGTTTTGGTAGAGTGGTAGTAGCACAGGTAATAGGTAGATTAGTGCTGTTGGTAGAGTGGTAGTAGCACAGGTAATAGGTAGATTAGTGTTGTTGGTAGAGTTGTAGTAGTACAGGTAGTAGGTAGATTAGTGTTGTTGGTAGAGTGGTAGTAGCACAGGTAATAGGTAGATTAGTGCTGTTGGTAGAGTGGTAGTAGTACAGGTAATAGGTAGATTAGTACTGTTGGTAGAGTGGTAGTAGCACAGGTAATAGGTAGATTAGTGTTGTTGGTAGAGTGGTAGTAGTACAGGTAATAGGTAGATTAGTGTTGTTGGTAGAGTGGTAGTAGCACAGGTAATAGGTAGATTAGTACTGTTGGTAGAGTGGTAGTAGCACAGGTAATAGGTAGATTAGTGTTGTTGGTAGAGTGGTAGTAGCACAGGTAGGCAGGTAGATTAGTGTTGTTGGTAGAGTGGTAGTAGCACAGGTAATAGGTAGATTAGTGCTGTTGGTAGAGTGGTAGTAGCACAGGTAATAGGTAGATTAGTGTTGTTGGTAGAGTGGTAGTAGCACAGGTAATAGGTAGATTAGTGCTGTTGGTAGAGTGGTAGTAGCACAGGTAATAGGTAGATTAGTGTTGTTGGTAGAGTGGTAGTAGCACAGGTAATAGGTAGATTAGTGCTGTTGGTAGAGATGGTAGTAGCACAGGTAATAGGTAGATTAGTACTGTTGGTAGAGTGGTAGTAGCACAGGTAATAGGTAGATTAGTGTTGTTGTTGGTAGTAGACAGTGGGTAGTAGCAGAGTGGTAGTAAGGTAATAGGTAGATTAGTGCTGTTGGTAGAGTAGTTGGTAGAGGTAATGGGTAGTTAGTACTGTCGGTAGAGTGGTAGTAGCACAGGTAATAGGCAGATTAGTGCTGTTGGTAGAGTGGTAGTAGCACAGGTAATAGGCAGATTAGTGCTGTTGGTAGACTGGTAGTAGCACAGGTAATAGGTAAATTAGTACTGTTGGTAGAGCGGTATTTGCACAGGTAATAGGTAGATTAGTGCTGTTGGTAGAGTGGTAGTAGCACAGGTAATAGGTAGATTAGTACTGTTTGTAGAGTGGTAGTAGCACAGGTAATAGGTAGATTAGTACTGCTGCCTGAAGCTTTGACAGGTGAGTAAGGGTTCATAGGGGACGCAATCGTGACATAATTTGACCTCGCCTATAATAAATTTCAGCTAAAAGTGCCGAACTGAGTGCACTTATGGACGTGTAAACCAGTTCATTACCTTACACCCGTTTGAGCACACTACATGGGCGCGCTGAGTCATTCAGCAGGGAGATCAGGTGGCTGTCAGCCCGACTGGGGGTCCTCCTGATTGATCGATACTCTGGCATTACCAACCAACCATAAACCTCACAACAATCGCCCACTGACGTTAACCCTTCAACTTGTAATACTATCCTATCTTGTCACTTCACTATTCACAACAAGGCGAAGCACAGCAACACCCAGTAATGATAATGTCATCGCAGTTCGTTTCTGTTCGGGTTCAAGTGTTTGTAGATCTGTAGCTTCCTACGAACATTATAAATATGAATTTGAAAAGAGTGTATAATAACTGTGACCGGCTGAATTCGTTCAAGGTTTTTCGAGTTGAGGGTTGTGTACTTGATACTATTCTGTTTAGGTCCTTTGAAAAGGATAATAGTTTTGCATTATTAACGTAAACCATACGCGGAAAGATTGTGTTTGTTGTCTAACGGCCTACATATTCATCAAGCTTGTCAGGGAACCTGGCCACCATATCCTAATGGGCGACGAGCATGGGTTGCGGAAGCCCAATTCGGAAAATGTTCACTATAAAACTTTGAGCCAAAAATAAAATCGACCAATCCGAGTTTAGCTTAGCGAGGCTAGTAAGCAGGCACCGTTGTAGTCAACTTCAGGAGAAACCAGTTTTAGACGTGGGGATGTATTGCGTATTAAACGATTTCGTAGACTATATGTGTGTCTAGCCAAACGGCACAGTCTGGACTACATAATCAGGAAACATATTGGTGGCGGTCGTTTGCAATATGCCTATCACAATGTGAAGATGAAGTTTATGTCTTTTTTGTCCCTTGTACAGGGAGTATGTGATTGTGTGCTGACAGTTAATGCTTTACCTTAATCCCAATCCAATAAGAACGGTACCACTAGGATACTTTCCACAGCAGTCCCGCTCCTCCGGCCTTTATAGACAGGACCAAGTCGTCACTGAAGCATCCACTCTACAATGCTGCACGCTGACATGGATCGTTTCAATTTCCCCGGGGTTTACGATCATATTTCTCGGAGATGATTGAGTATGTTTTCTTTAGGAGATTGAAATATTCTCTTTACGATCGGTTTTACGAGCGATATCGTTTTTATGAGCGATTTCTTCGGAAGCGTCTGCATACATGTTCAAATGGCATTTTCTAGGGAAAATTATACGTGTGGACACGGGACAGGTCTGGTAGTTTGACAGGTAGCCTTTAACACACTTTATAAGGATATATCATATATCTGGAGGCATACACATACCACTTCTCAACTTTCTAAAGAGGGTCTGTCGGATTTCACTTTGTAGACAATAAGACGATACTCAAGACGTTGAGGAGATATTTCATATTTTGGTTGGGTGTATGCTTCTCAACTTGTCCCAGTGTAGCTATGAAATATACCTCATAAACCGTATGTCTGAACTGCCCATAACTACAAGTCCGAGCTATCCGACTACTGTAAATGTGAACCCCATCTGAACTACCCATAACTACAAGTCTGTGGATCTAAATTTACCAACTCTTATAAAATTGAACTACTTCACCATTGTGAATCTGAATATCTGGACTTCCCCAATGAAGTCCCTTAACTATCCTCATCCCTATACATCTGAACTGCTGTACATCTGAACTAAAACACTGCTGTAACTATGACGAACCTCACGTCTGTAATCTGATATTTAGTCCGTAGATGCATCAACACTGGTGTTTAGTCCGCAGATGCATCACTACTGGTGTTTAGTCCGTAGATGCATCACCACTGGTGTTTAGTCCGTAGATGCATCACCACTGGTGTTTAGTCCGTAGATGCATCACCACTGGTGTTTAGTCCGTAGATGCATCACTACTGGTGTTTAGTCAGTAGATGCATCACCACTGGTGTTTAGTCCGTAGATGCATCACCACTGGTGTTTAGTCCGTAGATGCATCACTACTGGTGTTTAGTCCGTAGATGCATCACTACTGGTGTTTAGTCCGTAGATGCATCACCACTGGTGTTTAGTCCGTAGATGCATCACCACTGGTGTTCAGTCCGTAGATGCATCACTATTGGTTTTTAGTCCGTAGATGCATCACTACTGGTGTTTAGTCCGTAGATGCATCACTACTGGTGTTTAGTCCGTAGATGCATCAATACTGGTGTTCAGTCCGTAGATGAGACATCATTACTGGTGTTTAGTCCGTAGATGCATCACTACTGGTGTTATTCCGTAGAAACATCGACATTGGTGTTTAGACCGTAATGCATCACCACTGGTGTTTAGTCCGTAGATGAGACATCACTACTGGTGTTTAGTCCGTAGATGCATTTAGGCCGTAGATGCATCGACATTGGCGTTTAGACCGTAATGCATCACCACTGTTGTTTAGGCCGTAGATGCATCACCACTGGTGTTTAGTCCGTAGATGCATCACCACTGGTGTTTAGTCCGTAGATGCATCACTACTGGTGTTTAGTCCGTAGATGCATCAACACTGGTGTTTAGTCCGTAGATGCATCACTACGGGTGTTTAGTCCGCAGATGCATCACTACTGGTGTTTAGTCCGTAGATGCATCACCACTGGTGTTTAGTCCGTAGATGCATCACCACTGGTGTTTAGTCCGCAGATGCATCACCACTGGTGTATAGTCAGTAGATGCATCACTACTGGTGTTAAGTCCGTAGATACATCGACATTGGTGTTTAGTCCGTAGATGCATCACTACTGGTGTTTAGTCCGTAGATGCATCACCACAGGAGTTTAGTCCGTAGATGCATCACTACTGGTGTTTAGTCCGTAGATGCATCACTACTGGTGTTTTTCCGTAGATACATCGACATTGGTGTTTAGACCGCAATGCATCACTGCTGGTGTTTACTCCTTAGATGCATTTAGTCCGTAGATGCATCACTACTGGTGTTTAGTCCGTAGATGCATCACTATTGGTTTTTAGTCCGTAGATGCATCACTACTGGTGTTTAGTCCGTAGATGCATCACTACTGGTGTTTAGTCCGTAGATGCATCACTACTGGTGTTCAGTCCGTAGATGAGACATCATTCCTGGTGTTTAGTCCGTAGATGCATCACCACTGGTGTTTAGTCCGTAGATGCATCACTACTGGTGTTAAGTCAGTAGATGAGAAATCACTACTAGTGTTTAGTCCGTAGATGCATTTAGGCCATAGATGCATCGACATTGGTGTTTAGACCGTAATGCATCACCACTTGTGTTTAGTCCGTAGATGCATCACTACTGGTGTTTTTCCGTAGATACATCGACATTGGTGTTTAGACCGTAATGCATCACCACTGGTGTTTAGTCAGTAGATGAGACATCACTACTGGTGTTTAGTCCGTAGATGCATTTAGGCCGTAGATGCATCGACATTGGTATTTAGACCGTAATACATCACTACTGGTGTTTAGTCCGTAGATACATCACTATTGGTTTTTAGTCCGTAGATGCATCACTACTGGTGTTTAGTCCGTAGATGCATCACTACTGGTGTTTAGTCCGTAGATGCATCACTACTGGTGTTCAGTCCGTAGATGAGACATCATTCCTGGTGTTTAGTCCGTAGATGCATCACTACTGGTGTTAAGTCAGTAGATGAGAAATCACTACTAGTGTTTAGTCCGTAGATGCATTTAGGCCATAGATGCATCGACATTGGTGTTTAGACCGTAATGCATCACCACTGGTGTTTAGTCCGTAGATGCATCACTACTGGTGTTTAGTCCGTAGATACATCGACATTGGTGTTTAGTCCGTAATACATCACCACTGGTGTTTAGTCCGTAGATGCATCACTACTGGTGTTTAGTCAGTAGATGCATCACTACTGGTGTTTAGTCCGTAGATGCATCAACACTTGTGTTTAGTCCATAGATGCATCACCACAGGAGTTTAGGCCGTATATGCATCACCACTGGTGTTTAGTCCGTAGATGAGACATCACCACTGGTGTTTAGTCTGTAGATGCATCACTACTGGTGTTTAGTCCGAAGATGCATCACTACTGGTGTTTATTCCGTAGATACATCGACATTGATGTTTAGGCCGTAATGCATCACCACTGGTGTTTAGGCCGTAGATGCATCACTACTGGTGTTTAGTCTGTAGATACATCGACATTGGTGTTTAGGCCGTAGATGCATCACCACTGGTGTTTAGTCCGTAGATGAGACATCACCACTGGTGTTCAGACCGTAATGCATCACGACTGGTGTTTAGTCCGTAGATGCATCACTACTGGTGTTTAGTCCGTAGATACATCGACATTGGTGTTTAGGCCGTAATGCATCACCACTGGTGTTTAATCCGTAGATGCATCACTACTGGTGTTATTCCGTAGATACATCGACATTGGTGTTTAGACCGTAATGCATCACCACTGGTGTTTAGTCCGTAGATGAGACATCTCTACTGGTGTTTAGGCTGTAGATGCATCGACATTGGTGTTTAGACCGTAATGCATCACCACTGGTGTTTAGTCCGTAGATGCATCACTACTGGTGTTTAGTCTGTAGATACATCGACATTGGTGTTTAGGCCGTAGATGCATCACCACTTGTGTTTAGTCCGTAGATGAGACATCACTACTGGTGTTTAGTCCGTAGATGAGACATCACTACTGGTGTTTAGTCCGTAGATGCATCACTACTGGTGTTTAGACCGTAGATACATCGAGATTGGTGTTTATACCGTAATGCATCACCACTTGTGTTTAGTCCGTAGATGCATCACCACTGTTGTTTAGACCGTAATGCATCACCACTGGTGTTTAGACCGTAATGCATCACCACTGGTGTTTAGTCCGTAGATGCATCACTACTGGTGTTTAGTCCGTAGATGCAACACTACTGGAGTTTATTCCGTAGATGCATCACTACTGGTGTTATTCCGTAGATACATCGACATTGGTGTTTAGACCGCAATGCATCACTACTGGTGTTTAGTCCGTACATGAAACATCACTACTGGTGTTTCGTCCGTAGATGCATTTAGGCCGTAGATGCATCGACATTGGTGTTTATACTGTAATGCATCACTACTGTTGTTTAGTCCGTAGATGCATCACCACTGTTGTTTAGTCCGTATATGCATCACTACTGGTGTTTAGTCCGTAGATGCATCACCAATGGTGTTAAGTCCGCAGATGCATCACTACTGGTGTTTAGTCCGTAGATGCATCACTACTGGTGTTTAGTCCGTAGATGCATCACTACTGGTGTTTAGTCCGTAGATGCATCACCACTGGTGTTTAGTCCGTAGATGCATCACTACGGGTGTTTAGTCCGCAGATGCATCACTACTGGTGTTTAGTCCGTAGATGCATCACCACTGGTGTTTAGTCCGTAGATGCATCACCACTGGTGTTTAGTCCGCAGATGCATCACCACTGGTGTATAGTCAGTAGATGCATCACTACTGGTGTTAAGTCCGTAGATACATCGACATTGGTGTTTAGTCCGTAGATGCATCACCACTGGTGTTTAGTCCGTAGATGCATCACCACTGGTGCTTAGGCCGTAGATGCATCACTACTGGTGTTTAGTCCGTAGATGCATCACTACTGGTGTTTAGTCCGTAGATGCATCACTACTGGTGTTTAGTCCGTAGATGCATCGCTACTGGTGTTTAGTCCGTAGATGCATCATTACTGGTCCGTAGATGTATTTAGGCCGTAGATGCATCGACATTGGTGTTCAGTCCGTAGATGAGACATCACTACTGGTGTTTAGTCCGTAGATGAGACATCACTACTGGTGTTTAGTCCGTAGATGCATTTAGGCCGTAGATGCATTGACATTGGTGTTTAGACCGTAATTCATCACCACTGGTGTTTAGTCCGTAGATGCATCACTACTGGTGTTAAGTCAGTAGATGAGAAATCACTACTAGTGTTTAGTCCGTAGATGCATTTAGGCCATAGATGCATCGACATTGGTGTTTAGACCGTAATGCATCACCACTTGTGTTTTGTCCGTAGATGCATCACTACTGGTGTTATTCCGTAGATACATCGACATTGGTGTTGAGACCGTAATGCATCACCACTGGTGTTTAGTCCGTAGATGAGACATCACTACTGGTGTTTAGTCCGTAGATGCATTTAGGCCGTAGATGCATCGACATTGGTGTTTAGACCGTAATGCATCACCACTGGTGTTTAGTCCGTAGATGCATCACCACTGGTGTTTAGACCGTAATGCATCACCACTGGTGTTTAGTCCGTAGATGCATTTAGGCCGTAAATGCATCACCACTGTTTTTTAGTCTGTAGATGCATCACCACTTGTGTTTTAGATTATGTGTTTTCATTGTGTGTAAGACTATATATTACCTATTAGCACATTGTGTGTATACCTATTAAGAAAACCAAGCTAAAATTACTAATCACCAGCATGACAAGAATGTGATGTTTCAGCATAATGTTGACATGTCAGTATTACAGGGATAACATATTATCGATGCTGTATACGGCATTTATATTTGCATTTATTGGATATGAATACCTACATAATGACTGATATGTTGCACTTAGTACAATATTAAGGGAATGTTTGACATTAATGATGTGTAGGTTCCAGACGGGTATCGCGAGGGGTTATAGATGCATATACGCCGGAAGTGACGCATGTGTTGACGTTTACAGGTGGGTGACGACCACGGGTCTGGTATTGTGTTTAATATCCAGTGACAATGACAGGGTTGAGCTGTGGATCTGAATCAGCGATCAGTGGATCCTGCCGGGCAACAGTGGACGGCTCAGACCTCTTTATTACGCTACAACACTAAGAATAATACCTGTGTTCAATCTTGTAACTTGTTTCCGACAATGTATGCATTCAATTTTGTTATCGCGTGGCTGTGTTCAATCTTGTAACTTGTTTCCGACAAATTATTCCTTTTTGTTATTGCGTGGTAAACGGGCAATGAAATAAAATCCTAATTATTTCTGGCTGTGAAGGTGCTTATGACTCCGACAACAAATGATTTTGATTTGATATAAATGGTTTGTTCATCTTATTTTATCATATTAAACCTGAAATCTTATCTGTACTAATCAAACTTGTTAAAGATTGCATGACATTAAGTGAAGTGAAATGGAAGAATAGGGTATATAAAACTTATCATAAGTTCTCAATACATTTATAAGAATGAAACAAATGACTGCCATACCTATAAAGTCGCTGACGTCAGCAATATGTCATCCTTTGACTTTGCGACTCTGATTGCAGATATAAATGACAGAGGGTTGAGTGGGCTGAAAGTCTACACACTGACATTCATAATATATGATACACTAAAGATACTTTTTTGTATTGAAGTACTGAGCCTATTGTGTTACTTTTTTCTCATGACATTGGCTGTTTCATATTCGTGAAAATCATCGCAACTCTAACTGTATTTCCGGGTGAAATTTGGTACTTCGAATTTATGCTGATACCAGTACAACTAGAAATACATACATACACCAGAAAAAATATGTTCATTTTCTTTCAACAGATGATGTGTATTCTTCGCAAGAGACACTTTAACGGTGAGCATAGTTTCATTATTAACGTATTTCACTCTGGCAATTATTACAACAAAAATAGGGAAATAAAACATATATTTACGAAACACGGGACCTGGACGCTAAACTGACTGAGTTTCACAGGGGCTTGTTTTGCTGAAAATAATACGTCCTGGGTCCTACAAGCGTACACTGATATCCATATACATATAAAGAAGACGTCTTCTTTATATGTATATGGATATCTTCTTTAAATGTATATGGATATCAGTGTACGCTTGTAGGACCCAGGACGTATTATTTTCAGCAAAACAAGCCCCTGTGCTGAGTTTCAAGTTCAGCATATGTGAAATATAAAAGGATGTCTTCAACGCTGGCTATTAAGACGTAAGGTTATTGATATGGAATTGTCAACAAACACGTTGATGAACCTAGTTCATCATTCCTCCTCCACCACCTCTCCGTGTGCATTACAAGGACTACCTATTGGACACGTAAGCGTACTCAAGGACCTCCCATTCTGTGCCATATTATCTACATGCGTTATAGTTAAAACATTGACATAGCAGGGTTTGAACCTGTGAAGGTGAGCATGAGGTACCGACCGACGTGATGGTGGTAATGTCATTGCCCTGGCTTCGCGCTGACCTGGAACTGACCGCGGTAGGAGCATCAAAGATCGTGTCATTAATAAAAAGCAAACAACTGACCGGAACCACCTGACCTAACGACACGTGTCACGGATACCTTCAACCAATCAGAATTCACCCCGGCTCGTGCCGCTCGAACACCTGCAAGACCTTACGTGATCATGCATATTTGCCCACTCTTAAGGAAGTGCAGCTCAGCTTGCAGTGCGGAAGGACGGTCTACTGCAATACTTCCTTGTTGGGTGATAATTGCATTATCACGAGCGTCTGTTGGTGCTTCATGACGTATTTGGTTTTATATCAATTTTTCTCGCCCAGGATATTATTTGCCTTTCGTTCTTATTTGGCTTTCATTTGGAGAGAGCCTTGTCTGACACGTATATCCTCCAGGTTGACATACATGACGCTTGCACACATCCACGCTAATTGATGAACTTCATGAAATACTGGCCAAGGCACGTGTAGTTGGCCGTGCACGTAGAAAGCTAGGTAAACATCTTATTTCAAACAACAACAAACCATTCGTAATCTAACCTAGTTTAGAGATGAAAAGCACACGGTTATTACATGAGGGGTTCATGCAAACGAAAATACATGCATGCAGTGTAAACGATTATGTCAATGATATTACATTAACATATTACTTGTTGAAACTACGCTAAAACAGTCCTATATATTCCACAAAACTATACAATACAGTGTAAACGTCATTGACAACAACTCCAGATATTTTTATCCCTCCCATAGTTCAAACATTTAAACACTGAAGGTAAGGGGCGATATAACTGAGTGAGTGAGTGAGTTTCAGCTATATTCCAGCAACATCACGAGGACGTCAGCTTCACGAACTGTTCCTGGGCCTAGATTTTCGAAGCTCTCTTAGCGCTAAGATAGTCTTAAGTGCCATAAATTAACATTAACTTACGACTATCTTAGCGCTAAGAGAGCTTCGAAAACCTAGGCCCTGGACTTGTACGTTAGCAGGCATGCAGCGTTTTACCCACGACCTTTTGATCTATCCGAGTATACGCTAAGAGTTGAATGTCAATAACATGTCCTGCAGGATGCTTTTGAAATAGAATGTCCAGAACCTATTCATCACAAATCTGTAATAATTTGGAGTTGGACAACAACCGCAATATAGAGGTAGATAAATGAACTGTAAATCTCAGCAAATGTAGTGCTATCAAGGACACACACCAAATACGTCACATCTCTGTTGATATCTACACCGACATAATTACCGGTCAGGTGTTAATTGTATGCTATCAAAGGTTTCTTATTGAAGTAGTATTAATTAAGGTAGCAAAGCTATTATTCATGGATTAATCAGGACACATATGTCCATGTACTAATTACCGTAATTAGTGCCACAAAGCCAATTATTCATGGGTTAATTACTTGCCAAATGTATAATTTATTTCTCTAATTTCCTATGCGTCGTTTTTCTCGGGTTTATTTTCACGATATTCGCCAATAAGTTATATATTTATACATTGACAGATTCGTGTTGGTCATGACAATCATGATACATCTACTGTCCTACTTGGAAAAGCACACCAAGGACCCGCCACGTTCTAAAATGGCACTGGTTTGTTTGTGCGCAGGTGCGCGCTGGCGTCCCATGTTCCTCGCTGGTCAAGGTGCGAGTACTGAACGTTGAGATCAAAGCTTTGTGTCAAGAAGGTGAAACCGGCAAGGCCAAGGATTTAACTAGATTAACGCTGTTTACTTTGGTCACTCGTAGGGCGACATTTTCCACCATTAAACCCACTGGCTGCTTTGAGACGTGAGTCGTTGCGGTCAGAGCGTGTGAGAGGGGGTGTGAATGAAATAATTTGTTACTTCTTGATATGGCAGCAGGGGACGAACTTTTGTCACATGCATGGTTCGCGGTATGTTGCGTAACAACGCTACTCTTAAGCTTCGTGTCGCTCAGTGCGAACCAGGCAGGCACAACACGTCCTTGGGAACAACGTATCGTGAGATGGATGGACGGAGTCGGTAGAAACATTGTACTGTCGACATCAATATTTTTCCTTTAATGTTTCGCTTTTGATAAAGATACGTATATGCACAAAACGTGTTGGTGCCAAAGTATGTTCTGTTCAGCTTTCAAACATCTTGATGTAACATTTGCACGTGCATGAAATAAGTATGCCATTGCGTAATAAGATCTGGAGTCAGTGTACGACGATTTGTACGTTAAACGCAATCGTAGCGAATTAAAAATATATTTAGAATCTTCTGTCTCTCTCAGGGACGTAGGATCGATCACAATGACACAATGAGTTGTTTTCTGGGTAAAGTTTGTTAAATGTCTCATCACAAGTAAATACCCTTTCAATAAACACAATTGACTCATGGCCATCTGCAAGGCGCAGTTTCGATATTTAATCTGTTATCCCTTCAATATTTCAGTTATTCGTCTATTTGATAACTTCAGACTCACCTTCAACGATCAGTTGAAACTGTTTTTTGACAAATTCCACAGCATCATTAATAAATTTAGAAAATCCTACCCATTTTAGGAGATTGCTTTAAAGGGGGATGTCTGTAATAGCAATGCCATGTGTAACATCGTTCCTGTAGTCTGAGGTCCACACGTTGCCGGAATCCTGCACCAAACTGTGTGACCTTTGACATTGAAACGAAGACAAAACGTTAGAGAGTTACTCACTATCCACCCCCGTAATCGATTCATCATCTTCGCACCAAACCGTCATCACATTGTGGCGCATCACTGCTACATGCTGGGGCCTTTGAGCACACACTTGTCTTATATTTATGTTACATTTCGTCTGTTTCACTGGTCACAGGATGCATATTATCTATGGCAACAATGCTGAAGCAATCTCCGCCATGTTGACCAACTCCAGCCGTATGTGTCACGCGGCAGCAACAGCCCGCGGCTCGAGGTCTCAGACTTGTAGAAGCATGAAAAAAAAACATTAGTGCGATAGTGTGACTGAAATCAACATTTACGGCGCATCAGCAAAGTATGACAAGTCCGAATGCTGTACTGGTAACCGGTGGCTAACTGGCGGTCGACCTACTACTGCTGCTGCTACTGCTACTGCTACTGCTACCCGCGAAGATCCGGGTTCTAAATAGTATTCAGCAAACCATGCGCGGACAGATTCATTTACTTGGTTGACACATGTCATCGTATCAAAGTTGCGCAGATCGATGCTCATGATGTTGATCACTGGATTGTTGGGTCTAGACTCCATTGCTTTCAGGCAGCCAGCATATAACTGTAATAATGCAGAGTGCGGCGTTAAACAACAAACAAAACCGAAACAAACTACTATTACGACTTCTACTTCTAGTAAGGGGCGGTGGGGTGGCCTAGTGGTTAAAGCGTTCGCTCGTCACACCGAAGACCCGGGTTCAATTCCCCACATGGGTACAACGCGTGAATCCCATTTCTGGTGTCCCCCGCCGTGATATTGCTGGAATATTGTTAAAAGCGGCGTAAAACCATACTCACTCACCCACTACTACTACTACGACAACTATTCTGAATATCAGTGTCTCGGTAGTTAAACAGTATTCACTCACTGATTCCTCTTCTGAGTGAATGTATAAACCGTTTGGGATGTACCACTTTAATTACTACGTTTGTGAAACCTACAACCCCTCACTCACCCATAACATGCCAGTGTTTAAAGGTCACATGCAACGTAAAACACAACTTTGCAGATTCTGATACCTTTCGGTATGGAATTACCGAAACAAATCATCAAAAATGCAAATTCAACTTATAAAGTTGAAAAATAACGCGATGAAAAAAACCGCGCGAAATCGGAGTTCAAACGATTCACTAATTTTCCCCCGACTTTTCGGGGGAAAAACTGGTTTCAACAGCTGGGCTGCGCTCATAGCACGTGCGCAGTGAAATAGGTTCGCGCAACTTGGAAGCGGGCTGTCCGGTGAATACTCGGTGAAGGCTTTGGTGTAAGCTATTTTCCTGATGTTTTGTTGATATCTCACAGGCGCGAGCTTTTTATATGTTATGACAGTAAATAAACTGTTTATATAATTTCATTTGTCTATTTCACCACACGTTCTTCTTACCGAGTCACTTTCTCAGTTCGATACTTAAAAGCAATGTCATTATTTAGCGTTGACAGAATTTCTAACTGTGATATAGATATGTCGTTGTCACAGACAATGTCTTGTTTTATTGACACCTGTGTGTCTGCCTGCCTGTCTGCTAATGACAATATTCAATACACAACTGCGATCACTGACCACATGCAATTTGAACTTAACACCAATCAGGCTATATGCACCATAAACAAAACGCATTGATTTATGGCCCGAGTTCGGTCTCTGTCACATTATGTAATTACACAGACAGGCAGGTGTGATACTTGAACACATGACATGTTATGATGTCTGTTGATTGCAAAATGTTATACACAAAAAATGAGCATGTATTTACAAAACCCAACATCTCCATATATACACACAATGAGCCGTGAGGGCATCTGCAAATGAACCAGCCGTTACACTTGAGTGCACACCCACCCGCTTTGACTGGGTTCGGTATCCCGGCTGCTTCGTTTCTTGGGAAGTAAACCCAAGTACACAATATTGCACTTTTGATTTGCGATTGTACGCTTATAAGTTTGTTTATATGTATTTTCATAACCAGCAATGTATATCATATGTCATGAATAAGTGATAATTGTGTTTTAATTATGTTTGATTTTTTGGTTGCATGACACCTTTAACAAGGAAGAGTCAGCTTACGTATTCATATGACAACACCAGTGAGAAGAGGGGCATGTTGGTGTTTGAGCCGTTAAGCTGCTTATGTACACGATGTTACATACATACGTTTGTTTATGATTGAGTTAGCCGAACAAGCAGATAATCGTGTACATCATTGAACCGACAAAGTAACATTGGTAAAACATTCGTCAGGTGTGCAAACATCATATTGTTGTATGAAGAACGAGCATCCCAGTCGAGTTGTATGCAAATTGTATTTCGGACGAAGAACCTTCAAAATATGCCATCGATTTCATTAACAACCCTTTTTGTTGTTTAATGATGCAGGTTTGACAAGATCGTTCTATGTACACGTTAATTGCCTTTAACGTCTGGTGCACGGCGTCGTGTGTTGACGAATTCTCTTTCTGCTGACGTCAGCAATGTAAATGATCAAGGGATGAAGTGTCAAAACAACTTCGTCTTCTCGCATCCGTTTTCCTTTCTTACGCGCCCATATTTCAAAACAAAAGCCTATTAAGATGTTACAAACGGAACCGGGTTGAGGTGTATGTTGTCTTGTATGTAAAAACATCGGTGAGATGAAATCGGGTTTTGCGTTCAAGATTAGTGCACTGAAATAGCGACATGTATGTGTGTCTGCAGGTACCAGTTGGGCCTCATGCCGGTGTAATGGTGTTGTAGCCCACTGGTAGACTGACAACTAGTCTCTGAAATGAACAGATTTTGCAGAAAAAAGTTCATAGTAAAAAAATAAAATATAGTGAAAAGAAGCCTTGCGACTTTCTTCATTGTGTATGAATCTGGACTTGCCACATTTTCTAGACTTGCGTGGGCTGTCTTGGATATATTTGCTTCAGGGTCTGTATGACAGACTAGCCCACTGATAGATCATGCCGCAGTTTATGATGGATATCTACCCGCACGGAATGCCGTTTACCAGGCATAGTCTTACCCATTAAATAGTGGTTAAAGCGCTCGCTCATCACGCCGAAGACCCGGGTTCGATTCCCCGCAGTGAATATTGGAATATTGCTAAAAGCGGCGTAAAACTCACTCACTCACTCACGCTCTCCCAGCAGATGCAGCCTTCTCTGCAGCAACACATCTCTGATCGTGTGGATTGGTTTCCAGTAAACTATATTCTGGTTGTAAGGTGGCCTATAATTAACAAAGAGGAGAGTTATCGTCAAAATCGGATCATGTATTTCATAATTTTACGTGATAGATATTAATGTTTTTTCACTTCAAGCTAATAATGTTACTTTGACGGTGATAAGTGTAACTTTGAAGAGGGCCTTACTCTGGTATTTCAAGCGTGCACTTTAGTATGTAAAAGCACTCACTTAAACTTAGGTCAAGAGGACTAAGGCGCGGCCAGAAACTCCACCCATCTATTAACCTTCCGTATCTACCATTGATTAAAATTCCTGGAAACAATCTGATAATGCTATATAATATTTCTGGTAAACAGCATGTTGTGCAATTTATTTATAACTCTTACTTTGTTTACACCGTAAAACCATATGGATAGGTTTTGATTTAGCCACAGTGACGCTCTTATGTAAACTGGTATGCGGAAACAATCCTTTCTTGACCCAGTTGTGACACATGCGACGTTTATTTCTACAAACAACTTAATTTAGGGACCCCCCCTGAACACATTTCCCAAGCGGCATAATCAGAAGTTATCAATGAAACGCAGCCTACGTCAGTGGAAACGCGCCCCACTGGGGAACTAACAACAGCTTGCCTTGTTGGGGTAATTTGATAATGTTTGCATTCCCAATAAATCCTCTTTTAACCATCAAAGAGCAAAACAAGTACAGATTCCGTCTCAAATGACCAATGCGATAACCGACTATGTATTGCTCTGAGTACTTACGGCCATTTTGTTCCGAATATTTCAACATAGCACGGCCTTTCTATGAGTAAAAGACCATTTAGTGACACCCCCGCAATTCCAAATGTGGATAAGCTAGGGATGGTTTTCTGTGATGGATGAGTGGGCTCTGAGAACATGATACGTCCCGGCTGATTACATGCTCCGATGCTATTAACCTGATTATTAGATTTGCTGGCCTTTCTCTGTATAGATTATGCCGTAAGTTCGCACGCACGTACAAAACAACAAACATCTGCGCACCCTATTTCCTCGTCATCTTCCACGAGCACCGTGACACTGATTTCGAATCTATATCCACCCTAGGTTTGTCTGACCGGTTTGTTTCTGGTTTGAAATCTTGAACGTATACACCCACCCCATCTCACCCCATCCCAACAAAGCGAATGAATACTGTTTAATGCGGCAGTAAGCAGTATTATATTTAAATAACATCATTCTGTACATAATCTGGGACCGCCTCCGTGGTGTAGTGGTTAGAGCGTCCGCCCGGAGTGCGGAAGGTCGCGGGTACGATCCCCGACTGCGTCATACCAAAAGACGTTAAAATATGGTACTTGTTGGTCCCTGCCTGGCGTCGGCATTAATGGGTACATCAAGGACTGGTCGGCTCGGAGTCAGTATAATGTGTCTGAGTGGGGTATTCATGCTTCACTGCGGCATGGTATCTCAGTGAGCTAGCACTATAAAACCAGCTTCAGTCTGGGCTAGTACAAGCAGCCGCACATACACATACACACGCATGCACGTCGTCATATGAGCGAAATATTCTCAAGCACGACGTTAAACCCAATTCTATCACCACCACATAATCTGATCTTGACTATAGAATAAAAGTGGGGGATGTTATAAACAAGTATATAACCCTAATATTCCACTCGATCCGTGTAAGTCACTCGTTACGTGAAGCATAACCATTTAGTACCAATTGTTTCGTGTTGAAACTGAAAGAGTATATTGAAGATAAATCATCAGAAAATTTTACCCTGATAAAATATACAGTTTTAATTGGCGGAAATAATACCGACACTTTTGCATATATCACTATTGCATATATTCCAGCGTAATATTAATGAAAATTCCAGTATGTGTAATGAACTTCAGTCTTATTTTGTGCTAGTTATGTTGCATTATGTATTTTGTATATTTGTATCTACTGAATGAATAAAAAACAAAGATAAAATAAAAATTGTTTCGTGTGGATGTCCTGCTGGACATGAAATAACTTAAACAGCAAAGTCAAATTCTCAAATGATCCACTGGGAAGACCCATTGTACAGGGTCCCGTTCATGAAAGCGATCGTAGAACTACGACAGTCGTAACTGTATGTTTAAGCATGGGAGTTACGGTCATCTTAGCGCCACGATCGCTTTCAGGAACGGGGCGAAGAACGTCATACGTGGTCACCATTGACTATGTCGTAGCACGGCAATCAGCTGTTTATTCATCTTTCATAGTTCATCGTATACATAGTGAGTGGTTGAGTCTGTGGTGTTTTGATGACACTAGGGCCCTGTTCCTCAAAGCGATTGAAACCCTAAGGTGATCGTAACTCCCATACTTTAACATAGACTTACGACAGTCGTAGCACTAAGATGATCGTAACTCCCATACTTTAACATAGACTTACGACAGTCGTAGCGCTAAGATGATCGTAACTCCCATACTTTAACATAGACTTACGACAGTCGTAGCGCTAAGATGATCGTAACTCCCATACTTTAACATAGACTTACGGCAGTCATAGCGCTACGATCGCTTTGAGGAACAGGGCCCAGGCATGGGGTTTACATATTGTACCCAGGTGGGGAATCGAACCTCCTGACGAAGTCACGCTTTACCAACTAGGCCACCTCTCACTTGAGATTATTACTAACACTTTACCACCGCTATACATTCCTCGGTAAGCACAAATGGTTTGCAAAGTAATCATGTCCACGGGGCACTTTTCAGTTTTGTATAACAAACAATTACTATACACGCTGATCCATTAGCTGGCACCAGAGACCATAAACCGGTATATGGTCTCTGGCTGGCACTGATCCCTTCTGTTCGTAAAGATATGATTTGGAAACCGCCCATACCAGCATCGATTTGTACAACGCTTTATGAATGTGCCCTCTTTGTACCTAACTACCAGTGTACGTGGAGTCGATACTGATTCCAGTCAACATAGAGGGGATCATAGCACCTTTGGGATGCTTACACCAGGACGTGAGCAGTTGGTGCCATGTTTTGTACGTAGTACTGAATTCGATTCTTTCGTGCCAGCTGGTTTGTAGGTTACGCAGATATAATGTGTTCGAATACAAGTGACTTTCTGGATGCATGAAGGTGTGAGTAAGTGAGTTTGGTTTGACGCCGCTTGGAACAGTTTTCCTGTTATATCATAGCCTACGCAGTTTGAGCAGCCTGAAGTTAGCAGCGGGTTCGTATTTCGTTATTCGTCTTTCGAATAACGAATAACGTGCTAGCTGCGGGTTCGTTATTCAAACGGTCTACATGGAATATCTATAGTAGTGCTGTCGTATACAGCCCTTCTGGATCACGGAAAACTAACCAGCACCGGGTTCGTTTTTCAACCTATGTCCACCACACCAACTCTATGATATTCTATAACCTCTCTCCAAACAACTGTTTAATAATTCAGTACTTCTTAATACAACGGGTTCCTTTTTTCGGGTTAGATATTCCATGTGGAGCGTTTGAATAACGAACCCGCTGCTAGCACGTTATTCGTTATTCGAAAGACGAATAACGATACACGAACACTCTGGAAATATGGTAGGCTATATTTATCTTACATTTGATAGAATTGATGGGCATACCTTGAATAACGAACCCAGTGCTGGTTTGTGTTTCGTTATTCAGAAGTTCTGAACACCTCATGCTCATGTACACCTGTGAATGGAACCTAGTTTCAGTGTATATGACAACACTACTATAGATATTCCATGTAGAACGTTTGAATAACGAACCAGCTGCTAGCACGTTATTCGTTATTCGAAAAACGGTTAAAACCGTTCTAAGCTCAGGCTGTGCTTGTCAGGTTGTAGGTATTCGGTGGCTAGTTTTTGGCTGAGAGCTTTCTCAGCGGCTGTAGGTGCAATAGGGACGTAACAGTAAAATAACTGCAGAACTGCATTATGAAACTTCTACTGGTTCTCGGAAAGGCAATGATTCCTGTAAATATCAGTCTCCTCGATGGTGCGACAATTAAATCAAATGTTCTTATCAATGGTGGTTTTTGTGATCTGAAACCTGTAATTGACCTTTAACAAACCTGTAATTAATCAGAATAATATATTTTCACGAAAGAATACATATTCGAGTCTATATATTTGCAATACAATTACGTTAACATCTTGTCTCGATGACTTCATGATGTCATTATCGTCCAAGAATGCCAAATCTAGAACCAAGTAAGTGAGAGAGTTTAGTTTTACGCCGTTTTCATAAATATTCCAGCCATATCACAGCAGGGGACACCAGAAATGAGGTTCACACTTTTGTGCCCATGTGGGGAATCGAACCCGGGTCTTCGATTTGACGAGCGTACGCTTTAACCATTAGGCTACCAAAAGCGCCCCTCTGGAACTAAGCGCCCATTATTATTATAGTGAATGCATGCACTTGTATCTGCTAAACACGCATTAATAAAGTGCCAAGTTTAATTTTGTTTTTCTTTGTAGACACAGTTTAAATAACACTGATTTTCACTCCTTTCTTCCTTGTTTTTGGCAAGCATGTCTTCTGAAGAAGTCAGGTACTGTGGACGCAAAGGGCGTGGTGTGCTGGAGTAAATGAACTAAACATATATAATAGGAAACCGTTAAGGAAGCGACAACGAGCGTCACAGGACGGCATTTAGTCTGTCTCACAGTCCCTGAACCACATTAATTTCCCTACTGCCAAGCCCTCTCTGCAGTGCTTAAAGCCCTAAATAAAGCAAGCCTAGATTTCCTCAGGTTCAGGATTCTGAATCTCTGGTCTCCCTAGGGCTCCTTTCAATATAAATGGGCTTGTTTGTTACTATCAAAATTATATATATTCAGAGACTAAGCCTTAGTCTAGACGTCATTCTATAGGACAACATCCACTAGCCTACCAATAGAAAGATCCAGTTTATCATAACTTTTAGTGGCGGGGCGAGTGATTACGGACCGAAGGAGTATAATTGAAAACCAGTATGTAAAACTTTATTAACACTTGTAAGACTTGTAACACTCAGCATAAAATTTGACAGTTTTAATTAAGCGCAACATTTAGATGAAGTAGGATACGAATTGTTATTACCCATTAGGTAGATTGGTTGGGTGAATACAGTTACCGCTTTCTGTGTGACTGAATATGATTTGGTTGAGAAGCTACGACGGACGTCTTCAGTCATTCCAGACTCGCGGACTGTAGGTAGGTTAGTTTCATATCAGCCACTGCCTACTCAATGTTATAAAGACACGAAACATTAGTAGATAAGATATTGTGACAAATATCAGTTTACATAAATGCAATCAGATCCAGACGATCTGCTCGACTCAGGTTTCACTTCCCCCTGATTTTCAAATCTCTTTATTGAACCTTGTTTTTGTGTGGGGCGGTTTCAGTATATCGTATTATTTCTTCGTCAAAGTGTGACCTTGCACAGGTCCTACTGTAGGTAATACGCCACTACACATTCCGACAGGCGAGGTATTGTCGTCACAATGTCATGTACACATCAGTTAAGTATTATCCGTTCTGTTACGTGAGTACATTTATATTGTACAACGTGGTCAATGACCCGTAAATACCAAGGCTTTAGGCGACTAACAGGATCGGTAGATGGGGCTCGCTGACTTGGTTGACCCCATGTCATCGTATCCCAGTTGCGTAGATCGATGCTGATGATGTTGATCACTGGATTGTCTGACAAAGACTCGATTATTTACAGACCACCTGATTAAAGCTGGAATATTGCTGAGTGCGTCGTTAAACAACAAACAATGTGGTAAATTTATTACAATTTGCTGCAAGTATTACAAATTGCGTTTTTATTACAATTTATGTCGTAACAAAGGACCTTGCAATATGCATGTATTGTTTATATCTTTTATATATTCTGTGTGCTCCATATACCACGGTGGCTGTAGAGAAAAGACGGGTGTTTTAGTATAGACGATGTTTTTCCATTGATCTGTACCAGATATGTACGAATTGGTGCTCACCTTGTATAAATAATAAACGGTGACTTACTAAGGAACAGTTCTGAACTTCGTTAAAGTTCCGGCATGGAAGTTTAACCCACTTACCATTTAGTCCCTGGTCATACAGACCCTGAAACAAGAAAGCCATGCAGTCTAGAATATGTGAGAAGTCTAGATTTCCACAGTTTCAGGAAAATGAAGAAAGTCTCGGGACTACTTTTCATTTCATTATATTATTTTTTATTGTGAACTGTTTTTCTTCTGCAAAATATAGTCCCCGACATAAAGCTATCCCATACATAAGATACATATCCACAAATGGACCGTATACTACAAACAGCACCCACAGTAATGCTCAATTTATTACCTTTGGCAATCTATACTTGAGTTGGTTTCGTTTTTAATTTATTCTCCGAGGTCTTTGAGACAAACCAGCTCGAATCAATACAGTGAGTGAGTGATTATAATTTAAAGCCGCATTTAGCAATATTCCAACAATATCACGGCGGGGGACACCAGAAATTGGCTTCACACATTGTACCCATGTGGGAATTGAACCCGGGTTTTCGGCGTGACGAGCGAACGCTTTAACCTCGCGGCTACCCCACCGCCCGAATCTACACAGGAATAAACAAGAGTATAAGTTTCCAAGCTGACATCCATATTTAGCCTTGTGTATGACTTCCTAGAAATACAACAGCCAATAGACACGACAAACTCAGAGGTACCTGGATGCACCAGACTATAATTCAATCTCTTTCATTGTTTTAACTGTTAATGTATCGCTGTGGATCTAGTGTGCATACATCGAAGAAAAACATACATGGCTAATACTGCTTAGGCGGCATTTCAGTAGGATGTCGTACGCGTTGCAATTGTTTAAAATATCGCGTAGCAGGACAAGCAGATGAAATCCCACCAGTAAATTATACTTAAATTTGAGATGATGATTATTTTATGCTTTAAATATTCTAAAACTCAGGGAGTCGTATGAAGAACAAACGGGGGATTTTACCATGACCTTTGCAATATTAGATAAAGTCTTAAATTTTCATATGTAAAGAAATTCTTTTCTTAGACCGCCTACGCGTGTCAAATGGTTAGGACTGACTGACTGACTGAGTTTAGTTTTACGCCTCTTTTAGCAATATTCCAGCAACATCACGGCGGGCGACACCTGAAATGGCAAATGGTTAGGAGGATGACTAACTCCTTTTGTTCTGACATCAAGTGAAAAACCCGGGTTCGATTCCTCACACTGGTCTGTGTGTAGGTAAAGTTGTCCTTGGCTGAACGTTTTTTTTAAAATCTACGGTTAATATTTTTTCAAACGTTACCAACTTAATTACAATCAAGCGTATAATTGTACTTAATGTTATAGTATTCATAAATGAATTCAGTAGTTCTCAGCTGTATAATTCATAATTCATAGTTAATATATGTTAATTTCATAATTGTATTTACAATAGTGCTTCTATGTATTTTATTGTAGCATTAAAATAATCTTTGAGAGGCATTTTAGAAGTTGTGAAGATGAAGGAAACTAAGTTCTATGGATAGTCAACTTCTTTATTGCAATGAGTGCGACGTTTAGGTGTAGGTATCAACAGGTTATCAAGCTGATGATAACTTGCTTGATAACGGTGTGAAAACCTACACGGAAACGTCGCACTCATTGCAATAAAGAAGTTGACTATCCATAGAACTTAGTTTTCCTTCATTAAAATAATGACAACAAAAGACGAACATAATCATGGAATCATTCCGAACCTTATCCCACACCGTGTCAATTCGTAAGGGCTGTTAGTTCATTGGACGACTGACCCACACAGTAAGGCCACGCGAATCAAAACAGCTAATAAGAATTCTCGCCGAACTAAGGATGGTTCAGCTATTGCCACGACTTAGTCCTCTGCACGTCAAAACATTAATCGTGAATGATTAACCGTAAACAACTAAATACACCCAGTTGAGATTGACCATAACTGACCTACACCCACTCACCTTCACCGCCTGAGGAAAATTCCTCACTTTATGGCTGAATTACAAAATACCTTTATGGCGCACTGGTTGACACAGAGGATTGTAATTGTTACGATAGCTCCTACGTGGACGAATCTGGTATGTGACGCAGTGCGTAATGAGGCTTGTTGTGACACATGGGGTGTCCAATTAGTGTTTAGTAATTGTATTTTAACCCTGATTTAGATGTTGTCTTCGTTCTGGGCATCACCAGTGCATGCCTTACCTATACCTAAGGCTGTTTTTTACAGCCATGATGTTATGAGATACTATCATTTTCAGAAACATTAAATATAGCATTACATCATGTAGCATCAGCCAGCGAGTTAGTACTAGTTTGCTTATTAAATTATATGTCCCTAGTGCTGTCCCGAACTGTTTTGTGGCGAGGGTTCATTCACGGCAGTTGGTCATTTGGAGTTTCAAAGTAGGTTACTAATTGTCACTTTCAGAAAGAATCAGAGGAAAACATGCAAAGAAACAGACAGACTCGTCGTTCGTATGACGTAGCATTATCAATGTATGGCATCATGAACTGCTAATGACTTCATATCGCTTGTGCTGGATTGTGACGTCATACTGTTTCAACAGAACAATCAGCTTTCTGAATCGCTAAACAGCAAAAGGGCTTAATATTGTATCAGTTCTAATCCCCAAACTATAAAATGCTGTGTGAACGTTAAAAGTGACTGTTTACAAAGTAATCAAGTTGTTGCATTAACCATAACCATTTTCAGTGTATATTTCGGCTTATTGATTCGGGTTTTGTGAGAAAAGGATACACTGTCTGTGTATGATATAGGGCTAGACTGATGACGATAATACAACCTCAATTAGCTGAAGAATATCACAACATTCGACGTGTAAAATGTTACATCATTTTAATTAAACTTAGGACGACAGATACACGTCGGTATAATTCAACACAAATCCTCAAATGCATTATTATTTCCTATGTCCATATCTATATAGAATATGATCTATGACGTTTTGTACTTTTCATATCAACAATTATGGTATACTTATATGTGATCATTTTACCTTTGCAAATTTTAAAATTATTCTGCTGTCTTTATATGTTTTAGCTTAAGATGGTAATTAGACACAACCCCATTCTGAAGTATGATACTCCTACGAACCATCTGTGACTAATCGTTGCCGCGGAAACCAGTGGCTATATTGAAATCAGCGTGATCGAAACCAGACCATCGTGTCATCCAAGACTACACCCTGTTGTCATAGCAAAGAGTGATCAGTTGGAACAAATACGAGAAATTATTCACTTCACTTCCGGCTACCACTGTTGGCAGCATCTATCGCCCGAACTTTGTTAGTTCACGTGCCTCCCGTACGGGTCAGATGACCCCGAGTCGTATCATGTTGCCAGCCCAGTGTAGCCCAAGTCAAGGTACTCAGACATTATCGTCTGTACTGACCAAGCAGACCAAGCTGTTTAAAGAGAACTTAAGGGCACGAAATAGTCTGTCGTACAGACCCTGAAGCAAATATATCCAAGAAAGCCCACACAAGTCTAGCAAATGTGGCAAGTCTAGGGCTCCTTTTCATTATATTATATTTTTTTTTACTATGAACTTTTTTCAGTAAAATATGTTCATTTCAGAGACTAGTTGTTAGTCTAGGGCACGAAACTGATCGTCTTTAATTTTAATTTTACATGTTAATTTTTAACACTGAAATATGTATCATCCGTCGTGAGGTGGTAATCTTTCGTTACCAGCGCCCTGAGAACAATGTAAAGATTTTCGTCAACAATGGTCACATCGTGATTGTCAGTTTCAGAATTGTTACGTCATACTTTTAGGCAAGCAGTGGTGGGGACTCGTTTAACGTTACGGTGTTGGCATTAAGTTAGAAAGATATTATCGTTTGCCTAATACCGACAGAAGTGTACACCGTCAGTAGTATTGGTTGAAGCGTTCGCATTCACCAAACACCTGTGTCCAGGGTTCTAGATTGGTTCACTGGATGAGGCCCAGCTTACAGCACAGTTCCTGAACCATACGATTTTCCTTCCAGCTCTTCAGTTTACATACAACCTTATTGTTTCTATGAATATCAATTATTTTCAGAGACAATGCGTGGGTCCTGATGACGGCATAATAGTGCAATAGTCAGCTTGCTCAAAGCGGTCTGAAACAACATTTACATATTATTGACTGCGAATGATACAACCGAAGACAATGTCTTCACTGAAATAATTAAAAGCTTGTGTCTGTAGGAATTCAATATAATCTGCGAATTTGTAGAATTAAAATATGCTCCTTTAAAAAAGCCTATAATTTAGGTCGAATATTGTTTACATGTTTGAAGATTGATTGCGTCTGAAAAAAACCCTTACATCCAGTGCATTCTATGCACATGATTCAAACGTTAAAATGGTGGTACCGGTAATCCAAGAATAATAAACATTACAAATAAACAGGCCATATTTTTGCACTACAAACAGTGCTTGTATACGGGAGCCGGGGGAATTGGCATAGCTATATTTTGTGATATTATACATACGGTATGAATCGGTACAAAATGTCAGATAAGCAGCCCGCAAACGTCACTACCGAACAATCTCACACCTTCCATGTATTCGGAAGTGTCTGGTGCGCACCGAGAAGTAGTCGTGGATCCCCATGTTGGCATTGTAACCATATACAAAGATAAAGGCACTGGTATTTCATCAGAGCAGAGAAAACAATACTAGAAATGCCCTTTTTTGCCAAAAACGTCAAAGAATAATTAGCCCCAGTGTGCCACCACCGAGTTCGCACGTGCTCCCCGTATCAAACAATCGTCATTATCACTCAAACATCTCGGCAATGTTGCCATGGTAAATGTCGCGGAAGGAAGGCAAGCATTCTAGTACTTGTTACAGTCCGTTCCCACTAGGCGACCCCCTTGGTTCCATAACATATGGGCATCTAACCCTTTTTCAGGTACATTGATAATTACACACATATCGGAATTTGGCCGAGAGTCGTCGACAAACGCAGAAGGATGCAACTGAAGCCCTTTTTCACATCTTACCATGCACTGAATAAACCAGCGAGGACTGCTGCGCGACCTGGGCTGGCAGGCTGGGGGATGAACCACCACGTGCCTACCTGTCAGACAGATGGCCGTAGAAAAACGCCGAAAACGGCATCAGGCGGTGGTTTGGTATAAACAGTCGACGTTGGGGTTGCGCTGGGAGGGGGATGACGCCCACGCTGAAGCCGTCGTAGATGCTGCGGAGATTGTGATGTGGCATGTTCCTTTAACGCGAGTTTGATGATATAACAGATGCTTGACATACATTGCAGGAAGGAACTGGACGACTTTAAGATCATGTTCCATCTTGTATCATGTCTTTATTTGTAAAAACGTGAAGTGAAATAATTGAAAAGAAAGTGGTTGTCCAAGATGACCTGTTTTCTTGACATTGATGTCTGTCTTGTATGCTTCGGCTGCATCTGTTCAGTTCGTATTCAAATAATTTTAACACTTTCGTTTAGCGCGACCCTAATTAGAAATGGACATGCACATTAGGGCGTTAAGAAACTGCAGTGGTAAGGTAAAATACGATTGAGTGTAATACATTCCTTACATATGCAATGTAAAATACACAAACATATTAAATATGTATGCATAAAAGTACATTAGGTTGAAGTTCATGTAAACAGCATTCGCATGGCTAATAATTATCTTTGAAAAACCTTCATGACAGAACTGTTAGAGCTTGTCATGGAAATCCACATCGTTTCGATTGTTATTGGCGTGGCATCGATCATGACAGACTTGTATCTTGCTGTGAGTAATGTGGAATACCACAATCTTTACGGTACAGTGAAGAATAATTGATAAGTACGTTAGTAGCTTCATTAAAATCTCGTGGCCAACAGGTTCTATTTGTGTCTTCCATTCCGTCGGTAACCACAGTTAAAAATACGCCAGAAATGAAACTTCGCTGGAAAAAAAGCCGCACGCACACTCATTCACAAATACATCTTTAACGAGGAACATGTGTTATTTACAAGTAATACTTAAACATTGGAAGTGTGATCTAACACGACAGTCATACATAGGGGCTGTTACAGAGGGTAAAGGAGGTACACAGGTACGTGCCGTACTGGAAGAGATTGAACTGGATACCTTCATCGTCAGATGGAGTGGGGGCAGATGTGAGACAAGGTAGAGAAGGAAAGAAGAGAAACTAGAGAGAGAGAACAGGCACATTCTGCACTGATTTCGCCCCCGCCGAACGCGAATCCACTGAATGATTCCGGTACTGATTGGTACCATCACGTCTGCCATGTCTTCCGATAAAACCCCGGTATTCTTCGTAAATAAACTTACCTTGTCTCTGTACACCCAAACATAGAGAGGCATCTCTTCGTCCACTTACGACAAGCGAGCCGATGCCAGATGGTCTCCATTGCCGAAGTCGCGACCCGTGCTTCTAAATAAACACAACAATAATTTGGAATACAAACGAATAAACTATCGTGCCATCTGTGGGCAAACACATTCCACCTGTTGCGGGTTTAACAGAGTCCAGATTGGTTGAGAATGTGGCAGGCGCACTGACGGCGACGACAGGGAACATTTGGGAATATGGGCGGACATAGAACCATCAGTGAAGTTTATACAGAAAACTCTCGGCGGTTTATCGGTGCAGCTCCTGTACAAAAGCAACTAATTTAAGTCTTCGCCGAGGTCAAACAGTACTGCTTGTGGCACACACGTCGTATTTAACTTAAAGTACTTGTAGTAAGGGCATTTGTTCGCTGGACGAAAGGTATGCACCTGTAATAGCGATAACCGTGGACATAGAACCCACAGTTTAAAAGTTAGCATCGATATACTGTGCAGTATAAGCGCTTGGGAAAGGGCAACTGAAAGTGTCTAGAACTCGGTATTTACATTTATACGTGTAAGCAAGGGGGTTTCCTGAACCTGAAACGTGCAAGGGACGCAACTCCGCATGGCGAATTGTGGTGCCTTATTATATTGGGCCACCCGCGCCTATCCAGGAAAGGCTATATCTTTACTGAGATGCAAACAGGGTGCACATTTTGAGTGTCACTTCTTTAGTCTTCGGAGTGTTTCCAAGCTGCCCAAATGACTAGTGGTCGACAGATGTTCTGATAATCAATAATTATGAAATATAGAACCATTTGTATCACGTTATGTGAGTGAATTGTCAATGGGTTTGGACTCCGAGGTTGGAAATGCATTCAAGCAAACATAATTTTTGTGTTGTGAAAGCTCTCTGCTGTCTGCGAAAAAAACAAGAAAAAAGATCTCAGCGCGTAATACGTCGTACGGACCGTTTAACTTCGACTAAAGTGAGTATACATGATAAACGTTTGTTTACGTAAGACGGATATATTCTAAGAACGAATTTAAAAAACGGGCGCTGTCAATTTCGGCTTCCCTACTTCAGTTAATTCTCATCATTAAACAAGAAGCGAGTTCTAAATACCATAAACAGAACAATCTTGCCAAAATGTTTACTTTTCATTTAAAATGGTGTTTCGTAGCAGAAAAGGTCATAAGAAATGAATTACCAGACAGACATAACTCTCAGGTTTTCAAGTTCTTTCGTATTTGTTCCACTTTTGTAAATCTTTTTGCTCCAACTACCTCGAGAGAGAAACTGCTCAAGACAACATTAAAATGTCATTTATGTCTATCTGTCACTTCCTATCAATCGCTATCAGTGTTAGGAATCATATTTATTCAAGTGGAATGACTTCACCGTTCAGTCTCCGAGCAGTTTCAATGATCACTAATTGATGCCTGGTACGTGTAGGTAATTCCACGGTGTTGTTAGTTAATTGGCACAAGGCTCCTGGACGATATGACTCCATTAAGGCGATAATACAAACCAATTCAACTCGCTCAGCTCGTTGCAAACATGAGCAAATGCGGAACAAATTAGCGTCACAAGTCTTATTACACTGCTTGTAAATCTTCATGCTTACACCTTGAAAGACCTTTATGTTATTGACTGTGTAACAGATGGATTCTGAGTTTGCTAAATAATGAGATAGCAGTATTTCACAGACCAGAGAGCATATTTCTAATGAAACAATAACCCCCTTTTCTACTCTCATATTCTTCTCAGCTTGAGCGGCTTATTCCACTCCCGTTTACACATCTTGATGGGTCCTACAGTACTCGTGGGTTACGTTGTAAAATGGTTGTTTTTTATTGATGTAGTCTTATTCAATTCGGGAACTTAAGTTAGTATATCAGATTCCCGTGAGGGTTCCGTGTAACAAGTGCTACACGGTAACCTATGCTTGCTGGTCACACAACACGAGCAAATCAAATAGTCAGGCTTGCAGGTGTGGTACCCAGACTCTAGGGCTTGATGCTCACGAGGTCCATCATGGGACTGCCATTCCGGGCTTGATTAATTACAGGCCGCGTTTGGACTGTTGCATTGGTTTGCCTTAAACAAACAAGCAAACGAAACAAGTGAGGTGAGGTGAAATTGGGTTTAACGTCGTACTTGAGAATATTTCGCTCATATGACGACGTGCATGCATGTGTATGTGTATGTGTGGCTGCTTGTACTAGCCCAGACTTAAGCTGGTTTTATAGTGCTAGCCCACTGAGATACCATGCCGCAGTGAAGCATGAATACCCCACTCAGACACATTTTACTGACTCCGAGCCGACCAGTCCTTGTACCCATTAATGCCGAGCGCCAGGCAGGGACCAACAAGTACCATATTTTAACGTCTTTTGGTATGACGCAGTCGGGGATCGAACCCGCGACCTTCCGCTCTCTCTCTCTCTCTAACAACTACACCTCGGAGGCGGTCGCAAACGAAACAAACAGACATTCAGACAGACAACATATCACAGGAGATATGGTCATCATACCATTATTTGGGATCCCACAGTGATGATCGGATCCTGCGCAACAAGATCAATGATTCATTGCACACACACATAAGTCTCCGAAATAAAACAGTTTTAAAACCTCTGAAATATGTAATAGAAATGAGCCTAGAGACTAGAAGAAAATCTGAGGACGTGTCAGGTTGTTTATCGTGTCCGGATTTGTTGGCTTGAGGATCTTCACAAGAAACTATGATTCCGTATGACCTACAATGGACTGCCTCTCTGGTGTGGTGGTTAGAGCGTCCCGGAGAGCAGAAGGTCGCGGGTTCGATCCCCGACCGCGTCATACCAAAAGACTTTAAACTATGGTACTTGTTGGTCCCTGCCTGGTGCTCGACATTAATGGGTACAACAAGGACTGGTCGGCTCGGAGTCAGTATAATGTGTCTGAGTGGGGTATTCATGCTTCACTGCGGCATGGCATCTCAGTGAACTCGCACTATAAAACCAGCTTAAGTCTGGGCTAGTACAAGCAGCCACACATACACACGCATGCACGTCGTCATATGAGCGAAATATTCTTAAGTACGACGTTAAAGCCCATTACACCTCACCTCACCTGCAGTATTAAGATTGTACGTCCCAGTGCCTTGAAGACGCTTACAGGTATTGCCCATGGACGAGAACGCTACACGTACGCTTCAACACGTCTGCCTAACCGCGTTTTCCCGCACCGTGCAACCTTTCAAGTGCGTTCACCTGCCATAATTAAAGCTACATATACACACCAGCAGAAATCAGGTGGCGGGTATCCTGACAGGTGATAAGAACAACCTTGGTTGCAGTTTTAAACACATCAAATAATCTATTTGTGCAACAGTTCAACAACAGGCCAGCTCGACGTCCTATTTCCAGTGCATGGGTGTTACCCTCAGCTGGTATGTTAGGCAAGACAGATAACGGCATACATGGGGCTGTTGTGAAAGACCCACTTGCTAATTTATCAGGAGCTTAAGTTTAATTCAATGACGCCTCGTGTCATCGTTGCTTGGTGTGTGTACACTTGGCCGGTCAACGTAGGCACGCTTGTTGTGCACGGGAATGTGTGGTTCGGTCCACGTGTGTGGGTAAGTAAGTACGAAGGTACACAATCGCCTTCTGTTGCCTCATCACGGATATAAATGATCTCGGGTAGTTCCCGAGTGTATACAGTCTCCTTGGTTCAAGAATGGGATACTGTCCGTGCCTTATTCTAGCGAAAATAACATAACGGCCTTATGTGGTTCAACCCAAATAAAGGGCGGTGGGGTAGCCTAGTGGTTAAAGCGTTCGCTCGTCACGCCGAACACCCGGGTTCGATTCCCCACATGGGTACAACGTGTGAAGCCCATTTCTGGTGTCCCCGCCGTGATATTGCTGGAATATTGCTAAAAGCGGCGTAAAACTAAACCCGCTCACCCACCCAACTCAAATAGACTGGTTATAGCACATAGATGGGAATCCCAAATATACCTCCATCATTTTGGTGATGTGAATGAATGCCTGCTTCACCTGTTAAAGATGCTGTTGAATGTATACCTGCCTCACCTGTTAATGATGCTGTTGAATGTATACCCGCCTCACCTGTTAATGATGCTGTTGAATGTATACCTCCCTCACCTGTTAATGATGCTGTTGAATGTATACCTGCCTCACCTGTTAATGATGCTGTTGAATGTATACCTCCCTCACCTGTTAATGATGCTGTTGAATGTATACCTCCCTCACCTGTTAATGATGCTGTTGAATGCATACCTGCCTCACCTGTTAATGATGCAGTTGAATGCATACCTCCCTCACCTGTTAATGAATCAGTTGAAGGCATACCTGCCTCACCTGTTAATGATGCCGTTGAATGTATACGTGCCTCACCTGTTAATGATGCGGTCGAATGTATACGTGCCTCACCTGTTAATGATGCTGTTGAATGTATATGTGCCTCACCTATCATAGGCGGATCCTGAAGGGGTTGGGGGTGGGTGGGGTGTTGCAGGGGTGCGCACCCCTCCTTTTGCCCTGAAAGTTTATTAAATGACCATTGAAACTCTCGTGAAAATGGAGTGTGCACCCCCTCTTTTCTCAAAAAGCTGTATCCGCCCCTGCCTATTAATGATGCTGTTGAATGTATACCTGCCTCGCCGGTTAGTGAGGCGGTTGAACGTATACCTGCATCATCTCTTCTTGATAAAGTGTTACATAAACCTGTGGTAAGTGAAAATCTACACATATATAATGATTTTCCTTTGCCTCTTGTGGAATAGAAAGGTATACCAGGTATGTCTATGAAAGTACATGGAATGGTTAATGGTTACGTAACTTATAAACACGTGTTTAGATGACGTAAGACGACTTTAAAGTTGTGAGTGATGGATGTATTAGATTATTTGTCGGTAATTTTGAGTTATCTCCCTTGTTTCAAGACAAGCATCACAAAATGCTTGTTTTGAAAATATAAACCCTTGCGGGGGAGCGCATATCACATCTAAAAGCAAATTTGTACGTCATGGAAGAAAAATTCGGTCACTTTATAATTATACAAATACTGACAACAAACATCCAGTATATGTGTTACCGCTGCATGGGATTCTCGGGTCTAGTTTCCTGGTGGGACACATGTCAGCGTGGTTTGTTCAGCCATTGCATTAAAGTATAATATGGGCGTGTTCGAAAACAGTTTAATGTTTTTGTTCTTGGGTCATTAATTCATGTTTTGAAGGTCGCCAAGGGTCACGTGTTAAGTTAGTTGCCGTGCCTGTATAGGGTTTCCTTGTTCGTGGTTCTCGTCCAAGGCGTATGTTGTTTATTTCTGTCAGTCAAGAAATGAACATCAATGACACAGGTCAAATGTCAGGCTACTCGTTGAGGAGACGTACTTTTGCAGGCTTTTCGCGGAGAATCACGCCTTAAAGTAGTCTGATGACGGATTCTGAACCCAGGCCAGTATTTTATGGGAAGGAACGCTATCACACCCTAATGGCTTTAGCAAAATAGTCAACAGTGCATCAGTGTTCATATTCTATGTACGTGTGACTTTTTGTGCAGAAAATGTAAAAGTGTAAGTGTCTCGAATGCTGTATTCCGGCAATCCTCCTTATATCGATACACGGGGGCGTTACGACAGGCAAATACATTAATATATTAAACACAACACCGCATTTCTGAAATACATTGCAGTTCCGTTACATGTGAAGCTGGTATGTTACGTTCACGTATTTGTTGAAATCCCTTCGGAAATGATTTTAAGGAATATAATAATCAGATTAAACATAATCCACGAATCGTTATTTTCTTTTGAAAGTGAATACTGTTTACTTGTATGTTGGCGTTTCACAGTAGGACATACCGATATTGTCTTTCTACGTTATCGCATCACGGGGCGGTGGGAACAGCCTGGTGGTTAAAGAGTTCGCTCGTCACGCACAACACCCGGGTTCACCACATGGGGACAATGTGTGAAGCCCATTTCTGGTGTCCCTCGCCGTGATATTGCTGGAATATTGCTAAAAGCGGCGTAAAACTAAACTCACGCACTCACTGTTCGCAACACCATGACCTCGATTAGCTCTCTATGAAGAGTTCAGTGAATTAATTTCACTTGATTCATAAGAACATATGCTCCAAAACGTTTTATCACCTTTTCTGTTATCATCTATTTACCCAGTATCTGGAATCGGTCAATCCATCTCAAACGAGACGCGTGGATGGCTTTGTTTTTAGCTGCTTATGACAGAAACATCACGGGAATAGGTCATGTGTAACCACTGCAATAACGGAATGTGACACGGAGCGCATATGCCCAACAATGTCAGAGTACACCAATCTCTAATATCGCCCGCAAGAGCGACCAGAGAGAGAGAGAGAGAGAGAGAGAGAGAGAGAGAGAGAGAGAGAGAGAGAGAGAGAGAGAGAGAGAGAGAGAGAGAGAGAGAGAGAGAGAGAGAGAGAGAGAGAGAGAGAGAGAGAGAGAGAGAGAGAGAGAGGGGTCACACAAGCACTCATAAAGTACATAGGCTTAGTGCTTTAGGTTTGTTTATGCTGTAATTGTTTTGGTTATGCTAATCGCTCCGTGAGGGGTCGTTACCTGATCATGGCACCAAATATATAGTAAAAGATGAGATTATTTTAGAACAATACATATCAGTGTTGTCTTGTCTCGCTACACAGATCAAAGTATTCGAGGCGAACAAACAATTTCAACCTCGGCAAAGTTCTTCCAAGTACAAGATCATACAATACACATACAATATATAGTAATCAGGCTCGTACCCCACGTGAAGACAGTCTAGGTTTTAGACCAACAAATTGTTTTGTAACGAAGACACCGCCGACGCAGGAGACATCATATACCCACCCGACCCTTAACAAACAAACATTATTACCTCTGTTCATGGGAATATTAGCTTGACGTAAGTATACAGTTCACATATGCCCAAACCCCCTACCCCCACGGAGGCGGGATATTGTACAGAGATCAATTGCGATGCTGGTCACGAAGCACTGCAGTTTGTAATACTGTGCCATGAGGCCGTAGATCCGTCAGACGAGGCAGGGAGGGCAGTTGGGATCAGCACAGTGTGTGTGAACTCCACCCCAGGTCGGCCACTCAGGGAGAAGGGGGCGCAGAGACATACATATGACGACTGCGTTCTCTACCACATAATGGAATCCACACAAAGTGGAAATGCCGTCGTTAAGCAGATTATTCAGTTATTTGAATTTTAGAAGTTAGTTCTTGTACGAAACTACCACTGGATTTTTGTCCCACACCGAATTTCAAACATTACCAAATGTAACCATACGTGTGAAGGACTACCGTTTTAAGTGTTTGTTTTATACTTGAACTATGTCATAATTATGCGTCAGTTTAACTTGGATACCTACTATGACACAGAGCACTGACTGAGTAGCCGACCAGCCCTGGTCTGTGGAACAGGTACCATCTTTTAACGATCTTTGGTGTGAACGGTATCGAACTACCGACAAATACGCTCTCAGATAGGACGCCCGTTTAGAGTACGGCGGTGGCCTTAAGAAAACCTCTGTCATTTGATAGTCATTAGCTAACAATAAATGATGGTTCACAATTTTAATCTTCATACTTTCACGATGCGCCCTTTAAATCTGTCTCTGCGATTTCATTCACCCATACGGTTCAAATTCATTCGTTGCCAGGTTGGGAAACAGACAAATTTAAACTGCTAGGACAGTTAGCGCTGAGGGGGTTAATCCGTCCTTTCCAGGGTACACAAACATGTCAACGAGTGCTCTGCCACTCAGTACTCGTACCCACCCCAATTGAAATCCCCCAGAGGGATCTGCCGATGACCACCCCCAGACCTGCTGTGAATGAAACCCTCTAAACGTCCTATTGTGTCCGTGGCCATCTGCCACCCCCAATTACAGGTTAACGCGGTGTTCGGTACCACGGGGTCTTTAGGATCAGTACAATAACCACAAACCACAGGAATGTCCGTCCGAGGGAGGAAACCGCAAATACACATTGCGTGTAATTGACCGTCAATGGTCAAACCACAGAATTATAATGATGACCGATTACTGCGTTACTCTTGTACAAGTTGGTTAGGTGCACTGTGAGGGTTGTGGTTTCCGTTTATAAAGGGGCTACAGCGGTGTTCCTATAGCTGCTTGGTACGAACTGGACGATACACAACAGTTGGACAACTCAACCTTTGTATTGTGTATTGTATTGTATTATAGCACCTGTATTGTTGTCAGGTAATACTGTCGTGATTATATGAGTAGGTTTAAGTAGGCTCAGATACACCAGGACAGCAAGCAGGTTCGGGTAGAACAATTCACATCCGGGTATGTGGTGGTACTGATCTCATTAAACCCCCAATTACTGTGAGGCGTTGTGCTGTAAGACAACCGGTGATCTGTACTGGCAGGAAACTGCAGACATTCATATCTATATTAGCAAAGCCAGCGTTAGGCAACAACAAACATATATTTATGCAAACTGTTGGACTGGCAAGTACTACCGATGGAGCGGAACATCCTTTCCCTTTTGGTGAACACCCGGGTTATTACTGACTTTGAGCGATCCACTCTTACTATACTCATGCCAATAATGGTTGTCCCCCCCTTCAATTTTTTTAATTGGAGAGGGGGTGTGGGTGTGAGGTGTGTGTGGGGTTGGGGTGGGGAGGGGGGTGACAACCATTATTGGCATGAGTATATTTCACACTGTTTCACCTTATACGCTCGATGTAATTATGTGGCGTTTAGGTTTTGTTTGTAGCTTCATCAGCTTACGAGGTGTTGGAATCGTAACTCCATTGCTCTGACGTAGATATACGACAGGAGCATTACGAATGCTTTGTGGATCGGCGCTCAGCAACTTAACGGTTGGGGACACCAGGAATTGCCTTTACGAATTGTTCCCATGCAGAAAGTTCAGTGCCTCCTTACAGATATTATACTTTCATACGGGACCATTAATAAAGATCCTATGAAGCATTGATTCTTTTAGAAACTTTGTTATTGCACAATTTGAATAATTATATTTCAACTCTTGATATAAGTATTTTGTTATGAAGCAAATGTCAAGCAAATACGTCTGTCGACATTAGCCCACACGCTCTTTCCACAAGGTAACAGGAGCACTGTTTTCTCCACTTACCATAGGTCAGCTCTTGTCCAGATCTACCGGCCACATTCTAAGCTTCTGTGATCTATCTGTCCATTAAGGGTTATTACCTCGCTCGAGTGGGAGGCGTGTGGGGGAAACATTTCCCCCAAATGTCATATAATTGCACAATTTACAGAAAAAAACTCTCCTGTCTCGTAAAATACAAATGAGTTCTGAGTGGTACAAAGGCTGCCCACGTCCAAACCCTGTCAGACAAGAGGTGGGAAATGTCAGGTCCAGCAGGGTATACGTAACCGAACACTCATTTACTTCACTACACTTTTCAAGGAGTGAGTGAGTGAGAGTGGTTTTACGCCGCTTTTAGCAATGTTCCAGCAATACCACGGTGGCGGACACAAGAAATGGGCTTCACACATTGTCCTCATGTGGGGAATTGTACCCAAATGCGGAACAGAACTCAGGTAGTCGGCGTGACGAGTGAACGTTTTAACCACTCCTCTAATGAATTAGCTTTGAAAAATTTATAAACCCGTTCATTTGAAACAAATTTTAAATTTTGCATGTAGTGTTTCAAAAGTTTAATTTACAAAACGTGTAAAACTTTCAGAAAACTTTAGTGTTTTATATACAGGTAGAATTCTACCTAAGAACAAACAACAGTGCTGGGATGGACCGCGTTAGGGTTTGAATCAAGTCGACCCACTGTCTGTCAATAGTGGAAGGTACTGGAGCTGTATAAAGCTGCTCTGTGATCGTACTCAAGTACTGGGTGTGAGTTAAACTTCAAGTTAGAAAACACAATCTCATGAAATGAGAGGATACTGTTGCTCAAACTGAAATCTTTCTACAATTCGGAACGGACGAAATGAACTAGGTACGTCAGTAAAACATACAAAGCAGTGGGCGGATATCGTCTTGCACAGAGTTATATTCAACTGACTGTCAGTATTGACCTCAAGTAAAGCCATAGAGAAAAGTGGTATAATTCATGCCATGGTATTCTAAATTGCAGATTACAGTAATCACTTGATAAAAGTTGTTTGATAAAAACTTAATTTGCAAGAAAGACCGTACGATCGTTTAGATAAGTTATTTACAATTCCGCACCTGTGCAGATTGACGAATATAAAAGTAGCATATGCTTTCATTTTCATCTCCAACGATCAATGACGTGCGTTGTGAAATGTCCGTACACATCACAGAATGTTACATATTATTTTCATAGCAAATGAATTAGATCATTAGGCATAGTGTCATTCAAACACTTCAAACCCAGGCAGGGCACTGAGTGAAAGACATTTAAATAATTTAATAAGTGCATGGCTTGATTGTACCTGTATGACGTCAGGGTATGATTAAGGGGGGATTTTCGAAAACCAGAATTACATGTAATTTTCATAAAGGTAATTATTTTTGACAGCGGGGCTCCATTTTTATCCTCCCTACTTGTTAGGTTCCTATACCATAAAAATGAAGCGACGTGTTGAGATCATTAGCGATTTGTCTTAATCGGAAGAACGAACATCAGAGAAAGCTTTTTTGGAAGTGGGAGCTGATTAAAGTGAATCATCTGTGAAAGGTGTGTGGGTTGCATTTCAAAACTGTCACTTACATGAACACTTACGCATACCAACTCGCTTATCATCTGTGTAAGTTGCAAAATCTTCTATAAAAAGGTTGAGTGTTAATTAGACGTGACATTAAAAGACTTGTTCTGCATTAGGATCCCAGGGTAAACCTTAATTACACTTTGAGAGAGTATATGTAACTTCTATTTAATGTTTGATGACGTCAGTGAGTAAATATGTTCTAAGCAATTAAAATAGAATTCTGAATGAGTGAGGGTGTGTGTTGGGGTCGTATAGAGACAGGTAGTGTGTCTGTTAAGAGTCGGATTATTCAGGGGCATGTGTAAAAAATGGGATTATAGGGGGGTATGTAGAAAACGTCGAATTATAGAGGGGCATGTGTAGAGGGTCTGATTATAGAGGGACATGTGTAGAGGGTCGGATTATAGAGGGGCATGTTTAGAGTGTTCGATTAAAGAGGGGCATGTGTAGAGAGTTCGATTACAGAGGGACATTTGTAGAGAGTTTGATTATAGAGTGGCATGCGTAGAGAGTTCGATTATAGAGGGGCATGTGTAGAGAGTTCGATTACAGAGGGACATTTGTAGAGAGTTTGATTATAGAGTGGCATGCGTAGAGAGTTCGATTATAGAGCGGTATGTGTAGAGAGTTCGATTATACAGGGACATGTGTAGAGAGTTCGATTATAGAGAAGCATGTGTAAAGAGTTCGATTAAAGAGGGACATGTGTAGTGAATCCGATTATAAAGGGGCATGTGTAGAGAGTTCGATGATAGAGGGGCATGTTTAAAGTTCGATTATAGAGGGAAATGAGTAGAAAGTTCGATTATAGAGGGGCATGTGTAGAGAGTTTGATTTTAGAGGGGCATGTGTAGAGAGTTCGATTATAGAGGGCATGTGTAGAGTGTTCGATTATAGAGGGACATGTGTAGAGGGTTCGATTAGAGAGGGACATGTGTAGAGATTTCGATTGTAGAGGGACATGTGTAGAGAGCTCGATTATAGAGGGACATGTGTAGAGAGTTCGATTATAGAGGGGCATGTGTAGAGAGTTCGATTACAGAGGGACATTTGTAGAGAGTTTGATTATAGAGTGGCATGTGTAGAGAGTTCGATTATAGAGCGGTATGTGTAGAGAGTTCGATTATACAGGGACATGTGTAGAGAGTTCGATTATAGAGAAGCATGTGTAGAGAGTTCGATTATAGAGGGACATGTGTAGTGAATCCGATTATAGAGGGGCATGTGTAGAGAGTTCGATGATAGAGGGGCATGTTTAAAGTTCGATTATAGAGGGACATGAGTAGAAAGTTCGATTATAGAGGGGCATGTGTAGAGAGTTTGATTTTAGAGGGGCATGTGTAGAGAGTTCGATTATAGATGGGCATGTGTAGAGTGTTCGATTATAGAGGGACATGTGTAGAGGGTTCGATTAGAGAGGGACATGTGTAGAGATTTCGATTGTAGAGGGACATGTGTAGAGAGCTCGATTATAGAGGGACATGTGTAGAGAGTTCGATTATAGAGGGCATGTGTAGAGTCTGATTACAGAGGGACATTTGTAGAGAGTTTGATTATAGAGTGGCATGTGTAGAGAGTCTGATTATAGAGCGGTATGTGTAGAGAGTTCGATTATACAGGGACATGTGTAGAGAGTTCGATTATAGAGAAGCATGTGTAGAGAGTTCGATTATAGAGGGACATGTGTAGTGAATCCGATTATAGAGGGGCATGTGTAGAGAGTTCGATGATAGAGGGGCATGTTTAAAGTTCGATTATAGAGGGACATGAGTAGAAAGTTCGATTATAGAGGGGCATGTGTAGAGAGTTTGATTTTAGAGGGGCATGTGTAGAGAGTTCGATTATAGAGGGGCATGTGTAGAGTGTTCGATTATAGAGGGACATGTGTAGAGGGTTCGATTAGAGAGGGACATGTGTAGAGATTTCGATTGTAGAGGGACATGTGTAGAGAGTTTGATTATAGAGGGACATGTGCAGAGAGGTCGATTATAGAGGAGCATGAGTAGAGAGTTCGATCATAGAGCTAAATGTGTATAGTTCGATTATAGAGGGACATGTGTAGAGAGTTTTATTATAGATGGACATGTGTAGAGAGTTTGATTATACAGGGGCATGTGTAGAGAGCTCGATTATAGAGGGCCTTTTGAGGAGGGTTGGATGATAGAGGGACATCTGTAGAGAGTCGGTTTATAGAGGGGCATGTGTAGAGTTTGATTATAGAGGGACATGTGTTGAGGGTCGGATTATAGAGGGGCATATGTGTCGATTTCGATTATAGAGGGGTATGTGTAGAGAGCTCGATTATAGAGGACATGTGTGTAGAGTTTGATTATAGAGGGACATGTGTAGAGGGTCGGATTATAGAGGGGCATATGTGTCGATTTCGATTATAGAGGGGTATGTGTAGAGAGCTCGATTATAGAGGGACATGTGTAGAGAGTTCAATTATAGAGGGACATGTGTAGAGAGTTTTATTGTAGAGGGACATATGTTGAGAGTTTGATTATACAGGGGCATGTGTAGAGAGTTCGATTATAGAGGAGCTTTTGTTGAGGGTTGGATTATAGAGGGACATCTGTAGAGAGTTTGATTATAGAGGGACATGTGCAGAGGGTCGGTTTGTAGAGGGACATATGTAGAGAGTTCGATTATAGAGCTAAATGTGTAGAGTTCGATTATAGAGGGGTATGTGTAGAGAGCTCGATTATAGAGGGACATGTGTAGAGAGTTTGATTATAGAGGAGCACATGTATAGAGTTTGATTATAAAGTTGGATGTGTATAGAATTTGATTATAGAGGGGCATATGTAGAGAGGTTGATTATAGAGGGAAATGTGAAGAGGGTTGGATTATAGAGGGGCATGTGTAGAGGGTCGGATTATAGAGGGACATGTGTAGAGAGTTCGATTATAGAGGGGCTCTTTTAGATGGCTGGATTATAGAGGGACATGTGTAGAGAGTTTTATTATAGAGGGACATGTGTAAAGAATTTCATGATAGAGGGACATGTGTAGACAGTTTGATTATAGAGGGACATGTGTAGAGGATCGGATTATAGAGGGACATGTGTAGAGAGTCTGATTATAGAGGAGCATGAGTAGAGAGTTCGATCATAGAGCTAAATGTGTATAGTTCGATTATAGAGGGACATGTGCAGAGAGTTCGATTATAGAGGGGCATATGTAGAGAGTTCGATTATAGAGGGGCATGTGTAGAGTGTTCAATTATAGAGGGGCATGTGTAGAGAGTTTCATTATAGAGTGACATGTGTAGAGGGTCGGATTATATACGAACATGTGTAGAGAGTTCGATTATAGAGGGACATGTGTAGAGAGTTCGATTATAGAGGGACATGTGTAGAGACTTTGAGGGACATGTGTATAGTTCGATTATAGATGGATATGCGTAGAATCCGATTATAGATGTGCATGTGTAGAGTTTGATTATAGGGGACATGCGTAGCGAAATCGATTATAGAGGGACATGTGTGGACAGTTCTATTATAGAGGGACATGTGTATAGAGTTTTATTATAGAGGGACATATGTAGAGAGTTTTATTATAGAAGGACATGTGCAGAGAGTTTGATTATAGAGGGACATGTGTAGAGAGTTCGACTATAGAGGGGTTTTGAGGAGGGTTGGATTATAGAGGTACATCTGTAGAGAGTTTGATTATAGAGGAACATGTGTAGAGAGTCGGATTATAGAGGGACATGTGTTGAGTTTGATTATAGAGGGACATGTGTAGAGAGTTCGATTATAGAGGGACAGGTGTAGAGGGTCGGATTGTAGAGGGGCATATGTAGAGAGTTCGATTATAGAGCTAAATGTGTAGAGTTCGATTATAGAGGGGTATGTGTAGAGAGCTCGATTATAGAGGGACATGTGTAGAGAGTTCAATTATAGAGGGACATGTGTAGAGTTCGATTATAGGGGGACATGTGTAGAGGATCTGATTATAGAGGGGCATATGTAGAGAGTTCGATTATAGAGCTAAATGTGTAGAGTTCGATTATAGAGGGGTGTGTGTAGAGAGCTCGATTATAGAGGGAAATGTGTAGAGAGTTCAATTATAGAGGGGCACAGTGTATAGAGTTTGATTATAGAGGGGCATGTGTATAGAATTTGATTATAGAGGGGCATATGTAGAGAGTTCGATTATATAGGGGCTTTTTTAAATGGTTGGATTATAGAGGGACATGTGTAGAGAGTTTTATTAGAGAGGGACATATGTAAAGAGTTTTATTATAGATGGACATGTGTAGACAGTTTGATTATAGAGGGACATGTGTAGAGTATCGGATTATAGAGGGACATGTGTAGAGAGTTCAATTATAGAGGGGCATGTGTAGAGAGTTTGATTATAGAGGGGCATGTGTAGAGAATTTGATTAAAGAAGGGCATATGTAGAGAGTTTGATTATAGAGGGACATGTGTAGAGGGTTGGATTATAGAGGGGCATGTCTAGAGGGTCGGATTATAGAGGGACATGTGTAGAGAGTTTGATTAAGAGGGACATGTGTAGAGGATCGGATTATAGAGGGACATGTGTAGAGAGTCTGATTATAGAGGAGCATGAGTAGAGAGTTCGATCATAGAGCTAAATGTGTATAGTTCGATTATAGAGGGACATGTGCAGAGAGTTCGATTATAGAGGGGCATATGTAGAGAGTTCGATTATAGAGGGGCATGTGTAGAGTGTTCGATTATAGAGGGGCATGTGTAGAGAGTTTCATTATAGAGTGACATGTGTAGAGGGTCGGATTATATACGAACATGTGTAGAGAGTTCGAATATAGAGGGACATGTGTAGAGAGTTCGATTATAGAGGGACATGTGTAGAGACTTTGAGGGACATGTGTATAGTTCGATTATAGATGGATATGCGCAGAATCCGATTATAGATGTGCATGTGTAGAGTTTGATTATAGGGGACATGCGTAGCGAAATCGATTATAGAGGGACATGTGTAGAGAGTTCGATTATAGAGGGGCATATGTAGAGAGTTCGATTATAGACGGGCGTGTGTAGAGTGCTCGATTATAGAGGGGCATGTGTAGAGAGTTTCATTATAGAGTGACATGTGTAGAGAGTTCGATTATAGAGGGACATGTGTAGATACTTTGAGGGACATGTGTAGAGTTCGATTATAGATGGATATGCGTAGAATCCGATTATAGATGGGCATGTGTAGAGTTCGATTATAGGGGGACATGTAGGAATTCGATTATAGAGGGACATGTGTGTAGAGAGTTCGAGTTATAGAGGGCATATGTAGAGAGTTCGATTATAGAGGGCATTGTGTAGAGTTTGATTATAGAGGGACATGTGTAGAGGTCGGATTATATATGGACGTGTGTAGAGAGGTCAGTCTATGGACGGACATGTGTAGTGAAGTTAGATTATAGAGGAGATGTGTAGTGAGTTTGATTATAGGGGCATGTGTAGGGAGTTTGATTATAGAGGGGTATATGTAGAGAGTTTGATTATAGAGGGACATGTAGAGAGGGTTGGATTATAGAGGGTATGTTTAGAGGTTTGGATTATAGAGGACATGTGTAGAGAGTTTTATTATAAAAGGCATGTGTACAGAATTTGATTATAGAGGGACATGTGTAGAGGGTCGGATTACAGAGAGGGCATGTGTAGAGAGTTCGATTATAGAGGGGCTTTTTGTAAAAGCCAGATTATTATCTGAACATGTATAGAGGGTCGGATTATAGAGGTCATGTGTAGAGTTCGATTATAGATCTAAATGTGTAGAGTTCGATTATAGAGAGGTATGTGTAGAGAGCTCAATTATAGAGGGACATGTGTAGAGAGTTCGATTATAGAGGGAAATGTGTAGAGAGTCTCGATTATAGAGGCCATGTAGAGAATTCGATTATAGAGGGCTTTTTAGATGGTTGGATTGTAGAGGGACATGTGTAGAGAATTTTATTATAGAGGGACCTGTGTAGTGAGTTTGATTATAGAGGGGCATGTGTCGAGAGAGTTCGATTATAGAGGGCTTTTAGATGGTTGGATTGTAGAGGGACATGTGTAGAAATTTTATTATAAAGGGACATGTGTAGATTTTGATGATAGAGGGACATGTGTAGAGAGTTTTATTATAGAGGACATGAGTAGAGAGTTTGATTATAGAGGGGTATGTGTCGATAGTTCGATTATAGAGGGGCCTTTATAGAGGGTTGGATTATAGAGGGACATGTGTAGAGAGTTCAATTATAGAGGGACATGTGTAGAGGGTCGGATTATAGATGGGCATATGTAGAGAGTTCGATTATAGAGCTAAATGTGTAGAGTTCGATTATAGAGGGGTATGTGTAGAGAGCTCGATTATAGACGGACATGTGTAGAGAGTTCGATTATAGATGGACATCTGTAGAGTTCGATTATAGACGGACATGTGTAGAGGATCGGATTATAGACGGACATGTGTAGATACTTTGAGGGACATGTGTAGAGTTCGATTATAGAAGGGTATGTGTATAGAATTTGATTATAGAGGGGCATATGTAGAGAGTTTGATGATAGAGGGACATGTGTAGAGGGTTTGATTATAGAGGGGCATGTGTAGAGGGTCGGATTATAGAGGGACATGTGTAGAGAGTTTGATTATAGAGGGACATGGTGTAGAAGGTCGGATTATAGAGGGGCATGTGTAGAGTGTTCGATTATAGCGGAACATGTGTAGAGAGTTCGATTATAGAGGGGCATGTGTAGAGAGTTTGATTATAGAGGGGTATGTGTAGAGAGTTTGATTATAGAGTGACATGTGTAGAGGGTCGGATTATATACGAACATTTGTAGAGAGTTCGATTATAGAGGGACATGTGTAGAGAGTTCGATTATAGAGGGACATGTGTAGAGACTTTGAGGGACATGTGAAGAGTTCGATTATAGATGGATATACGTAGAATCCGATGATAGATGGGCATGTGTAGAGTTCGATTATATTGGACATGCGTAGCGAATTCGATTATAGAGGGACATGTGTGGAGAGTTCGATTATAGAGGGACATGTGTATAGAGTTTTATTTTAGAGGGACATGTGTATTGAATTTAATTGTACAGGGGCATGTGTAGAAAGTTCGATTATAGAGGGGCTTTTGTTGAGGGTTGGATTATAGAGGTACATCTGTAGAGAGTTTGATTATAGAGGAACATGTGTAGAGAGTCGGATTATAGAGGGACATGTGTAGAGTTTTACTTTGAGGGACATGTGTAGAGTTCGATTATAGATGGATATGCGTAGAATCTGATTATAGATGGGCATGTGTAGAGTTCGATTATAGAGGGACATGCGTAGCGAATTCGATTATAGAGGGACATGTGTAGAGAGTTCGGTTATAGAGGGGCATATGTAGAGAGTTCGATTATAGAAGGGCATTTGTAGAGAGTTTGATTATAGAGGGACATGTGTAGAGGTCGGATTATATATATGGACGTGTGTAGATGGTCGGTCTATAGACGGACATGTGTAGTGAGTTAGATTATAGAGGAGCATGTGTAGTGAGTTTGATTATAGAGGGCATGTGTAGAGAGTTTGATTATAGAGGGGTATATGTAGAGAGTTTGATTATAGAGGGACATGTGTAGAGGTTGGATTATAGAGGGCATGTTTAGAGGTTTGGATTATAGAGGGACATGTGTAGATAGTTTTATTATAAAGGGGCATGTGTACAGAATTTGATTATAGAGGGACATGTGTAGAGGGTCGGATTACAGAGCGGCATGTGTAGAGATTTCGATTATAGAGGGCTTTTGTAGAAGGTCAGATTATGGACAGACATGTGTAGAGGGTCGGATTATAGAGGTCATGTGTAGAGAGTTCGATTATAGATCTAAATGTGTAGAGTTCGATTATAGAGAGGTATGTGTAGAGAGCTCGATTATAGAGGGACATGTGTAGAGAGTTCGATTATAGAGGGGAAATGTAGAGAGCTCGATTATAGAGGGCCATGTGTAGAGAGTTCGATTATAGAGGGCTTTTTTAGATGGTTGGATTGTAGAGGGACATGTGTAGAGAATTTGATTATAGAGGGACATGTGTAGAGAGTTAGATTATAGATGGACATGTGTAGTGAGTTTGATTATAGAGGGGCATGTGTCGAGAGTTCGATTATAGAGGGACATGTAGATGGTTGGATTGTAGAGGGACATGTGTAGAGAGTTTTTATTATAGAGGGACATGTGTAGAGAGTTGGATTATAGAGGGACATGTGTAGAGAGTTTTATTATAGAGGGACATGTGTAGAGTTTGATTATAGAGCGGCATGTGTAGATAGTTCGATTATAGAGGGAATTTGTATAGAGGGTTGGATTATAGAGGGACATGTGTAGAGAGTTCAATTATAGAGGGACATGTGTAGAGGGTCGGATTATAGATGGGCATATGTAGAGAGTTCGATTATAGAGCTAAATGTGTAGAGTTCGATTATAGAGGGGTATGTGTAGAGAGCTCGATTATAGACGGACATGTGTAGAGAGTTCGATTATAGATGGACATCTGTAGAGTTCGATTATAGACGGACATGTGTAGAGGATCGGATTATAGACGGACATGTGTAGAGAGTTCAATTATAGAGGGCATATGTGTAGAGAGTTTGATTATAGACGGAAATGTGTATAGAATTTGATTATAGAGGGGCATATGTAGAGAGTTTGATGATAGAGGGACATGTGTAGAGGGTTTGATTATAGAGGGGCATGTGTAGAGGGTTGGATTATAGAGGGACATGTGTAGAGAGTTTGATTATAGAGGGACATGGTGTAGAAGGTCGGATTATAGAGGGGCATGTGTAGAGTGTTCGATTATAGCGGAACATGTGTAGAGAGTTCGATTATAGAGGGGCATGTGTAGAGAGTTTGATTATAGAGGGGTATGTGTAGAGAGTTTGATTATAGAGTGACATGTGTAGAGGGTCGGATTATATACGAACATTTGTAGAGAGTTCGATTATAGAGGGACATGTGTAGAGAGTTCGATTATAGAGGGACATGTAGAGACTGATTATAGATGGACATGTAGAGTTCGATTATAGATGGATATGTGTAGAATCCGATTATAGATGGGCATGTGTAGAGTTCGATTATATTGGACATGCGTAGCGAATTCGATTATAGAGGGACATGTGTGGAGAGTTCGATTATAGAGGGACATGTGTATAGAGTTTTATTTTAGAGGGACATGTGTATTGAATTTAATTGTACAGGGGCATGTGTAGAAAGTTCGATTATAGAGGGGCTTTTGTTGAGGGTTGGATTATAGAGGTACATCTGTAGAGAGTTTGATTATAGAGGAACATGTGTAGAGAGTCGGATTATAGAGGGACATGTGTAGAGTTTGATTATAGAGGGACATGTGTAGAGAGTTCGATTATAGAGGGACAGGTGTAGAGGGTCGAATTGTAGAGGGGCATATGTAGAGAGTTCGATTATAGAGCTAAATGTGTAGAGTTCGATAATAGAGGGGTATGTGTAGAGAGCTCGATTATAGAGGGACATGTGTAGAGAGTTCAATTATATAGGGACATGTGTAGAGTTCGATTATAGGGGGACATGTGTAGAGGATGGGATTATAGAGGGACATGTTTAGAGGGTCAGATGATAGAGGGTTATATGTAGAGAGTTCGATTATAGAGCTGAATGTGTAGAGTTCAATTATAGAGGGGTATGTGTAGAGAGCTCGATTATAGAGGGAAATGTGTAGAGAGTTCAATTATAGAGGAGCACATGTATAGAGTTTGATTATAGAGGGGCATGTGTATAGAATTTGATTATAGAGGGGCATATGTTGAGAGTTTGATTATTGATGGAAATGTGTAGAGGGTTGGATTATAGAGGGGCATGTGTAGAGAGTTCGATTATAGAGGGACTTTTTTAGATGGTTGGATTATAGAGGGACATGTGTAGAGAGTTTTATTATAGAGGGACATGTGTAAAGAGTTTTATTATAGAGGGACATGTGTAGACAGTTTTATTATAGAGGGACATGTGTAGAGTATCGGATTATAGAGGGACATGTGTAGAGAGTTGGATTATAGAGGGGCATGTGTAGAGAGTTCGATTATAGAGGGACTTTTTTAGATGGTTGGATTATAGAGGGACATGTGTAGAGAGTTTTATTATAGAGGGACATGTGTAAAGAGTTTTATTATAGAGGGACATGTGTAGACAGTTTTATTATAGAGGGACATGTGTAGAGTATCGGATTATAGGGGGACATGTGTAGAGAGTTCAATTATAGAGGGGCATGTGTATAGAGTTTGAATATAGAGGGGCATGTGTAGAAAATTTGATTATAGAAGGGCATATGTAGATAGTTTGATTATAGAGGGACATGTGTAGAGGGTTGGATTTTAGAGGGACATGTGTAGAGAGTTCGATTATAGAGGGGCATGTGTAGAGATTTGGATTACAGAGGAACATGTGTATATGGTCCGATTATAGACGGACGTGTGTAGAGAGTTCGTTATAGAGGAATATGTGTAGAGTGTCGGATTATAGAGGGACATGTGTAGAGAGTTTGATTATATAGGGACATGTGCAGAGAGTTCGATTATAGAGGGACATGTGTAGAGAGTCGTATTATGGAGGAGCATGTGTAGAGAGTTCGATCATAGAGCTAAATGTGTATAATTCGATTATAGAGGGACATGTGTAGAGGGTTTGATTATAGAGGGGCATATGTAGAGAGTTCGATTGGGGAGGGACATGTGTAGAGTGCTCCATTTTAGAGGGGCCTGTATAGAAAGTTTGATTATAGAGGGACATGTGTAGAGGGTCGGATTATATACGGGCGTGTGTAGACGGTGGGACTATAGACGGACATGTGTAGAGTTCGATTATAGAGGGACATGTGTAGAGAGTTCGATTATAGAGGGGGTATGTGTAGAGAGCTCGATGATAGAGGGACATGTGTAGAGTGTTCGAATATAGAGGGACATGTGTAAAGAGTTCGATTACATAGGGACATGTGTAGAGTTCGATTATAGATGGATATGCGTAGAATCCGATTATAGATGGGTATGTGTAGAGTTCGATTATAGGGGGACAAGTGTAGTGAACTCTATTATAGAGGGACATGTGTGGAGAGTTCGATTATATAGTGGCATATGTAGAGAGTTCGATTATAGAGGGGCCAGTGTAGAGAGTTTCATTATAGAGGGACATGTGTAGATTGTCCGATTTTAGACGGACGTGTGTAGAGAGTTCGATTATAGAGGAATATGTGTAGGGGTCGGATTATAGAGGTACATGTGTAGAGAGTTTGGTTATAGAGGGACATGTGTAGAGAGTTCGAGTATAGAGGGACATGTGTATAGGGTCGGATTATAGAGGGGCATGTTCGATCATAGAGCTAAATGTGTATAGTTCGATTATATAGGGACATGTGTAGAGAGCTCGATTATAGAAGGGCATGTGTAGAGAGTTTGATTATAGAGGGACTTGTGTAGAGGGTCGGATTATATATGGACGTGTGTAGAGGGTCGGATTATATGCGGACATGTGTAGAGAGTTCGATTATAGAGGAATATGTGTAGAGGATCGGATTATAGAGGGACATCAGTAGAGAGTTTGATTATAGAGGGACATGTGGAGAGAGGTCGATTATAGAGGAGCATGAGTAGAGAGTTCGATCATAGAGCTAAATGTGTATAGTTCGATTAAAGATGGACATGTGCAGAGAGTTCGTTTATAGAGGGGCATATGTAGAGAGTTCGATTATAGACGGGCGTGTGTAGAGTGCTCGATTATAGAGGGGCATGTGTAGAGAGTTTCATTATAGAGTGACATGTGTAGAGAGTTCGATTATAGAGGGACATGTGTAGATACTTTGAGGGACATGTGTAGAGTTCGATTATAGATGGATATGCGTAGAATCCGATTATAGATGGGCATGTGTAGAGTTCGATTATAGGGGGACATGCGTAGCGAATTCGATTATAGAGGGACATGTGTAGAGAGTTCGGTTATAGAGGGGCATATGTAGAGAGTTCGATTATAGAAGGGCATTTGTAGAGAGTTTGATTATAGAGGGACTTGTGTAGAGGGTCGGATTATATATGGACGTGTGTAGAGGGTCGGTCTATGGACGGACATGTGTAGTGAGTTAGATTATAGAGGGAGATGTGTAGTGAGTTTGATTATAGAGGGGCATGTGTAGGGAGTTTGATTATAGAGGGGTATATGTAGAGAGTTTGATTATAGAGGGACATGTGTAGAGGGTTGGATTATAGAGGGGTATGTTTAGAGGTTTGGATTATAGAGGGACATGTGTAGAGAGTTTTATTATAAAGGGGCATGTGTACAGAATTTGATTATAGAGGGACATGTGTAGAGGGTCGGATTACAGAGCGGCATGTGTAGAGAGTTCGATTATAGAGGGGCTTTTGTAGAAGGTCAGATTATGTACAGACATGTGTAGAGGGTCGGATTATAGAGGGTCATGTGTAGAGAGTTCGATTATAGATCTAAATGTGTAGAGTTCGATTATAGAGAGGTATGTGTAGAGAGCTCGATTATAGAGGGACATGTGTAGAGAGTTCGATTATAGAGGGGAAATGTAGAGAGCTCGATTATAGAGGGCCATGTGTAGAGAGTTCGATTATAGAGGGCTTTTTTAGATGGTTGGATTGTAGAGGGACATGTGTAGAGTATTTTATTATAGAGGGACCTGTGTAGAGAGTTTTATTATAGAGGGACATGTGTAGAGAGTTTGATTATAGAGGGGCATGTGTCGAGAGTTCGATTATAGAGGGCTTTTTTAGATGGTTGGATTGTAGAGGGACATGTGTAGAGAATTTTATTATAAAGGGACATGTGTAGAGAATTTTATTATAGAGGGACATGTGTAGAGAGTTTTATTATAGAGGGACATGAGTAGAGAGTTTGATTATAGAGGGGTATGTGTCGATAGTTCGATTATAGAGGGGCTTTTATAGAGGGTTGGATTATAGAGGGACATGTGTAGAGAGTTCAATTATAGAGGGACATGTGTAGAGGGTCGGATTATAGATGGGCATATGTAGAGAGTTCGATTATAGAGCTAAATGTGTAGAGTTCGATTATAGAGGGGTATGTGTAGAGAGCTCGATTATAGACGGACATGTGTAGAGAGTTCGATTATAGATGGACATCTGTAGAGTTCGATTATAGACGGACATGTGTAGAGGATCGGATTATAGACGGACATGTGTAGAGAGTTCAATTATAGAGGGGCATATGTATAGAGTTTGATTATAGAAGGGTATGTGTATAGAATTTGATTATAGAGGGGCATATGTAGAGAGTTTGATGATAGAGGGACATGTGTAGAGGGTTTGATTATAGAGGGGCATGTGTAGAGGGTCGGAATATAGAGGGACATGTGTAGAGAGTTTGATTATAGAGGGACATGGTGTAGAAGGTCGGATTATAGAGGGGCATGTGTAGAGTGTTCGATTATAGCGGAACATGTGTAGAGAGTTCGATTATAGAGGGGCATGTGTAGAGAGTTTGATTATAGAGGGGTATGTGTAGAGAGTGTGATTATAGAGGGACATGTGTAGAGAGTCGGATTATATACGGACGTGTTTAGAAGGTTGCACTATAGACGGACATGTTTAGAGGGTTGGATTATAGAGGGACATGTGTAGAGAGTTTGATAATAGAGGAACATGTGTAGAGGGTCGGATTATATAGGGGCATGTGTAGAGAGTTCGATTATAGAGGGGCTTTTTAGAGGGTTGGATTGTAGAGGGACATGTGTAGAGAGTTTTATTAAAGAGGGACATGTGTAGAGAGTTTGATTGTAGAGGGGTATGTGTAGAGAGTTCGATTATAGACTGGCTTTTGTAGAGGGTCGGATTATAGAGGAGCATGTGTAGAGAATTTGATTATAGAGGGGCATATGTAGAGAGTTTGATTATAGAGGGACATGTGTAGAGGGTTGGATGAAAGAGGGGCATGTGTAGAGGGTCGGATTATAGAGGGACATGTGTAGAGAGTTTTATTATATAGGGACATATGTAGAGAGTTTGATTATAGAGGGACATGGTGTAGAGGGTCGATTATAGAGGGGCATGTGTAGAGAGTTCGATTATAGAGGGACATGTGTAGAGAGTTCGGTTATAGAGGGGTATGTGTAGACAGTTTGATTATAGAGGGGTTGATTATAGAGGGACATGTGTAGATGGTCGGATTATAGAGAGGCATGTGTAGAGAGTTCGATTATAGGGACATGTGTAGAGAGTTCGAGTATAGAGAGACATGAGTAAAGAGTTCGATTATTGAGGAACATGTGTAGATTTCGATTATAAAGTGGCATGTGAAGAGGGTTGGATTATAGAATGACATGTGTAGAGGGTCGGATTATAGACAGACCTGTGTAGATAGTTCGATTATAAAGGGACATGTGTAGAGGGTCGGATTATAGAGGGGCATGTGTGGAGAGTTCGATTGTAGAGGGACATGTGTAGAGAGTTCGATTATAGAGGGACATGTGTAGAGATTTCGATTATAAAGTGACATGTGAAGAGGGTCGGATTATAGAGGGACATGTGTAGAGAGTTCGATTATAAAGGGACATGTGTAGAGGGTCGGATTATAGAGGGGCATGTGTGGAGAGTTCGATTGTAGAGGGACATGTCTAGAGATTTCGATTATAGTGGGGCATTTGTAGATGGTCGGATAATAGACGGACGTGTGTAGAGAGTTCGATTATAGATGGACATCTGTAGAGTTCGATTATAGACGGACATGTGTAGAGGATCGGATTATAGACGGACATGTGTAGAGAGTTCAATTATAGAGGGGCATATGTATAGAGTTTGATTATAGAAGGGTATGTGTATAGAATTTGATTATAGAGGGGCATATGTAGAGAGTTTGATGATAGAGGGACATGTGTAGAGGGTTTGATTATAGAGGGGCATGTGTAGAGGGTCGGAATATAGAGGGACATGTGTAGAGAGTTTGATTATAGAGGGACATGGTGTAGAAGGTCGGATTATAGAGGGGCATGTGTAGAGTGTTCGATTATAGCGGAACATGTGTAGAGAGTTCGATTATAGAGGGGCATGTGTAGAGAGTTTGATTATAGAGGGGTATGTGTAGAGAGTTTGATTATAGAGGGACATGTGTAGAGAGTCGGATTATATACGGACGTGTTTAGAAGGTTGCACTATAGACGGACATGTTTAGAGGGTTGGATTATAGAGGGACATGTGTAGAGAGTTTGATAATAGAGGAACATGTGTAGAGGGTCGGATTATATAGGGGCATGTGTAGAGAGTTCGATTATAGAGGGGCTTTTTAGAGGGTTGGATTGTAGAGGGACATGTGTAGAGAGTTTTATTAAAGAGGGACATGTGTAGAGAGTTTGATTGTAGAGGGGTATGTGTAGAGAGTTCGATTATAGACTGGCTTTTGTAGAGGGTCGGATTATAGAGGAGCATGTGTAGAGAATTTGATTATAGAGGGGCATATGTAGAGAGTTTGATTATAGAGGGACATGTGTAGAGGGTTGGATGAAAGAGGGGCATGTGTAGAGGGTCGGATTATAGAGGGACATGTGTAGAGAGTTTTATTATATAGGGACATATGTAGAGAGTTTGATTATAGAGGGACATGGTGTAGAGGGTCGATTATAGAGGGGCATGTGTAGAGAGTTCGATTATAGAGGGACATGTGTAGAGAGTTCGGTTATAGAGGGGTATGTGTAGACAGTTTGATTATAGAGGGGTTGATTATAGAGGGACATGTGTAGATGGTCGGATTATAGAGAGGCATGTGTAGAGAGTTCGATTATAGAGGGACATGTGTAGAGAGTTCGAGTATAGAGAGACATGAGTAAAGAGTTCGATTATTGAGGAACATGTGTAGATTTCGATTATAAAGTGGCATGTGAAGAGGGTTGGATTATAGAATGACATGTGTAGAGGGTCGGATTATAGACAGACCTGTGTAGATAGTTCGATTATAAAGGGACATGTGTAGAGGGTCGGATTATAGAGGGGCATGTGTGGAGAGTTCGATTGTAGAGGGACATGTGTAGAGAGTTCGATTATAGAGGGACATGTGTAGAGATTTCGATTATAAAGTGACATGTGAAGAGGGTCGGATTATAGAGGGACATGTGTAGAGAGTTCGATTATAAAGGGACATGTGTAGAGGGTCGGATTATAGAGGGGCATGTGTGGAGAGTTCGATTGTAGAGGGACATGTCTAGAGATTTCGATTATAGTGGGGCATTTGTAGATGGTCGGATAATAGACGGACGTGTGTAGAGAGATCGATTATAGACGGACATGTGTAGAGAGTTCGATTATAGAGGGACATGTGTAGAGAGTTCGATTATAGAGGGGTATGTGTAGAGAGTTCGAGTATAGAGGGACATGAGTAGAGAGTACGATTATAGAGGGGCATGAGTAGAGTTCGATTATTGAGGAACATGTATAGAGTTCGATTATAGAGTAGCATGTGAAGAGGGTCGGATTATAGAGGGACATGTGTAGAGGGTCGGATTATAGACAGACCTGTGTAGAGAGTTCGAATATAAAGGGACATCTGTAGAGGTCGGATTATAGAGGGGCATGTGTGGAGAGTTCGATTATAGAGGAACATGTGTAGAGAGTTCGATTATAGAGGGGCATTTGTAGATGGTCGGATTATAGACGGACGTCTGTAGAGAGTTCGATTATAGGGGGACATGTGTAGATAGTTCGATTATAGAGGGACATTTGTAGAGGGTCGGATTATAGACGGACATGTGTAGACAGTTCGATTATAGAGGGATATGTGTAGAGAGTTCGATTATAGAGGGGTATGTGTAGAGGGTCGTAGAGGGGCATTTGTAGATCGTCGGTTTATAGACGGACGTGTGTGTCGTATTATAGAGGGTTATAGGTAGTGAATGGGTTGGGTGGTGGAGTGGGAAGGCATCCGAAGAAAAGAAAACCGGGTTAGAGAGGGGCACATGTAGCGAGAGAGAAACGCATTATGGAGACGTTGGGTACTGAAAAACTTGGAATGTACACGTCCGTGATACAACTAGTAGGTGGTTGTAACAGTCACCAACAACGCGCACACAGGCAAACGCGAACTCACATGAAAACACGCACGCACACACAGACTTTAAGCACGTGCCATTAACCCTTGTGACGTCAAACTTCATTCATCAGATAGAATGCACCCGCCGGCAAAACACAGCCTAAAAACAGCGCCATTCATACAAGCTTATTCCAACTGTTTGTTGATACTGTTCCGAGGCTGGCGTGCTATTATGTAAGCAGCCATGGAACCAGGAACGTTTTCTTAATAGCGATAGCGTAGAGGAGACGTGGTGTTTGTTTGCGTCCCATTAGGTCCCTAGTCTCTACACTGTAGGGCGTATGTGTGCATGACGGGTCTGCCCCAAAGCTCTCGCCCCTACACCAGGGGAAATAAACTTCTTAGAAATAACAAAGTAAATACTTCTCACCATCACACAGAAGCAATTGTAGCAGGCAGAATTAGAACAGCCGTAGCAGTTTCCTATTGCGCAAGACGTGTAACGACTGAATAGGGAACCGTTTTGAGTTTTAGTTCAACTGTTTACATTGCTCGTTAGATTTAAAGATTTGTTCCATTTTTTCGCTTGTTGAAATCTGACAAGATAAATGCGTATGAGCTGCTTAGATATATATTTGTTTGCGCTTGCTGAACAGTCTTTGAATTCAGATACTAGATAAGTTGTCAACCTTTTCAATTCGAAACTTCAGATGTGTAAAGACGTCATTAATATCAACGTGTGGAAATGATTTGACATTAAAATTATAACACAGGGTTATGTATATATGTATATATGCGCTTCTTTTTCAAAATATGTTATATTATATCTAAACGAATGTGGGTCTTTGATTACCATGTGTGTGGAACTTGGTTATTGGCAGAACTGTGCACGCCATGGAGCATTCATTTTACTCGAACCAAATCTGTATTGTAACTAATTCAGGACTACACTACTTTCACTCTTTGTACGTCGAACATTCGGGCAATCCAAGGTTTTATATGACGTTTCATCATCTCTGCTGGTAAACACAAATGAGTGAGTGAGTGAGTATGGATTTACGCCGCTTTTGGAATATTCCAGCAATATCACGGGGGACACCAGAAATCGGCATCACATAATATACTTCGTGTAGGGAATCGAACCCGGGTCTTTGGTGTCACTGGGTTACCCCACCGTCAGGTAAATACCGGAATATAGTGAGGTGTAAGTCTTCACCTGGGTGTCACTTAAGATGAAAGACCGGTTATTCCTGAATGATTCTCAAACCGAAATTTATCAATAGTCCGCGGAGACGCTTTTTCTTGGGCGGTAACTGTATTCATAATTTGCTATCTCTCGAATTGTACGTAAATAGATATGATAGGCTTTGCTGTCAATCAGTTCCCGACGACTTCCGAGGCAGTACTGCCCCCTCCAACTGATTCCTGTGAACCGACTAAAACGGTTGTGGTCAGAGTGGTCCTGATTCTGGACTTAGTTCCTGATACCGTGTCACTGACAGCGTGACATGATGGGAATCGATGGCCATGCGTTCTGACAGTGGTTTGCCTGGTCCAGACTCGATACACAGGCTAGGATCAGGAATGTTCACCGGCATCGGCGCGTCTTTTAACTCACGTAATCCAGTCTTTTGTATTGCTAGTGAAGAAATATATGTTCCAAACTTCCCTGTGTAGGATGCAGGGTCTGTGTTTCATGCTTGACAACTGATGTTGTATTAAGGAGCCGAGTTCAACGTGTGTGCACTTTGTTGGTTTCTTGCATTCTTTGTATTGTTTATTTCTTTAAAAATATATTAAATGTCCTTCCGCCCTCCACATTTTTAGAAAAATATATGGCAGAGAAACAAGTTTTTATGGGGCCCAAATAAGCTTGGTATTGCAGAATGCGGCGATGAATATTTTTCACTAACTTTTAATTCGTGTAGTCAGACACGACATATTTGTCAATCTACGTGTAACTGCCTCACGTCCGAACTGACCTTGTGTCTAATACAACTGTCTGTTTGTATACCGCCTAAACTCACTCACTTACCCTAGGTCCTAGGTGTCAGCTTCACCTATGTCTGAACACACAACGCCAGGTATAAGCTCACCTTGCCCGCAATGAACTATAGGTGTACTGGCGGAAGGGTCGACAACGTTTACGTGCGAGAATCAAGAAAGTTCTGCTGCATAATGACACCCCGCCCGTCGCTACACAAGTCTTCCTGTGACCAAATGCCTTCTTACTGGTCCCCTTTACTCCCCTCTTTACATATACTCTTAATTGTTGTTTATTTGCGATGTGTGGACAGGAAAGCACATTCGTATCTGCCCGTATCCCTCCCAAGTATTTGCTTGAGCCTATGGCGAGAGACACCTACCTACGTTGCGATGAGTTTGCTTGTTATCAATGGTGATGTTTCATGTCGTTTTGAACTTAAGTGCGTTGACCTTGCGTTACTTCGTTGGGTGTATGTTGCCAGAAGTATGCAAAAAGAAACAATAATGACAAGATGTCTCCTATTTTACAATCTCCTTAACGGACAGTGTTTGTAGCAAATAGCTATGCGGTGAAATGGCTTATTGTATCATCGATCAGTGGGAATTCCTAAGAATACAACTCCGATACTGTTCAGTGAACAAATATACACTTTGTAAGTAGTGTTTTTCTGTGGTTTGGATGATGATGGTGACTGGGCAAACTGGTAGACTTCCCGACTCGAGAGTAGTCGCTAAATGTTTAAACTGTGACAAGGAACCATTGATGGTTGACAGAGGCATTTTGTCGTGTGGTATGAATCAAAGTAGATGTGTTTGCTAGCACTGACGGATGAACACGATCTTCCACACTCATAAGCGTCAAAGTGGGTGATTGTTTCGCGTTGAGGTTACGCACTGGGATGGGGAAGCCGGTGTTAGCCACGGGGTGTCTGTCGTGTATCCTTCTCAAACCATCAAGCTCCTTCAGTACCTACAGTCGTACATATGTAACATGCCCGTGATGATCCGGGTTCAAATTGTCCTACAGCTAACCATGCCTGTCGGGAGAGGCGAGTAACGGGATCGGGTGGTCAGGCTCGCTGACCTGGTTGACACGTCATTGTATCCCGATTGCGTAGATCGATGCTCATGCTGTTGATCTCTGGATTGTCTGGTCAAGACTCGATTATTTACAGACCGCAGAAATATAGCTGGAATATTGATTGCTCAGCGCGGAGTTGCAAACATGGGTTGCTGAAGACCAATTCTAACCTGGGCCTTGACGGGTCAATATCACGGCAGGGTACACCATAACTTTTACCATACCTAGACTGGAACACGGAACTTTGTCATGACGAGCAAACCCTTTCACCACTAAGCAGCCCTACCAGCCCCATTGCTCACTAAGAGAGATTATTGTACATTACATCGTAATATATCTTCATGGATGTTACATGTAACACAATATGTATGAACTCTTGACATAAATGCAGGAATATCTTTCCTAAATATATTTAGCACTTTTTGCAGTTGCTTCACTAAAATAGTTTTTGTACGTTCGTCGTGGTCATGCGATACGATGTCTATAATTATCACGCTTCTATTTCTCCCAAATTACTGTATGTCCTATCCAGGATAGATTCAGAAGTAAAAAAGGCAATCGCATCTGTCAGAAGCGACATGTTAAACGTTTGCTCATCAGTTTAATGCCATATTTCTTAGGTCTAAACCCGTGCTCGAGTACGTACATCTATATCAGGCTTAACAAGAAAGCCTATGTCAGAAAACGCCAACTTGTATCCCATGAGCGTTCGCACCAATGAAAGGTGGACGATGACAATCCCTTAAATTTATCACTTAAGTTTTTTCCGCTGACTATGCACAATGCGTTGATTGAAGACCAAGATACAATGTAAATAAAGGTGTCTGCTATCTCAAAGCATGTCTTCTACAAAGCATGCGCCAACGCTTAATGTTATGACCCTGTCAAGAACACTTAAAGTTTTCATTTTTGCTTTTTCCGTATGGTGAATGTTATCAAAGAAAGCATTATTATAAGTGAATCTGTAGAATATTCATTACGAAACATGTTTCACATAATAAAACATACATAAAGTTGCAAAAAAAGGAATGGAATTTTCTGACATCGACTTGACTGCTTGGAGAGGCAGCCCAGGGTTGATTGTGTCGGTCATCGCAGTCTGGTGCGATAAGACACGAACTCGACAGCTGGTGGTGGTGATCGAGGGGGCTCCAATCATAGCCACCCTTACTTAATTTAAGCGTCGTTTTACAACATGCTCATAGTGATGGTATTCGAGGTCAGATGAAATGGTGGTTCAACGTTACTTTCGAGATTGTTCCGCTTATGTAACTACGGATAAAATGAAGTGAGTGAGTGAGTTTAGTTTTACGCCGCTTTTAGCAATATTCCAGCAATATCACTACGGAGGACACCAGAAATGGGCTTCACACATGTGGAGAATCGAACCCGGGTCTTTGGCGTGACGAGCGAACGCTTTAACCACTAGGCTACTCCACCGCCCCGGTAAAAATGGAGGATGGTCCTGATGTGTGTGTGTGTGTGTGTGCGCGCGCGCGCGCGTGCGCGTGTTTGTATGTGTATTTGTGTGAAATACACAGGTGATCGATGTTAATCAATGGGGCGGTGGGGTAGCCTAGTGGTTAAAGCGTTCGCACGTCACGCCGAAGACCAGGATTCAATTTGCCCACATCTGGGTAGAATGTGTGAAGCCCATTTCTGGTGTCCCCCGCCGTGATAATGCTGGGATATTGCTAAAAGCGGCGTAAAACCACACTCACTCACTCATTCACTGTTAATCAAAGTGTAATGGAGGTCTGTGAACGTTTTGTTTACACATTCAAACCCAGACATTTTCTGTCCTCAGTGGCTGAGGTGGCACCGCTATGGTAGAAAGCACCAAAGACAAAAGCCATACCTGTCCGTGCGTGTTACAGTATAAATAGTGTTTATGACAAACACACTACATTTATATCACAAATGGTATACATATCTCTCTCTTGAACACGTGCAGTTAATCCGGCTAAATCCCACACTAGGCCATGTAGACAAAATTTATGGTCAGTTGAACGCTACTGGACATGGCTTTGTATAATGTATATATAGTATTGTTAATGGAGGGGATTACAATGTGGCACGATATCCCTCAACAGCTGACCCAGCTCAAGGTGTGAAGCCACCCCTGTCAGATTAACTATAAGGATTAATTAATGTGGCCGTGACTACCATCTTGATGGAGTGGATGTTGACGTACTATAGGTGGGGTGGTGTGGACGGGGATGGGGGTGGTGTGGACGGGGGCTGGGGTAAACTCAGGTGCGCGGAGACCAATAACGCTGTTTCTCTGATTGATCACAATGGAATGACTTATTTAAGGGTCTGCTATATTGTCGTTTAATGTTAATCAGCTACTTAGCGACGCATCAACAAATTTGCATCAGTTCGGGCACCACGAATTTACTTTTCTGCTTTGACGTCATATTCCAGAACATTTCTTTTGTGTATTTTACAACCAAAAGCAGTAATATATCTGTAGGTCGAAGGGTGTTATTCGCTCAAAGGATAAGCATTTTGCTCTCACAGCGATTATACATAACACGTACAAAGAAAGAGCATTAACGACAATAAACGTTTGTTAACTCCGTTCTGTGCACGTATCTACAAGACTGAATAATGTAGTTTGCAGCCCATTCAGATTGTGTATCTAATATAGTAAAATAAGCTTAATCATCACTGCAAGCTAATGTTATCTTGTTCATGTTGCTGTACACGTTCGATAATGATGATCGCTAGGAGTTAAAAGTCTGCTAAGGCTGCATACTCTTTGCATAAGTTACTAAGTCTATGACTTGGTACTTCAGCTACATTCTGTCTGAGCACATTTCATATCATTGACGTATGATTGGTCTGACACCTTCTACGTCACTCTCACGTTGTTTCTGTCCCGCGGATATACACGTGTTATACACCAGCTGCAGCCTCATATTAAGTAAACAGTTTAATTAACAGGGAATTCGGTTGGTCAACGTTGTAACACATGTGACAGATATAGGGTGAGGTTCTCAAAGTGATGGTGTAAGGTTAGCAAAGGTTTAGGGTGAGGTTCTCAAAGATATTCGGTGATGTTCTTTGCGACAGAATTGTGTCCTTTACCTCTCTAATGTCAACTGTATAATCGCCACCACGCTCCTTGTGGCCTCCGTAGGGCAGTGCAGCAGACTCCTGCACGGACAGCGGTGGCTCGGAGGTTCGATCCTCCGATATCCACATCATACCAAAAATCAGTATTTAAGAGAATCTGATGGTATTTGTTTGTTTACCTGTCTTGCGAGTAAGCTTTGGAGCAACAGCTGGTCGGCTTAGCGTTACCACAAGCTCTGTGAGTGGGCTATACATTTCATACTGCGTTTGACACAGGTTCAAACACCTATACTGGGATGGTTTGTATCTTTCCCTGGATTCAAACCCCGATCTTGTGTCGAGCGAACGTTCTAACTGCTCCAAGACTTACATTTTGCTGAACGCCTATATCCTTCATCCCCCGTCAGGCGAAGGCGTTAATTTGATTATGAACATGTAAGGGCAGATCGCGCGTCTCACACTATACAAGACACTTTTAAGCGTAATAAGTGTCGATTCCTGGGGCCTTCTGGCAAAGGAATATCTACCTCTAGCAATAGAAATGTTAATTTAGTTCTTTTAATAAAATGTTGATTTCCACAAACAATAAAACCCAGCGCTACGACACACGCTCAACTTTGAAATATATGCAATAAAAAAGCATGTTTTTTAACGAGTGTTTAGATATCTTACGTCACATCCTGAACTCCCCACAGCGGCCGTGAGTTATGAGTTAACAGAGAGCCATTTCTCATTACCAAGACGAATATATCTGGCTATAGAATAGAACACATGGAGCGTGCGATAAGATGGGTCTGATACACGTGGTCCAGAATCACTTGAAGGTATCTCCTTGAACAGCAGGCCTGCAAGGCTCCTGACAGCATATGGTTTTAAGAGTGATATAATTCATACTCAGCCCTACATGAATGGTTCTGGTCTCGGTGCATATCTGGTCGGGTGCTGTAGTAGTTGCCTGGGTTCATCCGTCAAGACGAGATGGGCGTGGAGGGCTCAACTATCTCAGGACGGGCAATTGAGGTCTATTTAACATTGCGATGAAGATGGATGGGAATGAACTTTGAAATATGAATGTGAAGTTTTCCTACATTGCTTATCACAGATACGGGTTGGGAAAAGACTGAAATAGACACTGTGCATTGATTTAGAAGTACGTTTGGTGCATTTCGCAGGTAAAAACAGGACGGAGATGACAGTTTGGCAGGATTTATGGGCTAATTCGGTGAAATCTAAAAAATGTGTTCATTTGTATGGAGAGTGACAGCGTGCCATGTTGAAACTCTCTCCACATGTGTTGAGATGCGTCGATCAGTGCCAACTTTTAATACCATTTCATGTTTTGAGAGCGATACGATTTTTGCGTACATTGAACAATTTTGGCTGCTAATTCTGCTCCTGATTTCATCGTATGTATAAACAAAGTTTGGGTGAATTGTTTGCGAATGTCATAATCTGAAAGGCAAAGAGAAATATACAGATTTTGTAAATTATTTAATTGCGATCTGATGCAAACTTAGTTGTAAATTCATGATGTCTATTTAAGCATCACTCTTTCGTGAAACAGTTTGTAAAAAGTAATATAATATCTCATGGTAGTTTCGAGTAAACATAAGTTGATTCAATTATAATACATTTGCAACGTATCAGCAGATAATTATTATGCAGGAATTAGTTTCAATGTTTTAAAACTAATACTTTAAAACGTATAAGCATGAAGAAGTAGTCTTTGAGTGCTGCCAAAGTGTCAGTACATATTATGATTTAGATATAATACCGCGAAATAAAGATATTTTCAGCTGAAAATTAATCATGTAAAATCAAGTGCAAGGTATATATTTTCTTCTTAATGTTGTATCTACATATTTCATGTTTTTAATATATTATGGAAGCAGCCCCAGCGTAATACACGATCTCACTCGGAGTGTGAGCGCGACAGGGATAACTTTCCATGTCTATGTATGCCATTACGACGACACGGGAACATTGGTGAATGTCATCGCGACAGTTCTGTACATCATGTACCCATACTACTGGGAACCCATCCTGTTGAGACGACCATGTATCAACGCTTTCTGCACATAATTATATAAATCACGCTGTCGAGTCAGTGTGGGGAGATGAACCTTTATGTGAGTCAGCGAGATAATATGTACAAATACAGAGTATCTATCTCTCTTGAAAGGATGCACAGTGGCTCAGCCGTCTATCGTGTCGTGCTATTTGCTAAACAGGTTTGTCAGAATCATAACCATTCTGATCTCGTGGGTTTCACCAATTTGGTAAACGGGTGTTCGGGGTTTCCCCTACAGCAAGCTGACACGCCGTGGTACAATACTGTTAAAGCAGCGTTTAGACCAACTTGACGTATTTTCCATGTTGCTCTGGATGATTTCGTTAGGAACAGTACCCATGGAGATCCGGGTTAGAATTGGTATTCGGCAACCCATGCATGTCGTAAGAGGCGACTAACGGGATCGGGTGGTCAGGCTCACTGACTTGGTTGACACATGTTATAGATGCTCATGCTGTTGATCACTGGATTCTCTGACCCAGACGCGATTATTTTCAGAGCGCCGTTATATAGCTGGAATATTGCTGGTTGTGGCGTTAAACAACAAACAATAAAAAAAATCGGTAGGACCAGTATGATCGATGTTAACAAGGCTCCACTGTAAAATCCGCTGGCGGAAATGTTCGTTAAGAAAAATACGTCTCAAGTACATCACATGCATATAAAACAACAAGACAACAACATCGATGCTTCATTTATTTCTTGTGATATATACTTGTTCTTGGCTTGGGGTACATATGTACGATCCTCTTTACTATTTTCTTTCCCCAAAGTTGTGGAGATCATCACCTACGTGAGATCTCGTTACGATAAAGGATAATGAGAAAAACACTCACAGCAGCCATTCGTCTCATGAAACGGCAAAAAAGAAAACAGCATTATGTGAAATGTTACTCTATAACTGTCACGTATGGAAATCAAATGGTGTCTTAACGCTATTTTATTCTTATTTTAGCTTTTAGCTTTTTCGCTGCAACATTTAACATGTTTAATGGCATATAATGGGATTTCAACATTTTGTTTGTATTTACCATGGAATGTCTTGAAACGCCTTGAATTTGTTCTTCAAATCAATCGCACAAGTCTTCAGACACTGATGTATCTTCCTAATAATATACTGACATATTTTCATACAAAGGTTATATTGATGTGAAATAATTAAAAGGATTTGATGATGGTGGGATTCTACAAAAACAGAATTTACCGATTCCGTCTCTTGATCCGAACAGTGGAGCTTGGTAACCCTTTAACTAATTATGAATGAAATCGAATAAATATTTGAAATTATGGTAAGTCTCGATCCATAACTTAGATATTAATTCGAGAAGGGTCATCTTAAAATGCACAATTCAATAAACTCAGTAGGCTTACATGTCGATATAATCCAAATCTTACGCTCACCGATCACGTGGATTATGCATGGTAAGATACAATGCATATCATCCATGCTGGCAGGCTACCGCATATAGGTGAAAGTGAAAGTGAAAGTAAAGTGAGTGAGCGAATGAGTAAGTGAGAGTTGAAATATGTCGCCTGTAACAATACACCTGCAATATCACTGTGATGGATTGTATTCTAGCGGTGTCTCAAACGAGACATTCGGCATGACGAGCAAAATTAGCGAACTGACTTTTCACTTAAGCATGAGTAGTCAAAACGCCAATGCCCGCGATAACTCGATAACATGACGATGCAGATTTGATAGGGTTAAAGGTATAGAGCGATGAGTATTATATGAATGGGTGACTTATAATCGGTGATGACACCAGGTGTTCACGAGACGAATAACCATGTCCTCTTCTGGTTGCACCAGCTACTTACATCTTGATATAAGGGGTAAATGTTTGGTTGCTACCTAACAGCACATCCAGCAATACCAGGGCCACATGGAAGCGGCCTATAAACAAAGTAGTCTGAACCAGACAATCCAGTGATCAGTATCATGAGGAGTGTAATCTACTCAAGGAATTGCCAGTGAGGAATGAAGTGTGAAAACCAAAAGTAAAATAATAGTGTGAGATAGTATCACGCATAGTAACATCAATAGGAGTTAAGACTAGACTCTTCGCCTACCAATTCTCGAACGATTGAATTGAAGCGATCCTATAAACGAGATGTGATGTTCTGGCGTACGGTGAAGGGATGTGCAACGGCAGACAGAGTCTCTCCAGCTTCAAGACGTTGTATGGCGCTGCTGCGATTGGCAGCATTCAGTCTCGACATTTTCCCTCTTCCAATAAGTCGACAAACGAATGTTAAGAATATTAGTATGGGAAACAGTCCCTTTTACCGTAAACATGTTATAATTGAGATTACACTGTCAGTGTAGAGTACAGATTCTAGTACTTTTGTTGGGTTGAGTCCCATCCGGGATTCGAACTCACACTCTCTGAGTCAGGCTCCTAATTGCCAGCACACATGTCAGCCATCTAACCCACTCAGCCAGCCGCTGATCAGTGTCTAAATGGCAGAGTGTATTCATTGTGCCTTCTACCGCTTTGCTGTAGTATCGGTCCGTCAAGTGCAGAAACTGGAAACATGGCAGACTGATACCGTGTCTGACCATCGGTCCCAAGATCATGATGACGCTCTTCGGTGCATCAGGGTCATCCGGGTATTGTCAGGTGAACAACTGACTAGCCTTAGATGTCATGTTTATGACGGCTGCCACTAGTGAGGCAGGATGCGGCACTTTTCCCGAACACCCGTATCATCAATAGATTGAGAGTGATTCCTAAAAACATGCTCATGATAGTGTCGGAATTGTACAATCGACTCTGATTGCGGGGGATATTGTCGCTTATATTTACAACATTGGAAACAATGAACTACCTTAAACCGTGGATGACCCATGATATAGAATCAAGCTGTGTGATTGAATAAATGATTCGCTATTTGTTGTCGTAATAATAGATTCTTGACCAGACAACACAGTTCGTGATCATGTTATAATGCCACCTAATCCGGTGACCCAATGCGTACATCTGTAACCCTGGTAACAGTACACTTTTCGCACTGCTCTCCAGTAAACACTCTAGATTGAACTGTATAATTAACGAATCTGACTTCCGTGTTTAATTGCGACCCGCCCTGATGGAAACTCGCACCTGAACGAACCAGGAATTCTTCAGTGTACCGGTATTACTCATGCACCACCTGTAAGAATGATAAGTAAAACACGTATCATGGTTTCCTAGTTCATCTCTGCAGCATACTGACTCATTGGGATGAGGAACCACCATTCTTACAAGGTACACCTCATCAATTACGTAATGAAATTGACATGAACTAAGTTTGATAGATTAATGATTGTTATCATCAAAGGCAAAATGCCTTCAGAGAGCACGTGCACACTTTGACCTCGCGGTTTATTGCACGTGCAAATCTGATAATTAATAAGAATGGTAGATATTGCTACTTTGATACATTAACAGCTAACTAACGCCCACATATGAGGGGTGTTAGGGTATAACAAACAATAATCACTTGAGAGGTATGTAAAGGATAAACAAAGGATGGTATCGCCCGTGTCTGGACCAACTGCACTGGCTGCGGGTTGGTATTACAGATTGTGAGAAAGGGTCATTTGTCGGGTGTGTGATATAACCAGGAGCTCAGGTTGCAGATGAAAGATGAGATGATGGATGCTTCCATCGCCAAGATGAAGGTGTGATACAGGACACGAGAGAGATAGAGAGTTTGTGCTAGCGCCACTTTGAACAGTATTTCTGATCACGATGTGCCAACTTTGCAGGAGAGCAAGCGATGCAGATGTTAGTCGTCTAATATCTTCTATGAAGCTCAATAGTTCGGGGTTGCTGCAGACAAATCACGAATCACTACCAAGGCGAATCAGAACGCAACTCTGAGAACATTGAGTCAACGATCGCTGTCAAACATCACTGTCAAACAGCGAAACTGGTGATGAGATGACCTTTGGTTGAAGTGCTTGGTCGGCAAACGAGGGTAGACCATTGGAGCATAACCCATGCGGGTAGACCATTGGAGCATAACCCATGTGGGTAGACCATTGCAGCATAACCCATGCGGGTAGACCATTGGAGCATAACCCATGCGGGTAGACCATTGGAACGTAACCCATGAAGTCCATTTTTGTGTGACTTTCTTGACACACTGCTGAGGCGGCATTACCATATTATCACATACATAACACAGATAAGACCCGTGAAAGTTTGCTAACGTACGCTGAATTAACAGTGAGACATGAGAGAAAGTAGGTGACGGGACGGGTGCAGCTGAGTTGGCCGAAAATGTGTTACGATGTTTCCGCAGTGTATCATTTTTGGTGATAACATAATTTTTTTATATCAAAGTATGATTAATACTGCTTCACATTGACTTCAGGATGGGTTCTCCTCGATGGCGCAATGATATAACAATTATCTACAAACGCGTGTAGCAGATAGACGGAACCAGTTTTAATCTGCTGGGATTGCTCTGGAGATACTGCAACGGCTAACTACGATTGTAGGTGTCAGTATCGTGTACATATCATATCGCGTTATGATAGGGGAAATTAACATGGTGATAAGGAATGCATTTCACTCCTAACTGACTCAGGGGAGCTTGCGGCCTGAAACACACCAGCGGAGGGGGAGATACATGTGCGGAGTGTTGGGGGATTATCGCGCCTATATAGACGACAAGTATCACCTAACACTCTTTGGTGTGAAGTGACCGGGAGTCGAACCCCTCCGGGAAGACGTACCTGTATCCATACTTTAGGGTCTTTTTAGGAACGCATTGCATGTGGCCCGAACATTTTACAGGCTAAACAGTTTTTTTCAGTCCGTATTTTCAGCTGACAAACTTGAGATCATTTGTACTATTGTGAGTGAGTGAGTTGGGTTTTACCCCGCTTTTAACACTATTCCAGCAATTGATAACGGGGGTACTGAGGGCACTGAAGCTGTGACGACCAGTTGCTGTAGGATCAAACTGATGTAAGCACCGAGAGCACTGTAAAACTCGTGGGTTTGGCTGTATGGTTGATAAGGGCAACACGAGGGAGAGAGGTGACGACTAATAGTGACATCACTGACGACGTACATGGTCCAGCTGTGGCGCCATGGTGAAATATAGACCTTTAAGGTGCGCTGGGTGGCACTGGGTTCAACGTCGCAGTCAGAATCATTACACATTTCTAGCGAGGGACATGCACGCGCATGCTTGCATGTGTGAGTGCGTGTGTGAGTGAATGAGTGAGTGAGTGTGTGTATGCGTGCGTGCATAATAATGCCTGTTTTGCAGTGTTAGCGGACTCAGTGACATAACATGCTACACCCAACTCATCATGCCGGAGCAGACCAGTCATTGTTGTCTCCCTTTAATGCCGAAGGTCATGCAAGGTAACAACAAATATTGTTAAACCTTTTTTGTTGTGACACGGCTGGTGATAGAACCATCGACCTTTAGCTCTCCGGGCAGACGCTGTATCTCGACCAAAGCCGGGATCAGTACATACTCGGGCTAACAGTGAAAGGTTTCTGGGTTTAATTAAATGTGCATGTCATTAATTCAATAGATGGAAAGATGCAACGTAGCATGCTGATAGTTACATCTTCTGTGGACGTGATATCAACACTGATTATCTTGTCAGTAAGTTGTCACAAGACACGTACGTTCAGGAGGCCTGCGTTCCCATCAGTATCTGTTGTGCTGTTCTGTCGGCACATTCTAGACTTCAAGTTTACGGAGTTTGTCTTCCAGCAAGACAGTTGGGACACTGACTGTGGCGTATGTTGACCTTGAAGTATAGGGCTATCGAATTCATATTCCTTTAGGGTTCACATCCGGAGATCTGGAGGGCCAAAGCAAGGCTTTGACGTTTGTAGTCACCAGTGACACGAGCTGTATGTGCGTTGTCATGTTGAAATCGGATGAATATGATGTATGAATTCTCCAGAGGTCCCCTGGACCACGACCATGTTAGATCTCCATATTTAGGAGATGGATCCCCACACCATCACACTTGCGCCACCGAATCTGTCGACCTGTAAAATGTCCTTCTTCATGTCGGTAGACAAGCTCTCATCCATCTTTGCGTTGGAGAAGTCTTGATTCATCACTTAACTAGACTCGAAGCCAGGTTCTCGAGGTTATTGTCTGTACTGTCCTGCTCAAACAATTCAATTCCCAATACAAGGACAAATACTAGTCTTTTTGGTCTAAGTCTTACAGGCAATTCCTGATTGTTTCGTCCAATACCCTCCTCAAACCTGGTACGTGTCTTGCGCTCTCAGTGGCAGTACCATGTCGATGATGTAGATAAAAGACCCAGATGTGCAAGGGTGGTGACTCGTGGCCTACCACTTCTGGGACGATATTGGGTTGAACTGAAGCGATTCCATAAATTAAATATGATGCTACACAGTTAACGAACATGTGTGTCACTGCTTCAGGAATCGGTCACTGCTTCAGGAATACACGAAATCAACAATAGTATCGTCTAGGTGACAAGGTCTGTCCGTTTTGGAAGAGCTGCCGATGTCTGGCAACACATATGATGTTCTGACCATGATACAGACAAACCATGGATGTCTAAATACATTTTGAACGAAAGTTTACTTTTTCTCTACCACAGCGGATAGGAATTTTTGACCCAGTGGTTTTCACGTTCTTCTATCTAAACGGTTAAATGATTGTGTGTTTCGGTACAATTGGGTGAAGTTGAGTCATCTCCAGCACTTTACCAACATCCAGTAATACGTCTACAACGTCATATGTCCGTTGTCGTACAAACATCCGGTTATACCTCTAAAACGCCAGCATTTTACCAACATCTGGATCTACCTATGCAACATCATATCACCAGCATTTTACCAACATCCGGATCTACCTATGCAACATCATATCACCAGCATTTTACCAACATCTGGATCTACCTATGCAACATCATATCACCAGCATTTTACCAACATCCGGATCTACCTATGCAACATCATATCACCAGCATTTTACCAACATCCGGATCTACCTATGCAACATCATATCACCAGCATTTTACCAACATCCGGATCTACCTATGCAACATCATATCACCAGCATTTAACCAACATCTATGGATCTACCAATGCAACATCATATCACCAGCATTTTACCAACATCCGGATCTACCTATGCTACATCATATCACCAGCATTTTACCAACATCTGGATCTACCTATGCAACATCATACCACCAGCATTTTACCAACATCCGGATCTACCTATGCAACATCATATCACCAGCATTTTACCAAGATCCGGATCTACCTATGCAACATCATAACACCAGCATTTTACCAACATCCGGATCTACCTATGTAACATCATACCACCAGCATTTTACCAACATCCGGATCTACCTATGCAACATCATATCGACAGCATTTTACCAACATCCGGATCTACCTATGCAACATCATATCACCAGCATTTTACCAACATCCGGATCTACCTATGCAACATCATATCACCAGCATTTTACCAACATCCGGATCTACCTATGCAACATCATATCACCAGCATTTAACCAACATCCGGATCTACCCTATGCAACATCATATCACCAGCATTTTACCAACATCCGGATCTACCTATGTGACATCATATCACCAGCATTTTACCAACATCCGGATCTACCTATGCAACATCATATCACCAGCATTTTACCAACATCCGGATCTACCTATGCAACATCATATCACCAGCATTTTACCAACATCCGGATCTACCTATGTAACATCATATCACCAGCATTTTACCAACATCCGGATCTTCCTATGCAACATCATATCACCAGCATTTTACCAACAACCGGATCTACCTATGCAACATCATATCACCAGCATTTTACCAACATCCGGATCTACCTATGCAACATCATATCACCAGCATTTTACCAACATCCGGATCTACCTATGCAACATCATATCACCAGCATTTTACCAACATCCGGATCTACCTATGCAACATCATCACCACCAGCATTTTACCAACATCCGGATCTACCTATGCTACATCATATCACCAGCATTTTACCAACATCACCAGCATTTTACCAACATCCGGATCTACCTATGCAACATCATATCACCAGCATTTTACCAACATCCGGATCTACCTATGCAACATCATATCACCAGCATTTTACCAACATCTGGATCTACCTATGCAACATCATATCACCAGCATTTTACCAACATCCGGATCTACCTATGCAACATCATATCACCAGCATTTTACCAACATCCGGATCTACCTATGCAACATCATATCACCAGCATTTTACCAACATCCGGATCTACCTATGCAACATCATATCACCAGCATTTTACCAACATCCGGATCTACCTATGCAACATCATATCACCAGCATTTTACCAACATCCGGATCTACCTATGCAACATCATATCACCAGCATTTTACCAACATCCGGATCTACCTATGCAACATCATATCACCAGCATTTTACCAACATCCGGATCTACCTATGCAACATCATATCACCAGCATTTTACCAACATCTGGATCTACCTATGCAACATCATATCACCAGCATTTTACCAACATCCGGATCTACCTATGCAACATCATATCACCAGCATTTTACCAACATCCGGATCTACCTATGCAACATCATATCACCAGCATTTTACCAACATCCGGATCTACCTATGCAACATCATATCACCAGCATTTTACCAACATCCGGATCTACCTATGCAACATCATATCACCAGCATTTTACCAACATCCGGTTTTACATCTTTAGCATCATGTTACAAGATACCGCTCGCAAACCGATGCGAGTTTTACGTTTGAATTTTTCCCATGAAATTCTACCGCTTAACTGCAAAACAGAAAAAAAATCAATGGACATCCCATTCACTAATACAGTGTTTTCCTCGTGTGATTTCATGAACGACGGGAGGGTTTCCACTCTACCGCCGTTGAAAGGAAGAAGGTTTGTGCAGGACATGCTTGTAACTACTACACGCATTGTACGTCGGGGGTTAGGGGGTACACAACGCGGGCAGAACGAGTCACTGAAACCTGTTATTAGAGTAACTACAGATATACTCAGTTTATATATGTCATACGTACCGAATCCATCGTGAATACATGGCTCTGTTCATCACAATACCTCATCGTCCTCTGTTTTTCTATCAGGACGTGAGAATTCTGCTCACAGTGTAACACGAATTAGCCCTCCCCCTCTGGTCCCCCCTCCCCAACAGGAATCTGATTTCTATCGGGAAGCGGATTTATAGCAACATTAGTGTTCGGTTCATGGGGTACATGAGAAAATAAACTCCGTTGTCTGCTATACCTCCACCAATTGTCCTTCCTGGAGAATTTTACAAATTAAAGTTGAATAATCCTGAATTAGTCACCCGTCAATCAAAACCTTAATGTACGTCAATCATTCCCAATATGTTGTCAATGGCGTGCGTCTATAAGCACTATTGATGTTTGGGCCGTAAAAGGGGTGGCTATCGGTTCACTGAGGTTCAGTGATAGTTCTGGATTCTTTTTGAGTAAATATGCCCTCTTAAACAAATATATAAACGGCCTTAAGGGCGAGGTAACGAGTGCGCCCTTCTATACACCAAGTTCTCAGTACCACCTCTGTGGACTTGACCCCTCACTGCCGTGTCATTTCATGTCACTTCATATTTCAAACAATATCGCCGTTTTGTATGTTGCACTCGCTCACTCCTTTAGGTATATACGTCTCGATTCCTTCCTTTGATGTTTTTCACTTTTACCTGGTTTACATGCCGTTATTTACCTAATTTGGCACTGGGATAGGAAATTGTAAATGGTATCTCATCATTCATACTGGGGGCAGAGTGCGTATACTGGTGTCATGAGAATATACATGAACAATTGGTACAGTCTAACGTTAATTGGAGGCTAATTATCGGATTGGAGAAATTATCAACAATTGGGTATTCCAGATTAACTAAAGATGTAATTTTAAACGAATATCATCAAAATCAAAATGACTTTATCTCCAACATAACAGATGATGTTAAGTGTAGACAGCGTTAGCAATCAGTACGATTACCACCCTCCGATAACATCAGAGCAATGAGTGAATAATTAGACAGGTCAGTAATCAATACGAAGAGCGAATTAATTAATAGCAGGTTTGCGGTGGATTGTCACGGCGGGAGACACCAGAAATGGGCTTCACACATTGTACCCTCGTGGGAATCGAACCCTGTTTTTTGGCGTGACATGCGAACGGTTTGACCACTAGGTTACACCACGGCCCCCATCAACGGCTGAAACTGGTGGGATATTGCTCAACATTAGCTACTTCAACGCATCGGATTTGTACCATTGGCAATGCGTTTATGAGTACATCGTGATTATGCGTTTATGAAAGTTTGTCAAACACTAGTAGTTAAGATACAAGGTGTCTGCGAAAAGTTATCTTGTGCTACTCGTCACAAATACACGCAAAGGCACGTCCGTTGTTCATCTAAAATGAACGCACACAACATCACCAAGAACGTATATCACGAACACCTACAGACACACTTGATAATGAATATATACCCCGGGTTTGAATGCATATTAACTTACCTGTACAGTGCCGAACATACTGCATGCTTAATTATGAACACAGGTAATACGTTCTTATTAGTTTGTCAAATATGAAGATTTGTAGCTCATAAATTATTCATGGAAGCCAAGTATGAAAATTCATATTTGTCAGATGCCTTTTCAAGCTGAATATACGTGAAGTGTGTGGCATGTTGGGCATTATGTGTGATATGCATTATGTATAAGTACTCGCGATAGTGATCAGCCGACTGAACTGTTACTCATCAACACAAAGCTTTACGACTCAGAGATTGCGGAGGATACACGTTTATGATCAGGAAATAGGCTTAAGCTCAGCTGAAGCGACACACGCCCATGATTGTCTGACGATAAATAAGCAGAAATAGAGAAGTCATTCAAACAAGAAGTTTCATATGATTAGTCCAAGAACAATTTCGTGGAGATAACATATTTCAAACGCGACAATGCGTTGACAATTTATTAAAGGGATCAACTGCACCCATACCTCTCAGGTAAATGTCAGGAGATGGTGGCAAGACACCGGCATCATATTTCAACCTGTGTTTGTATAAAAAAAAGATAATCTGTTGTTATATGGCGATATAGTGTAAAGAAACAAACTTTGATATTTGTTTTTATATTACAATACCAGGCTCCCGTCAAAGTGACAGATAGGTAACGTCGTATTACTCACTATGGGACACGGGTTGGTCAGTTGGAGTCGGAACTCAGAGTGCAGAGGTGGGTTTCTTATGCTGTCCAGAAACCTTTGACTGTAGGTGTGACCATGTGTCTAGTTCTGAGAGGACCTTACCCGTACTTGTTGGTGTCATCAAAATTGCACATGTCTACGGCCTGCATCATGTCGAGCTTTTCCCCACGAGCAAAATGAAAAGGAGGCAGGAGTTCTCTGAGGCAGGACAGAATCTACTGACTGTAATGTAGTGACACCTGAATCGAGTGATACACCACCAGGTGACTATTCTTCAGACTGCCTGGCTTAAAGAATATTGGATTTATGCTCACTGACAGAGAGGCGAATGATGGATGCTCTCTCTCAATCTCAATCGCCTCTTACAATATCAACACATTGGAGTAATCAAAACCTGCTGTTATTTCAGACTTAACACGTCATGGGACGTTATTCTGCCATAACGACACGGGCTGATCTGTCCTCCCTACTGTGAGTCGGCACCTACCAAGGTGTTGGGTGTGCGTGGTGAGGAATGTATAAGGGACTGAAGGGGTGGGGGTGAAAGTAGTGGGGATGACTGCGGGTGCTGCAGTCTGTATAGGTGTGATGTTCTGGGTGGGATTGGTTTTGTCGTAAAAGTTATGACAAAACATGTAGGCTGGAAGTGATTTTGGCAATGGTATTAAAATCATGAACATCTAGTTATTGCTCTGATAGTTGTGGCCATGGTAGTCATGATCCTCGGATACCATGACAACACATCACCAGGGCCTCCTTTCACAAAGCATTAAGGGGATCGTAAGTCACTAAGGTAACCTTAGTGCAATGTTAAAGAATGGGAGTTAAGGTTAACCTTAGTAAAGGTTGCTTCGTGAAATGAGTCTAAGTGTGCCCTTGTACAAAACAAGTATGGGAGTTACGGTCACCTTAGCGCTAAGATCGCTTTGTACAACGGCACCCTGGGGTTCTTTTCACGAAGCACCCTTTTCTAAGGTTAACCTTAACTCCCATTCTTTAACATTTCACTAAGGTTACCTTAAACGAGGGTGATTCTGGAATTGATGGACACGTCATTATACAGAGCTGTTAATGTAGAGAGATTTCGCAATGATGTAAAAATCATGGAAAAAAACATTTACATTGTTTCAATGAATAGTATGAAGCTATGCGAAGATCTGGGGCTATGAAACTAAAGGTAGGCGATATGATTGTGGTATTGGCTTTGCTGCAATATGCTGGCCTTGTGTCGTGTGAATTCTTTGTCGTTTTGAGGTGTGGTGCGGTGAGCTGACGAATGGTCGTGGGGTTTGTGAGGCATGGCGTTATGTTCATGTAATGTGAAGATGAGAAGGTGCAAGATGCAGATGGTTAGTGAAGTACAACAATAAATTGCCATCCACTTTTAAGAGAATATGCATAACCATACAATGGTAACTGTACACATTTAAAAATATCAATGCATCCCATTGTTGGTTGAGAGATAATTATCAAGGGCAGAAAAGCCAGTTTTAGAAACAGGATACATATCACTCAAAGTGTTGGGTTCAATGAGTGTGACATGATTTGTACACTAGACCCAGTGGGTTCCGTGGGAATAAATATAACTGATAGGACACTGACATAATAGATACACAGATATACAGTTCGCCCGTTCACTATACAACTGTCACACGTTGTTTAACCCCCATGGAGATTCATCATAAATATTTCAAACTTTTAAAATGGAAATAAGTTAAAATAAGTGGCTTGTGACGCTTCCGAAAAGGTTTATCAACCATGATTGACCTTGAAACTCTGAAGGTCAAACACTTGAAGAGTAATTAATATTTCAATTGATCGTGGACCACCAAGTTAGTTCCTTGACAGTTTTTTTTCTGTTTCGCGTGTTTTGAAAGATTATCCCTTTATGTGTACGTAAGGTGATCCTTGGGTTTGCTACTTTTTCCAAGCAATTAAAATCAATTTACAAGAGTTCGTCGAGAACAAATAATTTGTGATCGGACGGCGTAGACATCGCGGAGCCACAATCGGGTCACGAGGAAGCATGACAATGCATTCACGCACTTCATAAACCTTTACAATTTGAAAATTGCCACTTTAATTGAAGCGGTACATAGATCACGTTTTAAACCTGTGATTGACTGGCGCGATACAGGTTCTAAATATGCACATGCACTTACGCATGCGCAGTGAAATGTTTTAATAACCGCTTACATTGGAACGAATTGGGATAAATATATATGTACTGTATTCTCACAACGAATTCGTAATATACCGAATGAACTGCTGGGAGTCGTGAACGCTGTTTCCCTCAACAAACGTCCATTCAGGTTCTTTAGTCAGCGAATCGCCACTTTACTGATAGATAAAGGTTTGTGGTTTCACCTTTTCTCTGAAGTCTCCCATTGACAGATGAGTGACTGTGACTTACAATAAACACACTTGTATGATCTCACTGATGAACTCTCGCTTTCAACAAAATATCTATACGAAAACCCTCTAATGAAACCTACCGCTGGAAGAATAAAGAGGCTCATTCTTAAACGGGAATAAAAGTTTGCGGTTTTTCCTTTTTACTTACCTCCTATTGGGTTGAAAGTGAAGCATAGCGCGCTTTTGAATAGCATAGAAATTACTTGATTACTTAAAAGTTCAGTAGGTAAAATTGTGTAAATTATGTTCCGGACTTGTGACTGAGGCTGTCTTTCACACACAGACATAAACTCACCTGCCGTGCTGGATGTGTTTATAGAGACTCCTTGCGCTATTGTTCGAGTTATCATTTAAACATTTATAGCACGACGGAGGTGACTACGATCACAGCAGTGTAGCGCCATGTCCCCAGTCTCCCAAATCCACAAAACAATTCCGTTTCCACGACTGCTATATTCAAACATTCGGCCATGTACACTCGTGCTTCGTTCGGTTTTGTATTATTTCTCATTTTGTACGAACCAGTTTCATACCTTGAAGCGTGCTTCAGTCAAAGTGTGGAGTAAGTGGCGGCATGTATGGGTTTTGTGATATGCTATTCAAAGCCATTTGTCACTCTCAGAACCCGTAACAATGAGAAGGAATTAGACGACACCCTGTCTGAAAGCTGTTTGATGAAGAGCTGCTCACTGGGGCTTGAATCGGCGGCAAATGGAGCGCGAGTCCCATACACAGCCAAGTGACGAATGGAGAAAGACGTGTTATTCTTTCCCCGGTTGTCAAATACTGTTAAGACATAATATAACATTATACTTAGCCTTGAGTCTTTGGTCATACGAGACGCATGATGAAACCGCGAGGAAATGAGACAACGGGACCTGTTGTGAGTTGCTTAACAAGTAAGCCTATGCATTTACCAGTCACTGTCCATGGTTCAGATGTTGAAATTGTTAAGAACTACAAATATCTTGGTACAATAATTGATGACAAATTGAACTGGAATGATAATACAGATGCTTTATACAAAAACAGGTCAACAACGTTTATATTTCTTTCGGAAACTTCGCTCTTTTAATGTTGACAAAACTATTCATTCACTGTTTTATCGTAGTTTTATTCAAAGCGTCTTAACCTTCTCAATCCAGAGCTGGTATGGATCCCTGTCAGGTCAAAACCGAAACAAACTTAACAAAATCGTCAACTTAAGCAGTAAAATCGCACATGTGGATTTCGACCCTTTGGTTTACGTGTATGAGGAAAGAGTTTTAACTTTGGCAAATATAACTTTACCTGACTCCTCACACATTGTAAACACAGAATATAAACTTTTACCATCTGGCAGACGTTTCCAAATTCCAAAATTTCAATCAAATAGAGCCCTGAAATCGTTCATCCTGTCCAGCATCGGCTTTTTAAACAATAAATGATATTTTTTTTCACATACAAATCTTATCTTTACCTGTATGTGTACATTGTTGTTATATTAATCATAACTGTTTTTCCTGCATATTTTTAATCTGTGTTCAATGATTTATTTACAGTACTTTTACCTGTGACAAACGCTCTTTTATTTATCTTATTTATCCTATATTCATGTGTGTGCTCGGTGATGATGTACAGCAATTCCCATTCAGGGTAATACAGATTTTTCATTCTTTCTTTCTTTCTTTCTTAACAGCGAGAGACTTTCGTGAATGCTTGAATTTCGCTTATTGCTAACAGAAGGGTATTTGAAGCGGTTGTCCAAAATATTTATTTGAGGTACTGAAGTATCACTGTATCGCCATAGGAACTCTAGTATGTACTTGCTTGAATCGACCCGTGAATATCCAGGTTAGAAGTGATCTTCAGTAACCTATGATGCGACTAACGGGATCGGGTGGTCAGGCTCTGAGTTGGTTGACACAGTCATGTCCTCGTACCCAACTGCGATGCTCATGATGATGATGTTGATAACTGGATTGTCTGGTCCAGACACGATAATTTACAGACGACCGCCATATAGCTGGATTGTGACTGAGGCGGCGTAAAACTAGACTCACTCACTCACTCACTCACTTTGAACCTGTGTCTATCAAACACAGACTGATACAGCTTGCACATGTTCCGCCGAGCTACCCACCCATTTCGTAAGGAGTACAGAGAAAAGTACACATCCAAAGTAGTAACACCAAATACTGATTGCATGAATGCGAACATATCACGACAGTCGATATGCAGCTAGCTCGTAATTCTCACTTAGGGCCAGCCACCATACTGGTTGGTAAAGAGCGAGTAACTGTGTACAGATCGTGTCCACATAACAGGTATAATAGAAGATACTTAGAGATTGTTTCACCAACATTCGTGCAGTATTATTGGTCCGAGGTACATTCACAGCATTTCCACAGTGCCCGGTATCATGTACTACTCAAAAGGCGTTAAAGAGACCCTGGGTAGTGTATAGCATGGGCAGGCGTTTGACTGGCACTGGGTATAATGCAGTGGTGATTTTATCACATGCTGTAGCAGGTTTTTGCCGTCCGCCATTTCGTAAATGCTTCCATTTCCTGATTCCATAATTATGACATACGTAGTCTGTTTCACAGTCCCTGAACCACATTATTTTCGTACTGCCCAGCCCTTTCTGCAATGCTAAATCCAAGTGAAGCAAGTCTAGATTTCCTCGGGTTCTGAATCTCTGGTCTCCCTAGGGCTCCTTTTCAATTTAAAGGGCTTGTTTGTTATTATCAAGATTATATATATTCAGAGACCAAGCGTTAGTCGATGTTCAGATTAGTGATATGCCGTCCATTTAACGAGCTGGCCAGCTATTCTCGAAACATTAGTAACCCTACGAACTTCTTAAGCCAATTCTTAAAACATTGGCTACGATCAAAGTTAAGAGTTCTTAGGGCTACGAACGTTTCGAGAAGAAGGGCCCTCACTAGCTATTCTCGAAACGTTCGTAGCCCTAAGAACGTTTCGAGAATAAGGGCCCTGGCTAGCTATTCCCGAAACGTTCGTAGTCCTACGAACTTCTTAAGCCCATTTTTAACACATTGGCTACGACCAAGTTAAGAATTCTTACGGCTACCAACGTTTAGAGAATAAGAGCCCTGGTTTGTATATATTCACACGTGTTGATAGTACTGTAGTTCTCATGGACGGAGAATGTGTTGTTACTTGCATGTATAATATACCAGGTGAAGAAGTGTTTCCGCAACGTCAGGACCACCTATTAAACATAATACCTTCACACAGCACCACTCTACACTATACGAGGGGGGTCACTCGGCAATACTAGGGGTTTCCGTATGAAAAGATCAAGTACGCGTCACGCACGCGTCGACCTTGAAATCATCGAAGAAAAATACTTTGCACTCAGTTGAAATGGGTAGCGAATAATGAAATATGAAACAGCTTTAGTTGTTAACATACGATTATGTATTCCTCTTCAATTATAAAAGCATTATGCAAATAATGTCCTCGTTACACCCAAAGACCAGATAATCCGTCAATACAAACCCGCCGCGTCGAAGGCCAGATAGTGACATGTGTATTCATTATGACATAGGGATCCATGTCGGTTGTGAATCTACATGAAATGCACACCTGCAATGTCATAAACTGTCATCCCCTTTACACCGTGTACTCAAGGACTCGGGGAAGGTCTGTTGTATGGGTTCTACTACCACAGAACGTACCCACATATACAAACACATGAACGGTGTTACCTCGGCCCACTGAAGACTTCGTTCAATATGTTTATAGAAACATCATTGAAAAAGCTGTTAGTTCTTGATTCATGTGAATATCCAATCCTCCATTTTGTAATTTCTTCTGAACCAGAGAAAGTAGTGAGTGACGTTTTACGCCGCTTTTAGCAATATTCCTGCAATATTACGACAGGGGACACCAGAAATGGGCTTCACACATTGTACCCATGTGGTTAATCGAACCCAGGTCTTCGCCGTGACGAGCGAACGCTTTAACCAGGCAACCCCACCGCCCCAAGAGAAAGTAAACGAAAACGAGTCGGCAAATTCATATATACCATAAAGATGTTACTTTTCGAATGTCTCCCTGAAAGAATTTTGGGTTCTCGTTATTCTATCGTATCGTCGGTGAGGAGGATTTGGTATTTCTGCTGGCAGCATACTGCTTAAGTTAATTGGGTCACCAGTAAGACAGTATACACTCTAGAACAATCTGTACTGTATTCATCCTATTGCATCACGTGCACTTCAGCGCTTTTTAAATCTATAAATCTGGAGACTAATTCATGTGTACAAAATAAACATAAACATTAATAATAGTTTGGTAACTACAGAAACACTTGTTTACCTTTTGTCAAAATATTTATAGACGTTTACTTTAGCTCATATGATAGCGTTCATGTGTTTACATACACCTCGGTACATCGTATACTTTGCCGATGAGTAATGGCGCTCATAGTGTGATTTGTGTGTCCGTCACTGTCGCTTCAAATGATATGAATATGGTCTTTACTTGTTTGGATGATAATAATAACTGCCACGAAGTACGATGTATTATGGGACATGAATTTGGTTCCCTTTTGCCATAGCCCCACTTAACACGGCGCGATATTACCTACTCACAACATACGTGGGTTTACGTACATCTGTTTGATGTCGATTATAATAAATTGTCAATGCGTTGTACACATCAATTTCACGCAAAACGTAGCTCACTTGGGCCCGTGCACGGTAGACCTGCCCGCATAGGAAACATTACCATCGTTGGCGATAATTTCGGGGTTTAACAAAGGCCACTCTCGAGTCGACAGCACGATGCGACGCCGATAATCTCCAGGGGTCGTCTGACGCAGAAGAATCCGACCATCTCACTCCATAACCCTACACCTCTACAAAGAAAGCTACAACTCCATATCTTAATTTGTGTGGTTTGAGGTATTTTAAAGCTTGCAACTTGCTGTGAGTCATCGACCAATTTACGAAAGGACCCTCCACCCCGGGTGCTTTTGTAGCAAGGTGTCGGGGTAGAGAGAAAGAGGCAGGGGTATTGATATCAGGCTTTGGTTTCTACTGTGTAGAAGTCCTCGTTAAGATCACCCCCATTTCAACAAGCAGACTGAAGGCCACAACCCGAACCTCACCCTACGTTTTGCATTCTGTACAACATGTAAATACAAACACGTTGAAGCTAGCTCTCTGACTCATACCGAAACAAACATATTGGCAATATGATAGCGTCTCTTAAAAGTATGCTGGATATTGAAAAGAGATTTCTAAGGCAATGCTCTCATTTAAAGGTGAAGCCGTTCACATTTCACATCGAAATGTTTTTCTCTTTCTGAGAATCTAGCCAATAGTAAGCTCTCCAGGGCGTACAGCCTTCCCTGTTTGCTTATAGAGTGTCCTTTTGGAATCATGTCATTAAACGAAATAGAAGTTCAAATCTGACTTATTTGGATCAGTATTTACTGATGCGAGTCCCGTGTTCCATTTATTTGCAGTTTACGAATATCCTCAACCTTGAGTTGCATAACGTGCTTAATTAATGTCGCGCTATAACAGGTTTGTGGGTCACCGGTTTATGTCACGTGATGTACTAAACAGGAAATATATCTGTTTGAAAATATAATTATAACAACAATATATCGTCAAATATGTATCCGTATTTATAAACAGCGTCGTAGAATCCCAGATTTACTATGAGTGAGTGAGTTTAGTTTTTCGCTGCTTTTAGCAATATTCCAGCAATATCACGGCGGGGGACTCCAATAATCGTTTTCACACATTGTATCCATTGCATGTTGGGAATCGAACGCGGGTCTTCGGGGTGACGCTTTAACTACTAGGCTACCCACCTCCCCAGAGTTACTATCATTTACTATCCAGGTTTAGTAATAGGAGAGTCGGTGGGGTAGCCTGGTGGTTAAATCGTGCGCTCGTCATCCGGGTTCGATTCCCCACATTGGTGCAATGTGCGAAGCCCATTTCTGGTGTCACCGTGATATTGCTGGAATATTGCTTAAAGCGGCGTAAAAACAAAATCTCACTCACTCACTCACTCACTCACTCACTCACTCACTCACTCACGGCCTCACTCCGCTCACTCACCACCACCAGCTCACTCACTCACTCACTCCAGTCACTCACTCTCACTCACTTTCCTCACTCTTCTCACTCGCCTCACTCACTCACTCACTCACTCCCTCACTCACTCAGGTCGCTTCGATCCTCACTCGCGTCTCACTCACTAAAACTCTCACTCACTCACTCGCCTGGCTCACGGCTCTCCTCAACACTCACTCACTCACTCACTCACTCACTCACTCACTCACTCACTCACTCCACTCACTCACTCACTAGTAACAGGCATTTCTACGGCCTGCATCTCCGCGGGCTTTTCGCCCACACCAAGCTGAAGCTGTGATGTTCAGTCCAGTGCAGTGTAAAACCAAACTCTCTCAAACTCTTTTCCTCTTACCCTTCACATATGATTCACTATGAATATTCGTACCTTTCACTGTAAGATATGGGGTCTAACGTCACCCGCGGCAATATCTTTGAGCCTGGACCAGACATCCCAGTGATTGACATATGAACATCGATTGGGATACCATGACATGCATCATCCATATGTAATCTAATCTGACAACCCTTATTCTCGAAACGTTCGTAGCTCTAAGAATTCTTAACTTTGATCGTAGCCAATGTGTTAAGAATGGGCTTAAGAAGTTCGTAGGGCTACGAAGTTTCGAGAATAGCTATTCTGATCCGTAGGTCGCTTCTTACAGCAAGCATGTGTAGGTGATGACAGATTCCAGCCAGGATCTCCAGTGCTCTACTCCTCCAGGACATAAACATACACCCTACTTACAGCTATTCAAAAACGAGCGAATTAAAACAACGAATAAACTTTGTTTTACATTTGATTTATGTTGCAAGCATACAAAGGGGGTTTTCTTTGGGGGTTGCACAATTTAGATGACAAACTCAGCAAATTAGTATTTTACTGGTTGCAATCCCTAGTGTAATTAACGTCCGTTACTAGCACCGACTTACCCCAACCTTCATCAGATTTGACTTAAACCCGCCACTGTCACTAATTCGTCCAAACACTCAATGACAGCAAAACGCTACACAGACCATTCATGTTAACGCTTTGTACATTATATAATTACAGGAAGCCAAAATAAACCCATATTGACGTCAGTATATGTAGCCTTAGTGAGAGCAGGCTATTACCACGCTCCTTTGAGTAACATCGGGGAACTACATCTAACAGATTGGGACAACTTCTTGAAGAGAACTCTCAGCCTTCCACTGAAGCCTATTACTCCCGCGACGGACGGGATTACAACACAAGGTACAATTAGGAAGTTCATCTTTCTGTGATAGTCCCTGAGTTCATTCAATAAAGTAAACATCTTACAACTACGATGTGGCTATATTGCCTGAGAGTTTTCTGTCTCAGACTATCAGTACTTGGAAACAGGGCGTACTTATTCACACCAGGAGCAGGAGGTGGAGGTAAGTAGAAAATAGACGAAGACCAACTAAATGTGATTTATTAAGCGTCGAATATCCTACCCCTACTCGTTTCGTCAATACGTCGCCCAGCACCAACTATGCCCTCATTTCCGTCATTTCTCTTCAAGAGGATTCTCATGCGAAAACTGGGACGGGTGTGATACAAGGTACCTGTTCGATTAGGGAATCCCCACAAACACACAAAGGTGTGATACAAGGCATTTATTCAATTAGAGAATCCCCACAAACAGACCAAGGTGTGGTACAATGTACCTATTCCACTAGGGAATCCCCACAAACAGACAAAGGTGTGATACAATGTACCTATTCCACTAGGGAATCCCCACAAACAGACAAAGGTGTGATACAAGGTACCTATTCCACTAGGGAATCCCCACAAACAGACAAAGGTGTGGTACAATGTACAAGGTACCTATTCCACTAGGGAATCCCCACAAACAGACAAAGGTGTGGTACAAGGTACCTATTCCACTAGGGAATCCCCACAAACAGACAAAGGTGTGATACAAGGCACCTATTCCACTAGGGAATCCCCACAAACAGACAAAGGTGTGATACAAGGTACCTATTCGACTAGGGAATCCCCACAAACAGACATACAAGGGTGTGGTACAATGTACCTATTCGACTAGGGAATCCCCACAAACAGACAAAGGTGTGATACAAGGTACCTATTCGACTAGGGAATCCCCACAAACAGACAAAGGTGTGATACAAGGCACCTATTATTCAGACTAGGGAATCCCCACCAACAGACAAAGGTGGTACAATGATACAAAGCAAACAGACAAAGGTGTTTCTAAAGGACTATTCGAAAATCCCCACAAACAGACACACTTAACTAGAATCCCCACAAACAAAGCGTGATGATACGATTCAAGGCACAACAGACAAAGGTGTGATTTTCGACTAGAAAATCTCCACAAACAGACAAAGGTGTGATACAAAGCACCTTTTCGACTAGGAAATCTCCACAAACAGACAAAGGTGTGATACAAGGCACCTATTCCACTAGGGAATCCCCACAAACAGACAAAGGTGTGATACAAGGTACCTATTCTACTAGGGAATCCCCACAAACAGACCAAGGTGTGATACTAGGTACCTATTCGACTAGGGAATCCCCACAAACAGACAAGGTGTGATACAATTACCTATTCTACTAGGGAATCCCCACAAACAGACAAAGGTGTGATGATATTCACTAGGGAATACCAAACAGACAAAGGTGTGATAGGTAATTCGACCCCACAAACAGACAAAGGTGTGATACAAGGTACCTATTCACACAAACAGACAATGGTGGAAGGTACCTATTCGACTAGGGAATCCCCACAAACAGACAAAGGTGTGATACAAGGTACCTATTCCACTAGGGAATCCCCACAAACAGACAAAGGTGTGATACAAGGTACCTATTCCACTAGGGAATCCCCACAAACAGACAAAGGTGTGATACAAGGTACCTATTCGACTAGGGAATCCCCACAAACAGACAAAGGTGTGATACAAGGTACCTATTCGACTAGGGAATCCCCACAAACAGACAAAGGTGTGATACAAGGTACCTATTCGACTAGGGAATCCCCACAAACAGACAAAGGTGTGATACAAGATAACTATTAGACTAGGGAATCCCCACGAACAGACACAAGTGTGAATATAGATACCTTTTTCTAAACTGGAATCACCACTAACAGACATTCAGAAGGTAAGGGGCACAAAAAACACGAGGTATCAGAAGAAGCGTTAATTTCAGAGCAGAACAGATAATGAAGGTCGTTTTTCTTACGAACAGCTTGCTTGGAGTGATGCCGGCAGGTTGTGATACAGTCGGGTTTGCCGAGCACCAGTGATGTGCCGGCGCACTTTGGGAAATCGGGCATCACTCTTGCACCGACGTGTCTGCTGACCTCATCATTACGTTCATACATTTAATCTGAAGCCTCTAGACGATTGTCTGCGAAAGTGCATGTTCTGTAAGTGGTTGGCACACACCGGGGAACCACATGTCGCATGTCATTTGCGGAGATGATAATTTAATATAACACGTGTATATCCCATTAGGTGGAAGTCGTTTGTTTTGCAAGAAACAAAGTCATTTCTCCTATTTGTTGTGAACAGAGTTGCGCATTGAAATGACACATAGCTTCCTTCCCCTCGTCAGTTGCCTAATGTGTTGGACTGGGATATACAAGTGTCAGTCAGGTAGGGTAGGCACCCTGGAACACACTGAAGGGTAATTCAAACACGGGATCTCACTCCGGTTAGGAAACGGAACACAAACGTTTGAAGTTCACCCGGCTACAGCTGAGATATTCCAACACGGGATGCGTTTGAGTACGTTCCTTCACCCGTACCAAATCTACGTTCCTCGTTACATTGTACGGGAGATACGGCTCCTCATAGTACGGTACGTTACATTGCGGTTGAGATACGTTCCTCCATACACAAGTACGTTTGAGTACGTTCACCGTTCTACGTTCCTCGTTACATTGTACGGTTGAGATACGCTACTCCTCGTTACACGGTTGAGATACGTTCCTCCATACACAAGTACGTTTGAGTACGTTCACCCGTACTTAAATCTACGTTCCTCGTTACATTGTACGGTTGAGATACGTTCCTCCATACACACATACGTTTGAGTACGTTCCCCTAACATAAATAGGATGTAGATACGTTCCTCCATACACAAGTACGTTTGAGTACGTTCCCCCGTACATAAATATAAATGTAGATACGTTGCTCGTTTCATAGTACGGTTGAGATACGTTCCTCCATACCCAAGTACGTTTGAGTCGTTCCTCTATACGCAAAGTACGTTCCTCGGGTTGAGATACGTTCCTCCATACCCAAGTAATTTGATTACGTTCCTCCATAAAAGTACGTTTGCGTACGTTCCTCTGTGCATCAATACGATTGTTTCCGTTCCCCCACACACGCGAATGTTTGGTTATGTTCATCCATACACAAGTAAGATTAAAACACGAGGATCTATAAATATAATTTACATATGTGGTGTTAGTACTCTTGAATTCGTTTTTCCATACATAGGTACGCTCGAGTACGTTTCTGCACACATACATACGCTTGGGTACGTTCCGCTAGACATACGCACGCTTGAGTACGTTCCTGTATACATACGCACGCTTGAGTACTTCCAACCATATATAGATGTACATACATACGCTTAAGTACATCTCTCCATATACACGTACGCTCGAGTACGTTCCTCTATACATACGCACACTTGAGTACTTCCCACCATACATAGATACATACGCTTAAGTACATCTCTCCATATACACGTACGCTCGAGTACGTTCCTCTATACATACGCACGCTCGTGTACATTTCTCAATACATAAACGGGACGGAAACACCACATACAAGCGGTCATTCTTGGACAAGCGTTTTCGTAAGATACGAGTGAGCGAGTGAATATTATTTTACGCCGCTTTTAGCAACAGTTCCGTATTTAACCTTCTGCTGTCCTTGTTACGATGGATCTAACATTCGACTGTTGACACACGTTCCATATTTGTTTTTGCATTACGGCTCAAGTTACGTATACCTATTCGTAGATAAGATAGACATATTTTCTTCACTTTCCAATCCGTAAAAAACAGATCTAGATTGGTTGTGTGTTGGTTAACGCTGCAATATTCCAGCTGCAAGGCGGCGGTCTGTAAGTAATCCAGTCTGGACCAGATAATCAATTGACCAACAGCATGACCATCGGTCTATACAGTTGGGCTACGATGGCATGTATCAACCAAGTCAGCGAGCCTGACCACCCGATCTTATTACAAACACGGGCTGCTTCTCACCTGGATCTTTTCAATTCGTAGATATGACCGACTCGTGTTCCCTATTGGCAATAACGGTGGAATGACCTTCCACATTCGTACACACGATGAGTTTGGGTTTATCATTTAAAAACACATAGAAAAGGTGGAATCGCTTTCCCAATTTGTAGTTACTTTCTCAAAGTCTAAATTTAAGCAATTCTTCAAATGTGGATACAGTCCAACCATTTGCCCAATATGCAGTCCCCGTTTGGCTTCAGAAGAAGTACAAGTATTGTACCTGACAAATAGCCTGGGTCCGAAGATGGGTGTATGTGTATCTCAAAAGAATGACGATGTGCCGTAGAAATGTCACCGTATTTCTCACACATGCTGTTAATTAATTACCATATCAACCTTGATACCTGATTCATCCCTGATAGCAAGATTGTGACTGGGTAATGAGGTGAAGTTCATAGCAATATTCCAGCAATGTCACCTCTCTGGAACACCCACCGATCACCCAGGCTCCACACAGCGATCGACATATTAACAAACTTCCAACAACATCAGGGAAGGGGACTTGCCCTGCCTTCAGACATTGGACAGGTACTCAAGAAAACCAGGACTTTATGCTTGACGAGCAAACGCTGTAACTACAGGGCTATTCTGGCGCCCCTCGCTTAACAGACACCACGAGACGGTATTTATCGATATTGCTCAATATATCAACAAAACATCATTTACTGCCTCACACATACATCAAAGTAAAGGATTCTTTGGTTCCCGACAGCCCCGATAACAGCCTGTAAAATGAAAACCATGAACCTAATACCCCCGGCCGCAGTATCTCAGGAGCGGACGCCAGTGTGTACCTGTAATTTTCTTTCTGCACTAAGACGATCCGGGAATGCAATAAACGATCAGTGTTATCATGTAGGTAACGCTATTTACATAGGTGGACGGTTTGTTTGTCCCTGCCGGGTATAATTCAACCATTTGTAAACATTACGTCGACTCCAACCACCAGAAATCACCCACAAGGCTGTCCCTAAACTACTGATTGTATCATGTAGTCTGTTAGTTTTGGTTTATTAATTATAGCAATAATTATTTTCTATTTCATGATATCCAAGATATCTAAAATAACGAATCATTTCTTCATATTCGTTTTTTCGCTTTTCATGTTTTTGTATTGTTCACACGTGCACAGTCATATATTCGACTGAGGACGTTTCTCGCACCTATGGGACAAAAAGTCCACTCTTTATTCGATTACATGTGATAAGAAAGTATCGATAGAGATCAACCAAATATACAGAACAGAAAACATTCGGATCATGAATATCATCATGACACTTTATGACTATTAGTGCCCACTATTCACTACAGAAAACTCTTTATGATCCACAACTTTTTTTGTTCAGTATATTTGCACTATTTCCTGGTGAGAATTGTAGCAGTGATGGTCGATGTGCTGCTTAAGTTGTTATGGTACTTAATCCACAGACATTTTTTTCAATCTTGTCAGCTACCATTATGCTTACATACCTAAGTTCATTTCACATATTCAAGTGCGTGACGCCGTTATCAATATGTTGCTTCAAGTTTAACCAGGAAGCTTGTTGATTATTATAAGGATTATTGCCGGGGGTCGACATATCTGAAAATGTATTGCTGACAACGGTCACAGTATTTATACCATATCGCATCATATGGGTTAAATGTAGGTGCAAGACTAGTATTGCTCAAAACGTGGACGAGTCAAGCGTAAACAAGCAATATGGCTGGCATATTCCCCCCCAAAAATCAACAAAACAACAACAAACAAAAACAACAAAACAAACAACAACAACGAAAAACACACACACAAAAAACCCAAACAATAATAACATTATTTTTTCAGCATCATCAGAAAAAAAAATACCCGACTTATATTATCAGGAATGGTTTTTATATTTACAGTTAATTTGTTTTCGATATATTTATCATATGGTTTAAAGTGTTGATTGTATCCATTGATGATAACTGTCGTTACACAGCATCACCTCCATATTTTCTCTTAAACTTTTTTAGTTCGTCACAAGAAGGAACTTTAGTCAAGTAACCATCCCCAAGTTTCACTGCAATTCAACAAACTGGCTGTGTCTGTTTCCAGGAGTGAAGCTGTACATTTTTCAGATCTGATAAACAGGAAACACATCCGTAACTCAATAAGGCGATGTGGCGTGGCCATTGCCTAAGGTCACTTCTGTCACCGGACAAAACAAACACTGGCACAGTTCACCAGACCGAAGGGGCTTTCATGGTTCCTCCTGTGGGGTCAAAGTTAATGAGTGCACATGCTCTTCCGGTTAAGCAGGGGAGTGTCAACCTAAAAATGGGAGTATTGTGCTTTCGGGTGGATTCTTGTTCACTTCCTGTGAACAGTGCGCATGCCCAAAGGCGCTGTAGAGAGTTCGAGTTTACAACTCATTAATCTTTCATCGTTTTGTTTGGATTTTAAACCAATGTAGTTGGTTTTTACTTTGTTCTCTTTGACATGGGCATTGGACTGATTTGAGATTCAAATGAGAAATGGTAGTCTTTAAATAGGGAAATGAAGGAACTCGTATTCAAATGGTTGCAAGGATACTTAAGTTTAGACGTGATGAACCTTTGTTCGTTAAATTATATTTACAATTAATAAATATCACCAAAATATTTCGTCAACCCCTGTTAAATCCTCTATGACAACAATTGGTTTCCTTCATTTCCTGTACATCGCGGACCATGTTTTGGACTACTAAACGATTACCTCCCTTAGTAATAACAAACAGTGTCTTCCTACAGAACGCGAGGGCCGTGGCCTATTCAGGCCCAAACTAGGTCAAGCCTCACAGCCTTTGTGATGCCGCACGCAATCACTTAGACTAACGCTTAGTCTCTGAATACATACACTTATGATAGAAACAATCAATTCCTTTTGAATTGAAAAGGAACCTCAGTGAGAGGCGAACCTGAGGAAATCTAGACTTGCTTCATTTAGAACTTAAGCATTGCAGAAAGGACTGGGTGGATAGGAAAATAATGTGATTCAGGGGCTGTGAGACAGACTAGTAGGCACTGTCTGCCTCTCATTTATACCGTAAACCTTTAAACAAATTAAACATATTCCTTCCATTTAAGGGTTAAAATATAACTAAAACTGAATTGTTCAACCCAATTTTGCTAAATCTGACATGTTCTAACCAATTGTTTAAAAACAGAAATGCATACACTTTCTAGTTTTCAACAACTCACAGCAGAGACCATATAACATATTAACTAGATAGTTAGGCCATACCTAAATGAGATGTAAGACTTTTCACAAAACTTTTACAAGAAACATATAGTTATTTAGAAGGCTACATCAACGAAGACACATTTCAGAAGGAAGAAATAACACGCTTTCGAAACCATTATTCGTTCACTAGTTCCACGTTTGTACAGCCTACTATAGTTTCGTCTCATGCAGTTAACTCCCGTACTTACAGAATTGATAAACTCCGTCAGAAACAGGTACAGGTTAAACAAAACCAAATGATTTCGACTATATTATATTATTATTATAGGATATTTATATAGCGCACATATCCAGGCAACTAGTGCATGCTCAAGGCGCTGGTATTTTTCCCTCGATCATTGGATGTCAATCTCAACGGCACATCGTATTATCAATCTCAACTCCCTGGGGAGTATACAGCCACTAGGCGCACCGAGTAATTGTGGCTTTCTTATCCTATCGTAACGTCATAATTAAACAAGAATAACTAATAACATTCAACGAAATATATTCTCGGTACGTCTTTTGCGAATAATACTGATTGAATTGCTGCTTATGCATCGTTGTCATAGTAAAGCCAACGTCAAGCAGAACACTACACACCGGGACGTCGATATGTTTTCCACGGCGGGCTGCCTTTAAGAGAACGGGGATATGTTCAAAACAAGTTTTTAACTGCATCCAAAATTCCATTATAACTAATTCAATCGGGAGGGACATATGCTTCTTAAATAATAACACATAGGCTTTGCCCAAGAGAACGTTCCCAAAAGAAATCGGTCACCTGTTAAGAACGCTCGATTATTAAAAAAACTAATCTCCCCGCGATCTTGTGAAACCCCATGGTTTGTAATGTCGTGAGGGTGAAAACACTGCACTGTGTAGTATAGCCATCACACCGTCGACAGAAAGGGCACGGGGAAGTTTCAAAGAAAAAATACATTCAACTCGTTATCAAGGTGATAATGGCGGGAGGCCTCAACATGATTATGTAAATTGCAAAGGTTTTTCACTTCAGGTGTAATTCATTTGCCCTTATCCAGATATTTGTCAAATAACTCATATTAAAATGTCCAATAGCATATGCTGTTAAGGCTGAGAAAAGACCCTCTAATATACTTAATTACATCGTCACATCGGGGAACGGACATGTGTGAAAAGTTATGTCAAAAAATGGTAATTCATGATAATTTTTGAAATAGCAGAATATATGAATTATAAGGCTTCATTTCGAATGAGAGTACGGAAATGAGCAAATTGAATGCATTTTATGCCGCGTTTAGAGGTAACGTAGTGCATCAAATCTATCACGTGCAGGGGACATCAAAAACGGGTTTTACACGTCCGGAACTCGAACCTTGTCAACGCAAGAACTGAAGGCCTAAACTGCAATGTCTGATTCTCACTGAGTCACGCTAACTGATAGCCGAACACACGTCCGTGGACACACACATCTAGTGACAGGGAATAAACAGCTCTCCTATTGTCTAGTTAAAATTGAGTGAGTGACTTTAGTTTTACGCCGCTTTTAGCAATATTCCAGCAATATCACGGTGGGGGACATCAGAAATGGGCTTCACACATTGTGCCCATGTGGGGAATCGAACCCGGATCTTCGGCGTGACGTGCGAACACTTTAACTACTAGGCTACCCCACCGCCCCTTCTAGTGGAAAGAGGGTCGGAGGTCTGTGGCCGCGTCTACTAAATATAGTCCATGTACTTGTTATTACCCTGACTCGGTGGCAGCAAGGGCCATCAACCACACTGCTGGGTTTGCAGCGAGTATATGCGCATGAGTGGAGTATACTGTTTATAATCTCAGTGGACAAGTATACTATGTCAGCAATGGGGAAACAGTGGCGGCCCGACACATACAAACAGTCAGAATCACATGCATGCCTATCACTATAAGAGCAATCATTTAAAACACCTCACATCACATCACCTACAAGTTGCACGCCAGAATGTGCACAGCTGACGCACACGAGTCAAACAAGTTAACTGAGAGCAATGCACCTAGATTATGTGTCTGATTACCCTCCACACGACCACATAGCGGTCATAGGTCCTCCTATGATGCACGAGATAGCCTAGATGGTGTGCATATCTCCGCAAAGAAAATATACACTTTTGAAATTATATCTCTAGGCTCACAAGCCTGCTTTTGTCAAAACGCTAAGACATTTTTCTTCGGCGAATAAAACACTTTCAACCCGCACTAAAAGGTGACTAAAGTATCTGATAGCATTTCATGCATAAATCATAATAAACGCTGCTGAAATGTATCTCACTGATTTCAACTATGTAATGTCTATATAATGTAGTTGATTGCTTACGGGTACCCCGTTTTGGATGAGGTTTCCTGGCTGTAACGAGGAAATTCTTGTAATGTGGATATATAAATAAAGTATTTATATATGTAGTATATGACTTTGTAGTTGCATTTGTTAACATTAAATACATGCATGTTGGAATAAGTGTGAAAAGTATTTATTTGTGATAGTTACATAAACGCACATGATAGCGAGATCAGTACAGTGACAGGCAAAGAGCCGAGTTTAGCCTCTGACCACCTAATACACATTTTACTCGGCAAACCTCAGGTGCTATGGACCAACACTGATTCCGACAGGGTCCACATGACCTTAAAGTGTATTGGTTGGCCACTGTGGAATAGCAATCGGCTGTTACCTGAAGGACGATCAGCGGTTACCTGTTGATACATACTACCATTAGCTATTCCTTGTGGGTCCAACAATATTCCTCTGTTACCCTGGAGTACAAACAAAGTTCACTGCAGGTTCACTGCAGGATGTAATATCATCAGCCTTTACCTGGAGTGCCTACAACAGTATCCCTGTCGCCATCATTCCACTGTGAATGACGCTGAATGTAATATCTCTGATCGCGTCCATTTTGCAAGTGATTGGACAAGTTTGGTTGTTCATAGTTTTCTTAAGCAATATCAAACAAAGTACCCAAATAGGATTCGAACCCTCCTTCGGCGTAACTGGCAAACCCTTATCCACCAGACTACCCTACGCTTCATTCTCCCACGCGAAGTGGCAAATGTACAACTTTCGTTCACCTTTTTCTGTAAAAATATGAGGTTAATGTGAACGTGGTAAGATTTATTGCAACCACAAATCAGGCGTCTTTCTTCGTGACAGCATCCGTTTCCTCAATATCGCGCTTCGTTCATGCACCAGCGTAACATCGTCAGAGTTACATCTGAAGAAAACACTACCCGACCCAGTGCCATAAGAAACTCGCGTAATTACGAAAACTCCTGCGAGTTTTTTCTCTATGGTTGGGAATTCACGGGAACGTATTCTTGTGCAGTGTTGAAGCTGCTCGTCGCTGTACGGAACAGGTGGTCGTCTAACGATGTACTCAGTTGCGATGACCGGAGAAGATAACTTGTGTCTCAAGACACTTCATGCCAGAGCGTGACTTCAGCCAACCATCGCATGTCAAAGCCAAGTGCTGTATTCCTTACAAGGTCGCGTGTCGGGCATGCGGCGTCTGGAGTTCTGCTGATAAGATAAAATATGTGCACGTGTACGACAAGCAAAATGGAAAATGATCTGTTGGTGTAAGATAATGAGCACAATAGTTGTACCTTAGACATGGGTTTGTACCTCAGGGTTTCGATTTTATTTACAAACTAGTAGAAACGGACTCCACTTCTTTGGATAATTCAATTATTATTCAGAAAAACACACCAAGCAAACATTTCGCAAAGTGGCCATAATTAAAATTTTATCGCCCCATTATTTGTTATTCATACATCGTATAAAGACGTGTTTAGGCGGTAATGTAAATGAAATGTCCAATGCCCAATAAAGGCCCACATACAGATTCTCTTGTTACAGCGCGAACTCGCTTTTTTACATCAGCTGACAAGTTTCATCAATAACTCTTTTTACCGCTGGGATATACAACTAATGACAGTTTACATTATTCAGCTTGCCTTGACTTGGCATGTAAACATACAGGTAGCAAACATCTACCCTTTGCCCGATATGTCCTGTAATCGTGACGAGTTTCCTGTAACAGTGCCGTGTGTGGAGACGTGTGTGATCCCCACAGGTGTAACCAGTACCCTACCAGTGACGACACCCATCTTACACCACACAGGGCGCGCAGTGACAACATCATATCGAATTCAGGGGTCGATAAGGGTAATGCTTAATGTCAGTATTGACAACTATGTAAGTGATGCGGCCGGTATGTCGGGACCTACGTGGGCTTGGGGGTGATTGTATTGAGGGGCGGTCACAGAATAACTAGACTTTGATTAAGGAGAATGTGTCTGCGTTGTAATTACCCGTGTTACAGGTTCCGGTTTGACTCTGGTAAAAGAAATGGAACGCGCCACAATGCGTAACCTGTAGAATGTGACCTGTAGTTTGTGACCTGTGCAGTAAGGACAGTCCTCCTTGCCTTGGTGGGTAACATGTTCAGGGTGCTGATGTACAAAACAACCTTAGGGCTAAGACTGCCTTAAGTCTATATTAATGTAATAAGGGAGTTGAGGACACCGATAAGATCGCTTTGTACAACGGCAACCTGCTTTCATTCGGCATGCAGCGAGCACCTACTTTTATATATTCTCGTAATATACATTACGAACTGCTGATATGAAAAATTCTCCGTTCGGACCTATTGTGAGCAAATGACAATGTATGAGGATATGATGCCCATATGAAATACATATGCGTGTGTGCGAGTGCGTATGCGTGTGCGTGTGCGTGTGCGTGTGCGTGAATGTTACTTTGAGTGCCAATTTAGGTATGTGGTGTGAGTGGCTGGCAGTGAAGAGTGAGTGAGTACGGTTTTATGCAGCTTTGAACAATGTTTCTGCAATATAACGGCTGGGGTAATCACAAATGGGCTTCACAGAGAGGGCTAGGCAGTAGGGGAAATAATGTGGTTCAGGGACTGTGAGACAGACTGCATGACCTCGATCTGTAATGGTCCAGCCGAGACCAAACAATCCCGTGATTGAGCATTCCGATATGATAACATGCATTAAACCAGCCAGCCAGCCTGACAATCTGATCCGATGGGTCCAACATTTTCTGAATGAATACGTCATCGTGACATATCTTCATAACCCTTAAAAAAGACAAGTTCAACCCCCCTAAACAACATTCACATTTTACAACCAAGAAAGTCAATCCTCCTGCACACTTTAGAAACAAGAAATCGTCGATACACGTGATAAATATGTCTAAATCTTCACGTGTGACAGTACCGTATTGACAAATTAGCCCTACCCTTCTCCAGGCTTACATTGGGGACTGTTAAGCCAATGATGCAGTCCGGGGCGGTGGGGTAGCCTAGTGGTTAAAGCGTTGGCTCGTCACGCCGAAGACCCTGGTTCGATTCCCCACATGGGCACAATGTGTTAAGCCCATTTCTGGTGTCCCCGCCGTGATATTGCTGGAATATTGCTAAAAGCGGCGTAAAACTAAACTCAGTCAGTCAGTCAGTGATGCAGTCCCGAACACATGAAAAAACTCAATGCCATGTTTCAAAACTTGCGAACACTGCGAACTGGCCCGAGACTAGACCGTGCAAAGCGACAGACCACATCACGGCAACAAAGATCCAAGCACGTTTGGTTTCAATGGCAATGCGTTAAGGAAAATTCTATTACCTTAGATCTTTATCAACCATGTTTCTAAATTTGTATTTTTACGGTGTAGAGGCAACAATAAATGGTCTTAAACCCTGCCATAGCATTTCAAGCCCATCTTTTTATCGCGATGATGGTTTGTGGTAATCGACGGTTGACGTATTGATATAGGTGAATGGTGCGCAGGGAAAGTTTTGTCCGGGACATGTATTACAAAAGGTTGATAGCAATAGGGAACGTTATCACGTCTTTATGACTTGTAGTTTGGATGCGCTCTGTAGTTTTGTCAAATACGAATAATACACCAGTCGTTTATACAGCCATATACACACGCGAGACACAGTTTAGATATTCATAGCTGCCACATTATTGCAGAGTAAGACTAAACTTTCCGTTGAATTTAACCAACGTTTATGATAATATTCAGGAAACCATGTTGTGACTTTTTGGAAAGAAAGGGGAGGCGAAGATTTATTTAGTGTGTCTATTCTATGGAATTCAGTCGGAACGAGACACGTTATTGTTATTGCTATCGTGTATGTTAGGTAAATAGCCGAGATGAGCTTGTTTGGCCACTGTCAGTACAATAGGACGTGAGTCACTATGACTCACTGACACTTTGCTGTCGTGGGGTGGTCGATTCCATAGGCTGTAGGTCTTGAAATTGTAATACAATGAAACTTCGTTAGTCCGGACACTGTGAATCCTGGATCTCTGTCTTAACGACAATTAATAGCAGGTTTGTCTCGAGTCGGACCTGGCGTGTCCGGACACTGTGAATTCTGTATCTCTGCCTTAATGATGATTAATAGCAGGTTTGTCTAGAGTGGGGCCTAGCTTGTCCGGACACTGTAAATTCTGGATCCTCGTCTTAAGGACGGCTCATAGCAGGTTTGTCAAGAATGGAACCGTGCTTGTCCGTACGCTGTGAACCGTGGATCCCCGTCTTAACGACGACTGATAGCAAATGCGTCTAGAGTGAGACTCTGTTTGTCTAGACACTGTGAATTATGAGTCTACGTCTTAAGGACTACTTATAGTAGTGTCTAGAACCACGCCTGTTCAAACATTCTGAATCATGATCGACTCCTGTCGCACGATACATATCAGAATTGTCTACAGTGAAACCTGGCTAGTTCGGATCCTGTGAATGCATAGTTCGCACCTTGCTGGCGGTTAATCGATGAATACACAAAGGGACACGACTAGGTTAATAGACCTTGTTTAATGTACCAAGCGAGTATGTACACTTTCGGCGATACCTGTTTAAAGAGACTAAGGCCGATAGCTGAATATTTCCAGCGTGTTTTCCGATACACAGTTTCAAATGTACGTACACATGTTCGTAAGGCACTAGCGTGTGTACGTGTGACAGGAACCAGGCCTCACTCCCCGAAGCCATTTTGTCTCTACGACTCTCCGAATTGTGTCGTTTGAGAGAACAAAATGTATAGTATATTAACTTATTACAAATTCTATGCAGAACTAGAGAACTGCCTGTGACACTGAACATTAGTGAAGGTCTGGCATACAATATCCAGTAGCTGACACAGTCAACTAAGTCAGCGAGTCTGATACATTCAGTCGCCCGTTACGTGGCGCGCGTTACGACCATCGTGAAGTACATGACTCGGTTCATTAAGAACATGGACGTAAAGATCCTTACGATAAAGACGGTTGTGCTCCCAGCTTTTGGTTTAGCCATACAATAATTTAAGTCATTATTTTTTTTCAGAACAGAGAATCTGTTCATTTTTTCACAACACATTTATGTTCGTAAAACACGAGTGGTATAATTTTATACTCTCCCCCAAAAAGAAACGCATCATGAAAATAGCAATTTCATGTAGCAATGAATTAAAATGTGCTTCATTTTACAAAAGGTTTTGCTCTGTTTATGAGTCCTATAGTGTTTATGTTTGAAACATCACAACAAAACACACCATCCGGAAAATACCCGTATTTAACAGCATGATTTTCAATTTCGGCGTGTAGTGTCACAGAATACACAATTCACATGCAATGCACGTGGAAGTTGGGGATCAGATTGTCTCAATGATAGGTATAAAAGGTTGATCGCTGTCTGTCGATTATTCATTGTATTTGGAATATTGTTGACGAACGCAAAATGCCACGTCTAAGTGAAGCCAACCGTCATATCGCCATTGGTTTGCTTGAAGCTGGCCAGTCTCAACGTGCAGTTGCCCGACGCATGAATGTTCACCAATGCATTATTTCTGGGAGAGATATCGCCGGCAGAATGCGGTAGCAGATGCCCCTCGTAGTGGGCGACCTCGAGCGACCACTGCGGCGCAGTATCGCTACATCCGGGTACATCACCTGCGTCATCGAACAGCTACGACGACCAGTACCGCTCGACAAATACCCGGATTGAGGAGGCTTTCTGCACAGACCGTCAGGAACAGGTTGAGAGAGGCTGGTTTACGTGCCAGAAGACCTTATTTTGGCCCTGTGCTTCGACAACAACATTGTCGACATCGAGTTCAATGGTGCACCAACGTTCAGGCCTGGAACCTACCGAATTGGCGTAGAATCTGGTTCAGTGATGAATCACGATTTCTATTGGAACGACGCGATTGAAGAATGGGGGTGTACAGACGTCGACGTGAACGTTTCGCCGACGCTTGCGTTCCTCAGGTGGACAGATTCGGCCGGGAAAGTGTTACGATGTGGGGAGCGATCACCTGTCGTAGGAGAAGTGATTTGGTGATGATCCAGGGCAACCTGACAGCTCAACGATACTGTGACGAAACCCTACGCCCACACCCCCTTCCAATCGTTGATCGCCAGAGGGAGTTATTTCAACAGGACAATGCCAGGCCCCACACAGCACGTCACACTAGACTTCCTCCAGAACCACAACATCAATGTGCTCCCCTGGCCCTCAAGATCACCGGACTTAAACCCGATCGAACATCTGTGGGATGCCCTCGACAGACGGGTGCGACGCCGTAACCCTCAGCCCCAGACACTTCAGCAACTCGCACAGGCACTACAGGCAGAGTGGGCTGCGATTGGGCAACACCAGATTCTGAGACTTATTCGTTCGATGCCGAGGCGATGCCGTGCAGTTCTGGATGCCCACGGTGGTCTCGTTGAACCGAGTGGCGCTTAAAATGTTGAATTAAATATATCGACGTGAGTAATTATTAAATATGAGGTTGGAAATCTGAGAGCACAACTCTGTGAGGACATGGGTGTCTACCTTTGATGATGGCGATAATTTATTTTGACATTAAAAATATTTTTCGAACCGAACCTTTGCTCGCTTCGCTCGCATTTAGGAAGACTGGTCATTTTCTCTTTGATGCGCAACCCTCTTTGCGCTACAATTTGCCTGTGATTATCCTCACAAATGAAAAATTATTAACATATGAACGCAGCGAAGTGTTCTTTGAAAGGTGTTCTAACATAGGGTGTTTGTTTATATATGTTACTGATGATGGGGCTTCACCCAGCCTGTCAGCTGTCAACTTTGATTTGTGTACCTGTGTCTAAAGACGCGGTATTCGGATCTGGTATCAGAGCAGCAAATACCAGACTACGGTTAGTTACTCAAGAATGTATACAGCAGTCACTGAGCCACAAATCAGAGAAATGACACGATGCTTGACACACACCCAACATCCAGGGACTAAGTCGACACTGATATATACACCTGCACTACCTGACGTGTACGTTACTGGACGAACATTCCGGAATCTGGGCCATGTACAACCTTGCAAGTGACCTGATCACAGGTTAAAGGTCACTCGGTACACGGCGTTGAGGAACTCGCAACCAGTGGTTGTAAATTACGCGTACATGTCTAGAACGTGGCTAAGCAAATATCTTCCACAGAGGACCATCTTGGCTACTCTCCATTTCATTGCAGTGTTATTACATTACATTGCATTTGATCTTCGTCAGCTGTCAGTATTAATTGAAATATACACGCTGTTTCATCGGATGAGATAGTGTTGGTTAATAGTCTAATGCGATAAAATATGCACTCTGTGGGCACACGTCCCCTAATCTTACTGCTTTTGTTCTCTATATCAATAGTTATGTTACATGAAAGTTAAATTGTGTATTAATTCACGTACGTGGTATATTATAGTACGTACATTTTAATAAATGAAACATCGCATAAAGTAAATGCTCTGAACACACTGTTGTTAACAGTTTGCGTGTTGTTTAACGCCGCACTCAGCAATATTCCAGCTATATGGCGGCGGTCTGTAAGTAATCGAGTCTGGACCAGACAATCCAGTGATCAACAGCATGAGCATCGAGCTACGGACAATAGTCAAACAAGTCAGCGAGAGCCTGATCACCCGATACCGTTAGTTGCCTCTTACGACAAACATGGGTTGCTGAAGATCAATTCTAACCCGCATCTTCACGGGTAGTTGTTACCAGTGCTGGAGGGTGTCCAGATCGTTTTTGGGAGAACTAGCATACCATAGTCGTAAGTTCGAAGCTCAGTAACTTGACCATGTTCTGGCTCTCGTCTCGTCTTTCACTTAAGTTGTAACGCCTAACCTGTACCACGATCACCTTGCTTGTAAATAATGTTATCTTAGATATTGTCGTGTTATAAATGTTGTTTGTGTGTCCCCGCACCTCGACCTGCAACGAGTGTTCGAACCTGAAGAATAGTTGATCGCTGGTGCGAGCATCGAGCCAAGCGTACGGTGGTTAACTGAGTTCGTCCTCTGGACATTTTCTAGTCAGTTTGCCTTTGTTGCCTGTGTTTCTAATAGCTACTGCTTGGGTGACCAGCGCATATACTATCCAGCCAACGGACCGAAATCCACCCAATCTACAATTCAGTCATAGCGTAGAGATGAACAGTGCTGGACTGACATTCTTGACCATGCTCATCAAACAGGTGTTTTGCAGGAAGAAAAAAACACAGTTGACGGACCACGTCAACACGATGACCAAATGCACTGTTTATGTTATACATAGACTGAACCGGTGTGTTCGTGGTTTCTAGGTATTCATGAAGACCTTTCGGCATGCAGTAACGCGTGGGTACAATGTCGAGATTTCAAGAACACAACAGGCTACTCAGGTCGTATGCCCCACACAATATAGCTGGACCATGTTGAGACCAGTGCCAGTCATCCCCCATTAGTCCATGTTGAGACCAGTGCCAGTCATCGCCCAGTAAACCATGTCGAGACCAGTGCAAGTCATCACCAAGTAAACCATGTCGAGACCAGTGCCAGTAATTCCCAATCAGACCATGTCGAGACCATTGCCAGTCATCCCCCATTAGACCATGTCGAAACCAGTACCAGTTATCCCCCATTAGACCGTGTCGAGACCAGTGCCAGTCATCCCCCATTAGACCATGTTGAGACCAGTGCCAGTCTTGCTCCATTAGACTATGTTGAGACCAGTGCCAGCCATCCCCCATTAGACCATGTCGAGACCAGTGCCAGTCTTGCTCCATTAGACTATGTTGAGACCAGTGCCAGTTATCCCCCATTAGACCGTGTCGAGACCAGTGCCAGTCATCCCCCATTAGACCATGTTGAGACCAGTGCCAGTCTTGCTCCATTAGACTATGTTGAGACCAGTGACAGTCATCCCCCATTAGACCATGTCAAGTCCAGTGCCAGTCATCCCCCATTAGACCATGTCGAGACCAGTGCCAGTCATCCCTCATTAGACCATGTCGAGACCAGTGCCAGTTATCCCCCATTAGACCATGTTGAGACCAGTGTCAGTCATGCTCCATTAGACCATGTTGAGACCAGTGTCAGTCATGCTCCATTAGACCATGTTGAGACCAGTGCCAGTCATCCCCCATTAGACCATGATGAGACCAGTGCCAGTCATCCCCCATTAGACCATGTTGAGACCAGTGTCAGTCATCCCCCATTAGACCATGTCGAGACCAGTGTCAGTCATGCTCCATTAGACCATGTTGAGACCAGTGCCAGTCATCCCCCATTAGACCATGTTGAGACCAGTGCCAGTCATCCCCCATTAGACCATGTTGAGACCAGTGCCAGTCATCCCCCATTAGACCATGTTGAGACCAGTGCCAGTCATCCCCCATTAGACCGTGTCGAGACCAGTGCCAGTCATGCTCAATTAGACCATGTCGAGACCAGTGCCAGCCATGTTCCATTAGACCATGTTGAAACCAGTTACAGTCACCCCCGATTAGACCATGTTGAGACCAGTGCCAGTCATCCCCCATTAGACCGTGTTGAGACCAGTGCCAGTCATTCCCCATTAGACCGTGTTGAGACCAGTGCAAGTCATCCCCCATTAGACCATGTCGAGACCAGTGCCAGTCATCCCTCATTAGACCATGTCGAGACCAGTGCCAGTCATCCCTCATTAGACCATGTCGAGACCAGTGCCAGTCATCCCCAATTAGACCATCTTGAGACCAGTGCCAGGCATCCCCCATTAGGCAATGTCGAGACCAGTGCCAGGCATTAAACGGTTAAGGGAGATAAACATTAGCACCGATATATCGCGCTTCTAACGTAACACAACTTTGGGGGTTATTAACCAGAACAGCTACATGCATAACAACTTGTCTGTTGAAAGAAAACAAATGCGTTTTATGATAACCTGGAAAAAAATCTACTCCTGTTTTATATGCTGAAGAAAGTGGTCAGTCTTCACAACAAAAACAATTCCCCAAACTATTCATGATCCGCAACTGGATTTGCCCAATACATTTTGTGCTTATTAGAAAAACGACACACTGGCGACCTATTTCTTCATGGATATGTTGGCACGATGTGTGGTTTTGTCCAGCCCCCATGTACCTGACATTACCTGGGGGTCCGTCCGTCAGAGTGACACATGTACTTAGTGGGGGGTTTACCTGTCAAAACACCACGTCCCTCTCAGCAGCAGAACCCCCGAAGTCATTGCCGCGGTTGTGTGAACCCGACGAACTCGATCTGCCGATGTGCCACTGTCCTCTAATAAAGCTATTTGCATATTAACAAACTACTATTAACGCCGTTCTTAAAACAATAGAACGAGTTATCCCGCTGGAAACGTTTACTTAATGTGAACTATGAAATACCCATTAATACATGTAATTAAGTTGATATGCATGTGGTAACAGAAAACCCTTGATAGGACTTGACAGCGACATTTCGTGACGAGGCAATTCTGTATCACTTAATTCCATATAGACATTATGTTCCTGATCCTACATGACCACCATGTTTATTCTGTCATCAATATGGTCTCGGTGCGGCATTCGTCAACTAGGTGGTCTGTTACTAGTCAGATTATAATCCAACTAGGGCAACGTCCGCTCGTGGTAAATGTGTTCTTGGATACCGATGGACATTGACACATTTGGGAGGGTGACTTGAAGGTCACATGTGACAACATATCTGTAATTCCCTCACACATCACACGTGTAATTCATGTGAACTATTTTACAGCATATATAATAAGGAAAATACGATACAACTTGGAACTTCAAGTTACATTGCCTGACGCTTGGCGTTTACGAGATAAGGGATGGTCACTTCGGAGTTAGTATTACGTAGTATTGTAGGCCACCCATGTTTGGTTGCGGATGGTATCTCAGTCGGCTAACACTATTAAAACTGGCTGTTGCCGGACTCAGACAAACAAACACGTGCGGAAGCGTTCGAGAACAAGTTAAATTCTGTTGACATTGACGTTGACGTTTACGTTGTTGAATCTTACAAAAACGACAGCCAGTCGCTTGCTTGTTCACCCGCCCATCCACCTGGACAGGTGTCAGTGTAGGAGACGGTACATTCATTTGTCACAGACACCGACACTGCATGATTCAATACTTGATACAAGAACACTGGCAAGTCGGTGCTAGTGACGGTGCCCTGGTTTGACACAGACGCTGGGACAGCCTGATACAGTACCTGATACAAACGTCGGGGCTAGTGACGGTGCCCTGGTTACACACAGACGCTGGGACAGCCTGATACAGTACCTGATACAAACGTCGGTGCTAGTGACGGCGCCCTGGTTTGACACAGACGCTGGGACAGCCTGATACTGTACCTGATACAAACGTCGGGGCTAGTGACGGTGCCCTCGTTACACACAGACGCTGGGACAGCCTGATACAGTACCTGATACAAACGTCGGTGCTAGTGACGGCGCCCTGGTTTGACACAGACGCTGGGACAGCCTGATACAGTACCTGATACAAACGTCGGTGCTAGTGACGGTGCCCTGGTTTGACACAGACGCTGGGACAGCCTGATACAGTACCTGATACAAACGTCGGGGCTAGTGACGGTGCCCTGGTTACACACAGACGCTGGGACAGCCTGATACAGTACCTGATACAAACGTCGGTGCTAGTGACAGTGCCCTGGTTACACACAGACGCTGGGACAGCCTGATACAGTACCTGATACAAACGTCGGTGCTTGTGATAGGGCCATGGTTTGACACAGACGCTGGGACAGCCTGATACAGTACCTGATACAAACGTCGGTGCTTGTGATAGGGCCATGGTTTGACACAGACGCTGGGACAGCCTGATACAGTACCTGATACAAACGTCGGTGCTTGTGAAAGGGCCATGGTTTACCTCCCGTGTTACTTTAACTTGTGCGACATTAATGATCTTAACAAGACATGATGTATATTTATTTTAGTTTTAATTACATACATTCATGCAGAATACATAAAACATCCCACATAAATGAATACTTAAGTATCAATAAATCCGATTAATAATTTACATGGATTAAACTAGGCTGAGTATGAAAAACAATTACCACTTTACGGGAAGAATATATGAAATATTTATGTTAATATTTTTTTACATGTCCACAAACGTCAAATAGAAACGTAGACAGGAAATCTTCTTTTATTTATATACAGTGTAAAACAAGACCCATGTATGAATACACTATGCCATGTAGAAAGTGGTCAAATGTAAGGTATGCTATGTTTGGGTTTATACTTTGTAAGCGAAGTGGCCCTACAGATTCTGGTACTTGGGGTTGTTTAGTTTTACGCCGCACTCAGCAATATTCCAGCTATACGGCGGGGGTCTGTAAATAATCGAGTCTGGACCAGACAATCCAGTGATCAACTACAGTTTTAGCATTTGATTGAAGCCGGTGTAATCTTGCAACCTTCAGTTTATACAGATTGCTTTAACATTGCATAACTTCTTGCACCTTACATGATTTGTCCCGAGGACTGACAGCAGCGCTGTTTACATGTAAATAGTTTTAGCATATATCTGTGTTTGATGGTGGCGAAAATGAAACTAGTGCGAGGTTTTTTCGAAGGTGACATAATGCGCAGAGTGAAGCCGGTATTTTCATGATCAGTTTCACTTGAATCACATATACGTTTGATAAATATTCTTCGTAAACTCTAACCCTTTCGAATTTCTTAAACCTATCCCACTCTAATACACCGTGATTGTGTCGTACAAAACAGTGAGAATGATAAAATCTGAACAATAATTGCATATTTTGTATAATACTCATTTTCATAGAAATAGGGTTGAACGAGAGCCATACAATGTATGTGGATTCGCGAAACTATTCCTGCCCGTGAGTGTGAAATATTTTATTTCACGAATACATTAATAAAAAGGCAAGTTTATGTAGCTGTCTTAAGGGAATTTGTATGTTTATGACGGGTGGCACCGGTGGGGCAGGATACGCTCACCTTTTCGCGAACACCTGGTATCATTCACTATTTCATAGTGATTCATAAACACATCGTATCGCATGGTGACAATCACTTGATTGTCTGATCCAGACTTGATTGTTTACAAACAACATCGTATAGCTGTAATATTGCTGAAACAAATATATATGCTCATGAGATAGTTACAATTGTACAAACGACTCTGCTTTCAGTAGATATTTCTTATGGATGTGGGAAGGGTTTTGTCGCTTCTATTCTCATAGAAAGGAAGTGTATTATGCTCTAAAGTATTCCATAGACGACGTGTTGGTGTCACGTGAAACATGCCTGACTGTGCAGTCTGAGGAGCAGGCTTGTAGGATGTAGTAGAGTAACTCTAAGTACTGCCAAGTACCCGCGTACGACTCTCGTGTGATATAACAGCCGGTACCTATTGCATCAACAACTCTGTGCTACAACTGAAGTCTGTGTGTCACTACATACTTGGTCTGCGTTTCCGTGTTGTGCTAGCTACAGGTTTCCAGCCAGGGCGAGCTGACCATGGACAGTATGCCAGCGACCGGTCACCTGTACCTGTGTCTGTGTATATGTCTGTGAGTGAGTGAGTGGTTATGGTTTTACGCCGCTTTTAGCAATATGCCAGCAATATCACGGCGGGGGACACCAGAAATGGGCTTCACATATTGTACCCATGTGGGGAATCGAACCCGGGTCTTCGGCGTGACGAGCGAACGCTTTAACCACTAGGCTACCCCACCATCCGTCCTTGATCGCCTGCATGGATGTATGAAAAGCTTGTTAATGCGGGTGACATACCCACCTGTTGGGGACATATCTACACCAGACATACGTTAGGGAGTATATTCAAGTTGAGTGGATGAGAGAGCGCTCGAGAGCGTGGATTGTGAGTGAGTGAGTGAGTGAGTGAGTGAGTGAGTGAGTGAGTGAGTGAGTGAGTGAGTGAGTGAGTGAGTGAGTGAGTGAGTGAGTGAGTGAGTGAGTGAGTGAGTGTGAGTGAGTGAGTGAGTGAGTGAGTGAGTGAGTGAGTGAGTGAGTGAGTGACATTTCTCTATGTTGACGTAACTGTTGTAATAAAACGTGACACATTGATATTGAATTACGATTTGATAGAGGTGCATAAAGCCATGCTTATTATACGGTTGGAATCTTACAATGGACGCTCTTCTAGCAAAGAGTTCTCATGATTGTGTTTTTCTCTCTTTAGACTACTTGTATTTACAGCATTAATGAATCTGTACGTTATAAACTAAACAAAATTTAACAAATTAAACAATGATTATATGAAATTACACTTACCAAAAATATGTAACAATTAGACAACCTATTGGACTTTCACGTTAGTGTTTAGATCCATTCTCCAAAATATTCTTGTTTCTAAAGTTTGGAAATAAACTGAAAAAACACGAGCTTGTATAAATGAACCGTTGAACTAGTACAATGAACCTATACACTGCCAGCACTGTCGTTATGGCAACTGGATGCTACATCGCAAATGACACATTCACATGCATCGTTGTTACAGACGCCGCACTTTGTCTCTTCTGATTGTCGATTTAGCATATGAATGTCGATGAACAGACAAACTAAAGTATAACTGACACGGAATTGTTACTGCTTGTAATGACTGCGATACACTTCGTTTGATACAATCTGGCGTTAAACAGCGTATTATTCATGCTCTAGAGTTTATAACATATACAGGATATATACCTTGTGTCGAATCAGGAACAAGAGGTAATACAATGGCCTACTTTGATGCTTTTCTCATGAAAATATGGACTTCAGATGAAGGCAAAGTTTGGTGCTATAAAATCATACGTGCTTCGTCTTATTAAAAACGCTTAAAGAGTCACGTTGTGATATTCCATGTAATATTCACTTAACTGTCATGTTGCACATCCGGGGAATTGTCAAGGTGAGCATTGTTTGGATGATGTTAGAAATCAGGTCTGTCGTTAACGTCTGTGACGACTCTTCAAGCCATATCCTCCAACTCACAGTTACCACGTCACGACGGCGGCTTTTGTTATCATTTTTTATATCACCTTGCCATTTATGCTCCAAATCCACATGCTTATTCTCAAAGAAATGTGGTCATTAAAACAAAGTGAAACAAAACGATTACTCAGTGTTTCCATGTCCGCTTTTCCGAAAAATGCCATTTCAAAGGAACGTCATTACGAATTCTTTTTCTTCAGTGTATTCAAAGAGTATAGAAATACCATTACAGGACTGCTGTAATTAAAGCCTTATGTATTCATATACGCCATATATCTCTTATGTTCAGTTGAAAATAATATATTTCCAAGTATGTAAATCATAAAAGAGTTCAAGGCCTCAGAGTAGCTTTCAAGAAGTTTCCTGGTACACGTGTGGAGGAAATTTCCAAATTTGATTCATCAGTGACCAAAATGATGTCCGATGCAGTTCCCCATTTTGACTTATACCATACGTTCCCGAATTATTTCAGGTGAACAACTGACTTGACGAATGAACAGATTATTAAGAAAATGGTTTAGGTAGCTGTCTTAAGGAAATTTGTATGTTTATAACGGGTGCCACCAGAGGGACAGGATACGCTCACCTTTTCGCGAACACCTGGTATCATCACTATTTCATAGTGATTCATAAACACATGCTCTGTCATCGTATCGCATGGCGACAATCACTTGATTGTCTGGTTTAGACCCGATTTGTTTACAAACAACATCGAACAGCTGTAATACAGCTGAAACAAATATATATTCATGATGTAGTCAGAATTGTACAATCGACTCTGCTTTTAGCAGGGATTTCTTATGGATGTGGAAAGGGTTTCGTCGCTTCTAATTTAGCCATCCCGAGGTGGTTGTGGCATCAGCAGCACCAGTTCCTTATACATTAGTCTGAAATGCGACTATTTTGTGGTCAACGACCTTTTAAGGAGGATAATACATCTATTGAGTCTGCTATACTAAGATTTTTATAGAGTATCTTACGTCATATCTGATTTACTGTTCGTGTCACAGAGAACATACACCTTGTGTTCACACAAGTAGCCATTGTTTCTCCAGTGAAATCTACATCAGTCAGTACACCGACAATGACTGACAGTGGAATCGTTTTCATTGCCAGCGCACGTGTTAGGGAATGCATCTCCTGACATACATATTGACATGGCTGATTGATCAATACTTTATGGCCATAGTTCAGTCAGCAGTTCCACAAACATTGAAATCAGTTCACGACATTATCGTTGAAAGCAAAACATTTGAGCAATTTTAAATTCATATGGAAAGGATACCTGCATTATCGTACTTTTCCACGGACTCCAAAATATTGACATTATATATTCCGTTTGTGCAACTGTATATTGTGCTTAGCATCTTGTAAAACGTATTACCAGTTGTGTCAACTTATTACCTGAATAGGTATTTACATAAGCAAGTTTTCTTTACCAATCCAGATTTCTTTGGAAATAAAATATACTATCCAAAAAAGAAACGCAGGGTATTTTGTATTTTTAAAAAGCTATTAATTACCTATTGTGTTCAAACAAATCGTCAAAATATGTGTTGATAACATGATTTTACACAACTGCACAAGTACAAAATCGACTTTACCTGAAAATGTTGATTTTGATGAGATTTCTTACAAGGATTAAAAAGGCATCGCCACAACGCAACAGAAATCACATTCCAGTTGATATTGTGCAGAAAAGAGTATGCACTGTCTGGCTATAAAAATCCAGATTATGTTCGGAAATCGGCATTCCTTTTGAAAGAGTTCAAGGTCAAATCACTACGACAGGCGTCTGAATGTTAGTCTGAGCACGATATCACTGCTTGCAGCTCGTTACAACCAAATAGGTATAACAAATGACCGTCCCTGCACAAGCAGACCTCGAGTCACCACTGCAGCCCAAGATCGGTACATCCGGGTACTACATTTGCGTGATCGTACTGCCACGGGTGAGAGCTCAGCAGCCAGGGTGCCTGGACTTCGGAGGATATCCGGTCAAACTGTACGGAACAGGTTGAGAGAGATTGGACTGAGAGCCAGTAGAGCCGACGTCGGGACCGTGCTACGTCGTCACAAATGATCCACTTTGTTCTGTTTCCTTCTTCTAAACTGATGTAAAAAATCATGTAATAAACTCTATTTCTGGACGAGTTATACATGTTTGAAAATACAACATTTTCGCAACAGTGTTCTGGTTATGCGTTTCTTTTTTTTAATAGTATATGTTTTAACCACATATCTGATTGATGCATGACATTAGAATATCTGCAGGAGTTCGCAGGATGTCAATCCCATCCTTACCAACAGAATAAATGCCAAGGCTACATTTAGTGTTACAAATCATGCACATCTCTGAATGTAGGCTGACGACTTGTCTCTGAAATGAGCATATTTAACAAACAAATGTAGTTGATGAATTATCTCGGCAAAATAAAACAAAATAAAAAGGAGGCCTCAGTCATTTTCTGAATCTGCAGACAGACATGCCGACCTGTAATGGATGTATGTGTTGGAAGGTCTGGATGACACTGAGATTGTTAAGGTCGTTGCAGTGAATGTACCCTTGAACATCAACCTATATATCTCTCTCACGAACAATGGTACATGGCACTTGTGTTATATTTATAGACTCGGAATAGATGAATTAAGATAGCCACTTGCTATCATACATACTTCAAGACCAGGGTATACCAAGGGATCTGTTTTCACAAACTGTTTGCATAATGAGGAACATAGACATGACGGTAAAGAAGAGTACACACCCCCTGTTTGATGGTGGTTTGAGATGAAACATTCAACAATTGATTACTCGATGTAATTATTTTTACGGGTATCATACCTGTCTTTTGGGTCTTTTGTCCGTTTTCTGATGCGATTTATTTCAGTTTAGTAACGTTTTTTGTCTAATTCAATCTGAAAGGGTAATTATGTAACAATGTAAGTTTCTGCAAAGCCAGTTTACTTCAATATAAACAAATCTAATACAAAAACGCATGACACTTAACAGTATCAGGAATTATCATATAGTTATCCAAAACTGATACTAGGCGATGTGCGAAGGTTGTTTAACTAACATCACTCACCACCTATTACTACCCGTTAAGATCTGTGTTAGAATTGATCTTCAGTAACCCATGCTTGTCGTGCCTTAACGGGGTCGGGTGGTCAGACTCACTGACTTAGTTGACACATGTCATCGGTTCCCAATTGTCCAATTGATGCTCATGATGTTGATCACTGGATTGTCTGGTCCAGACTCGATTATTTACAGACTGCCGCCATGATAGCTGGAATATTGCTGAGTGCGGCGTAAAACTAAACTCACTCACTATAACTTGGTGGGGTTAATGTGTCATCGTACAGCGTGGAAATGTGCTCATGTTATCAACCTCCAGGATTTCATTTTCCGAGCGAGCTTAAACACAAAATATATTGATGTCGTAGAGCTGGCATACTGCTGATGAATGGCGTAAGAAGGACCACGCTGCTGTTTCAACACTGCCGTTGGCAACATCTGCCCTTGGAGGTAGGTGAGGTGAGGTGAAATTGGGTTTAACGTCGTGCTTGATACTATTTCGCTCATATGACGACGTGCATGCGTGTGTATGTGTATGTGTGGCTGCTTGTACTAGCCCAGACTTAAGCTGGTTTTATAGTGCTAGCCCACTGAGATACCATGCCGCAGTGAAGTATGAATACCCCACTCAGACACATTATACTGACTCCGAGCCGACCAGTCCTTGTTGTACCCATTAATGCCGAGCACCAGGCAAGGACCAACAAGTACCATATTTTAACGTCTTTTGGTATGACGCGGCCGGGGATCGAACCCGCGACCTTCCGCTCTCCGGGCGGACGCTCTAACCACTACACCACGGAGGCGGTCGCCCTTGGGAGGTAACATACATTGACAGAATCAACGAGCGGTGGTCATTTGTCATGGCTGACTGCGGGTTGGGGTATGTGGTTCGAGGTTACAGTAGAGGTCATGTTTGGCGTCTGTATTTGACAGCGTGTCACTGCATCATTACGACATGGGACTGTGCTCACGACATTAATCACTGGTTCGTCTGTGGCGTTAAACATCGGGCAAACACATCAAATCATCCCCACATTTTTAAGATGCCGTGTGAGTGCCGATGTTGTTATGGTGTCATTTTCATAGTGACGTTCCTTCCCATAAACACAAAGTACCAATACCATCTTGATATATAAACAATGTACTGTTTTGTTTGAAGACAGTGTCATAGCTGTGTTGATTGACAGGGTTTACTCCACGACTTACTCCAGCGCGTGGCAGTGATTTGTACGTGACATTCTCACGTTGACATGTTGACATTAGTATTTTAATGACATTTATATCGATCTACGATGACTTCGCAAGATTGGGAGCAATAAACATGCAAGTCTTTAATAAAAAAAACAAAGGAGTTGTAGATAGGGCATTTGGTGTACAATATATGGTGAAATCAAATACACACCTCGCCGTACAGGAACTTCAACAATGTCAACCAATACAATACAACAATTGTCACATGCACACCTTCCAGTTATGCATACATGCATAAATACGCACACAACCACTCACACACGCGCACGCACGCACACACACACACAGAGAAAATGTGTTCGGATGTGTTCGTTTTGTCCTGATGTCTTGGTCTATACTCCTGTCAGCACCACACCCGTGATTGTAAGCTTCTGTAATGAACAAACGTCCAAAGCTGGCATCTCTCGGCAACTGCCCCCCTCCTCTACCCCTCCCCGCACACACGCATGCACGCACGCACGCACGCACGCACGCACGCACATACACACTCGTAGACACACGTACCGTGATAGTGTTGCAGCCGGCCATAAACTCAAATCACCCACTCACCCTAAATTCCCTCAATCACTCACAAGTTGTCGCTAGCAGCTAGCGTTCATCCCGACTCCCACGAACAACGTGTATTATTTTCTGTGTTTGCAAAATATAAACTAAAACGGCAAACGCTGAAAAAAACACGAGTCCGTCACAACTCGCTTCAGCGGAAAGGAGGGCTTTTCAAGCTTCAGATTTATGACAGGATGGAGCCAATTAGTCATTTTCCTCTTTGCAAATATTTGAAATATCAAAATGGCAAGTTGTAAAGCGTAACAACATAAACCCTTGACAAGATAAAGGAAATAATTAGATCCTGTTTTCGCAACAGAAAGCAAGTGAGTTAATCCATACTTAAATAGCACTGTTCTTCGTCCGGTGAGAAGATCCTTCCTCGAGATGGGTTCATGCTTGGTACAGGGAGCTATGGAGTGTTACTGCTGCAGGAGAGGCGAGCACTCTAGATGGCAGGGAATATTGTCTGTACACAATGCATGTATTCCCATGCTGAACCCGTGTATGTTATGTCAGTGTCTACACAATCTCCAAGTGATATTCATTTATTCATGCAATTGAATGCCAATGTGGTTGAATTACGTGCAGGGAATGTATATGGTCTCATTATTCCACAAAAATCGAAAGTTCAGAATATGAGGCAAGATACATATGTTATATATCACCATGATGTCAATATACACATTTTCCATCCAGTTATCCCCCCTTCCTAGAGTCTGCCTCCCAATACTTTGCACCTAATGAACTCGCACCAAACGACATCTCCAAGCAGACGATCAATCGATCCGCATTTATCAGTGTTTATTTCCCGCGCTTTCGCTTGACGTTGCCCATTACGCTCATTTAAGATGCACGCATTGACCCTACTCAAAGACATGAAGACAACAGCAGACGACATGATAATACCGTACCTTGCTTCGCTTCTTTCCGTGCTTCTCTTTGAAGGCCCCAGAGGCGGTGTCAGCCATGCTTGTTAGCATCTCAAATGGAAAGGGTTTTGTAGAATTACATATCGATATACAAGGTCGCATCGAAGCGTTGACGGGCACCCCTCATTTCAATTGTCTTCTAAGCTTTGAAGACGATGTAACAAAGATTGTTTGAAGTTTTTTGTGGGATTTAGAAATGACGAAAGTAGTTGACAAAAGCCGTATCAAGATCCTTCAACAGATCAAACATATTGTCGTCAATTGCACTCGATGGCTTTGCACATTATAATAAGATGAATCTTTTAAGTTTGGACAGTTACATTTGTCACTGGACTGATGACAATGGGGAGAATGTACTGACGGTAATCTTTGGTATGTTAGCTTTCAACACATGGGATTGTTACACGCCAACGAAACTAAATTAAGCGTATTGTATGGTTTTGACGTTCACTTTAACTGCCACAGTAACGCTTACTTCTGTACGAATTCAACCCCCAAAAAGGTAATAAAATATCATTACTTTTGGTTTAATGACAAATGATACATAGAAGTGAATGGTGTACCCAGTGAAGTACAATGATGAGTTTTTCTGCAGAAAAGATGAAGTCACTCGCACTTCAAGGTCAGGAGTTTCTAGTGGGCAAACCACCCTCAGCCTCTCGAGGTATAGAGTGAGTGAGTTAATATTTAACGTCACATCGGCAATTTTGCAGCCATATCGTGACGATCTCGGGGTATAGAGGCTCTACTGCTTTAAATATCAGAGGTTGCAGATAAATCTACTGCGTTTGCTCTTTCAAAACACACGCAACTTTCACTGACTACGACAAAAAAATCCAAACAACTATTTCTTTTTGCGTGTTATTTGTAATTATCGAGAACGTAGAATTTCTTTTTTTTTGTAAAGAATTTCATGCCGCAACAAACTAATAATTCTTCAGACTTCTCTCCTGCATATTCTGAAATGTATTTTAATTGCGTCATGATGTCTTTTCAAGACTGAAATATTTTGATTTTTTCTACACAAGCGTTATTGTCGGAGTATAATTGATGATTCGGACATAACAGGAATGTTGTTTGGGCTCAATGAATTGTTTAGGCAATCGAGTAATTAAATAGTGTCATCCGTATCGGGTTATTAGATCACTAGATGCAGAAAATTGCTCCAGAGAAAAGCAAATGTATTTGTTGATGTCGTAAATATGGGAGAAGGTCACGGGTACTTTAGTGCTAAAAAGCGTTCGCTCGTTACGCCGAGGACCGGGTTCAAATCCCACAGTCGAGTATAATTATCTGTGTCACCTGTCGTAGCATGTCAAGATGGAATATTGGTAAACGAGCCGTAATACCACACTCACTCACTCACTCACCCACTCACTACTGATAAAAACGTTCTTCGTAAAAGTTCCATTGTGCGTTTCAGTTACATACATTAATTCAGTTGACATCAATTAAAGATAAATAAAACTAATGTATTTCCTAACTGCAGTCTTAATAGTTGTGAATGTACATTATCAGCTGATCGTGACAGGTGTTCATTTCAATCATATGTACACCACGAATCAATAACATCATGCAGGAACTAATTTATAGGTATCACATCTCGTTGACACACATTTGCTGCTATTAATGACCTATACCTTTATGAGCTCCACACGTTTGTCATGTCGATATCAATTGACACACTAATGAATCACGTATGAAATGTACATCAGTATTATGTTGATAAGAAACATTAGTCTTCAATGAGTAATCAGTTAGTAATTATCGGTTGCTTTTAAGAGAATGTTTATCAATGTTATCGATACTAAAAATTAATTATTGCACCAGATGACATCTTGGCATGTCATCAGTGCTGGCCAATGTAGAGTTTATTTGACCTATACGCCATTCGGGCCGGAGACGTTAAGCTAGGGCCCAAACACTGGATATGTATGTGCATCGGGACATGTGTACCTTAGTCTCACGGTCCCTGAACCATATTATTTTCCCTACGGCCTAGCCCTCCCTGCAGTGCTAAAGCCCTAAATGAAGCAAGTCTAGATTTCCCCAGGAATCTCCCAACTCACTGGGGCTCCTTTTCAATATATATAGGTTAATTTGTTACTATCAAAATTATATTCAGGGACTAAGCGTTAGTCCATGTACGTATACATCGCGCGTTATATAAGCTACATACGCTCATGTGGAAAAGAAATGGCGTGTGATGTATGTAATAACATTCACGAAGTGAGGATTCACGGTTAGAGCTGGTCATCAGTAGTCAATGCTGGTGGCAATAGGCGTCAGGATAAGAAACGAGGTTCATTGCGTGCCTTGTGCACTTTCAGCATGAAGCGCTAATGACAATATCGATCACCGGATTGCCTGGTCCAGACTCAGTTCTAAACATACTGCTGCATATATAGTTTGAATAATGATGACATTAAACATTGAAACAAACCAGACAGTTCTTTATTCTTTATTCGTTTAAATCATAACGGCAGAGAACATATGTCTCTAACTTTCATTCAGATTTGACAAACGGCCTTTGTGGCAGGACAGGTCTGTACATAAACCGGAAGGTATATATTTTCACAAGACATGCATATGAGGATATCTATTGATTTCTAAATCAACATCACTATCGATAGGTGTCAATGTCTCAAATATCATATCACTAAAAATCTATAAATTCAAAACAATATACGGTCAAACCCGTTGTGTCGAACGTTGATATGTCGAACTCTCATGTGTCTCGAAACAAACGTGGTCCTTATTTGTTCCTAATTTTATAACAAATTACGTTTGTGTCGAACCGCTGATAACTCGAAGTATTTACGTTGGTTTCTTCAACTTCGACATAACGGTGTTTGACTGTACCAGAAAACAGATGAGCCGTAAGTCCATTGCATGAGATGTCATGGACTTAGCAGATGAACTGCAGATAACCTCCAGTCACCGCCCAGAGCATAAAGACGGACATAAGCACGGGCATGTTGATATCCCGTGGTCTATTGACATTTGACAGGTGAAATATATCAGTTGTAGATTTCAGCCCTCGGAGATAGACGCAGATAGTGAATTGTATACTTAGCGTATAGTCAGTCATCTACCTTGTAAAGAACACATACATCATGACGGTGACAGATTCATGTTTACCGTATATTTAGATCCACTGTTGCCATTTTTATCAAATGTATAGATAAATAGCTATATATGTTGTGTGTGGTTAGTCGAGTAGTGCTGATTGATGACACGGTCCAGCGGGCTAGACGTTTCGGTGTCCACACTGACACGATGGTTCCCCATACATGATCGACGTTGTGGTCATAAGAAAGAGTACGATTCTTTTTGTAACGGCTAATTAAATCATATGAGGTGCAAATGCGACATGGTAAATCCTGCGGTTCATGAGAGGAATATGGAAGTTGTATTCAGGTATAAGACAAACTATTATGGATGTCAACTTCTACTTTATTGTATACACAATGTTTCTGGGTTTTTCCTTGTCCCTCCCTCACTCACCCGACGAAGGGACAAGGAAAAGCTTCGAAACTATAATGTTTTGTAACAAGGACCATTACGTCATTGCGCTTTCTTCCTTGTTCGATGTCACACACCACTCTGTCAATGTCCATCCTCACCAGAACTCTACCCCTCCAGTATGTTATTATAATAGTTCTACTAACATTCAACATCAGTTGATGATTTCATTGTCAAAATCAAAAGATTTGAGCATTGTTTAAAATCCATATAGAATGGATGTGTACTATCTTCCACACACACACCACTGACGTCAGCATGTTGGCATCTTACATTTCATCTGTACAACTTACATTAGGACCAGTACTGTATACAATCCAGACGTTGGCAACTTAATACTGTGACATAAGGTTAGGTATTTACATAGGTTTCACTATTTTACCGATCCAGAACCGTTACCGATGTCGTCAATCACGATATGTTTAAATCAATATGACTCTCCACGTTCCATACGTTTATTAAACGTGATTGAGTATAGTTTTACGCCGTTCAGCAATATTCTAGCAAAATCACGACCAGGGTCTCTCTAAATGGGCTTCACAGATTGTGACCATGTCTGGAATCGAACCCTGGTCGTCGGCTTGACGAATGAAAGAACACTTTGACCACTAGACAACCCCACCGCCCCCCTTGTATTGAGACGTGTTCCGTTTCAGACATTGTCCCCCGCCACATGACAAATGGCCGCCGTGACGTCCTGAATGACCACCCCACCAAACCCGCGCCCTTCCCCCTACAATACCCCCTACCTTCCCACCCCCTCAGCTCCATCTTCTATTTCCCCAGGTCACTTCAAAGCTAATCCTACGAACCTCGCTCAAATGTATTATATAAATACAAGAATGGCGCCTTGGGGTAATGATTGACCACGCCCCCTTCTTAAACGACACTGACCACAATGACCGCTCGTATCAGTGTGGCCAGAATTGCGGTCAGGGACAATGGACTCATGGACAGGGGTAGGGGACGTATTTAGGGGCGATGACAGCTGCGAGATAGTACGGATTAGTCAAATGCTTCTAATCACTGACGAGGCCTTGTTTTGTCTTGCCCTGGGGATTCTTGCTGTCTGTACCCGACGACCCTTGCATATCATATTCCAATTGCACTCGGTCACTACAATGGTCGAGCGGTGACGATAAGACATAGACTAGGCTCCGTATACAAAACTAACAATACCCAATAATAGCCAGCAACTCATCACCCCCCCGTGTACCGTGACTGGTTCTACTGTAATGAGGGTCTTCTGTAGAACTGATCATACGATTTAGGTTCAGGCATCTGGGTGGCATCATCCAGTCTGTTCCTGGCAATATTTTTTTTTAAATTTGAAACTGCCAGGTACCATAAAACACTATGGTGACCTCTGACATATATCTACGTTGTCAATACCATGAACGAACACAGCGACAATAGCAGGAACGCACTCTTTATGTGGGTATCCCACATATCTGAATGTGACAATACCTTGTATTGTTTCTTTAACATGAGAACACATTCTATCATTTGGAAAAACTTTACGACAGTTATTCATGTTATAAAGTGCTTATGGACCGTCTCCGTGGTGTAGTGGTTAGAGCGTCCGCCCGGAGAGCGGAAGGTCGCGGGTTCGATCCCAGACCGCGTCATACCAAAAGACGTTAATATGGTACTTGTTGGTCCCTGTCTGGCGCTCGGCATTAATGGGTACAACAAGGACTGGTCGGCTCGGAGTCAGTATAATGTGTCTGAGTGGGGTATTCATGCTTCACTGCGGCATGGTATCTCAGTGGGCTAGCACTATAAAACCAGCTTCAGTCTGGGATAGTACAAGCAGCCACACATACACATACACACGCATGCACGTCGTCATATGAGCGAAATATTCTCAAGTACGACGTTAAATCCAATTTTACCTCACCTCACCTATATTTGAATAGCTGACGAATGTTGTTGTCGTTGTTGCTGTTGCTGTTGTTGTTGCTGTTGCTGTTGTTGCTGTTGTTGTTGGTGGTGGTGGTGGTCTTGTTGGTCCTGTTGTTAACAACAGAGTCACCTGTGAGGTTTTACCTACAGTTTGGTAGCAACAGGTAAAGTTACAAGGAATACAGAATTTAAAAAACATCAGATTCTGAATAATGAAGTTATCCGCTATATGTAGAAGCCTTTGTTGGCATACACCTTTAGAAGCTATCACGTGAACTTGCATGATACATGTAGACGCGGTCAAGCAATTGATAGATTTCGAAGGTCGTTTGGGCTAGCACTATAAAACTAGCTTCAGTCTGGGCTAGTACAAGCAGCCGCACATACACATACACACGCATGCACGTCGTCATATGAGCGAAATATTCTCAAGCACGACGTTAAACCCAATTTCACCTCACCTATACAGTGCTTATGACCAGACACCATATACCGATATGGTCTCTGTTATGACCATTGCAGATGCGAAATGATTGAATTAATCGATTAATTACCATATGGTGATCAGTTTCACGGGTATGTGGTAGATGTATTCAGGAAAAAATATAAGATGAATAATATTGAGAATTATCTTTAAGCGACAGACAACATTACATTCCTAACAGACGCAATAGTCAACGCATACGTATTGCTCTGTTTGGAGTAGGGATTAAACATTGTATACTCATTTGGAGTTCATGAGTTTATTATACCTATATCCATGTACACCTCATCACACAGACTGTATTGGTGTTGTTTCCCGGTATAATAACACCATCTGCACTATCAATCCCAGTCCAGTTCAAATCTGACCAATGGCTCGCTTTACCGTTACCAGGGAAATGACACTGCCCAGTTAAACACAACAGACGGTTTGGCCAAACAAACAGGCGCCGTGTACTTTGGATGGGCAGTTTGCACCAAGTGACCCTAGTCGGTCATAAGTCACTAATTGCATCTCCGGCCATCTTGACCAGCGGCTGATGCACTCACTGACCCCGCTTGAGTACCAAGTAATGACGCACAGTACATTTGCCCGAAGCAAAGATCACACTTGGCCATTGTTAGCATCATGCACACTGAAGGTGGCTTCTAGTAAAGGGTATGCTTCAAGCTGAATGAAAATATATGGTCAAATTATTATAGTGTTTAAACCCTGTTCGGAGAGAATCCAGAAATGAAAGTCACAGGAACAAAAGTCAAGGATCAAAAGTCACAATACAATAATATATATTAGTGGGTTGTAAAATTGCCAGAAAAACGCTATTTCCGTTCGTTGTTTGTAGAGCCCGATCCATGAATGACTCATCTCGATTAATTCCCCCCTGCGAAACAGTGTCTGAAAAGGTGGATGGAAAAAAGTCATAGGAAAAATAACTAAGATTATAAAACATCCTGTCGGACAGCAGCATCCTTCCATCTCCAAAAGAAACTAAGATTTTATGATGTCATGTATTTTACTTGAATGATTACATTAATTTTATAAGTGGTAGTGCTGTTCATGATAATATTGTTATGACTTGTTAAATAAATACATTATCAATACTGACCTTTTTTGAGTTTATGACTTTTTTTCCTACAACCCACCACTTGAGTACATATTATATGAACAAAATGTCGTATTTTCAGAGGTTGTAGGAAAAAAAGTCTTATGACGAACTTGGACAGATGTTGTTGTCTATTGGATAAAAGAATGTCTTCACATTCTTTTACAACTAAATAAAGACATGTAACGAATTGGAAAATAATGTGAATTCTTAAAATGCTCTTTTGTGATATTTTTGTAAATGTCAAATCATCAAGCACGACTGTTGGTCGCAAGGGCGTTTAGAAGAGTTGTTGATGATGATGATGATGTGGTCCAAACATGTACATAGGTTAAGAATAGTGTCGATAAAATATCCACAATGTCTCGAAATTTCATCATCGTCGTAGTCCACAAAAGCCATTCGATACCTAACGGTTTTCATTGGTGCAATCTTGAATTCTGATTCTATTCGATTAAAACATCTCGCTTAACTTTAGACCAGTACTATTGTCCTCATCACGTGTGTTCACCGATTCCACGTTGTCGGAGTAGCAGCAGATGTAGCAACAAACGCTGCCATATACGAATTATCTGCAACTGATGCATCCTCGTAACGTCAGTGGTCTTTCCGACAAGGCCACATAAAATATTTCATGCGTTTTGATATTATCAAATGTGTTTTGTGAATGTTGCTGCGTGTCGGGTGTGATGTGAATGCTGTGCAACTGATGAATGCTGCGTGTCGGGTGTGTTATGAATGTTGATGCGTGTCGGGTGTGATGTGAATAAGTTGCGTGTCGGGTGTGGTGTGAATGTTGTTCCGACAATGTTGTTGCATGTGGGATGTGATGTGAATGTTGATGTGTGTAGGGTGTGATGTGTGGTGTCAATGTTGTTCCGTGTGGGGTATGATGTCTAGTGTGAAAGTTGTTGAGTGTCGGGTGTGACGTGTGATGTGAATGTTGATGTGTGTAGGGTGTGATGTGTGTAGGGTGTAATGTGTGATGTAAATGTTGATGTGTGTAGGGCGTGATGTGTGGTGTGAATGTTGATGTGTGTTGTGAATGTTGATGTGTGTAGGGTGTGACGTGTGATGTGAATTTTGATGTGTGTAGGTGTGATGTATGTGTGTGAATGGTGATGTGTGTAGGGTGTGATGTCTGGTGTGAATGTTGATGTGTGTAGGGTGTAATGTAAATGTTGATGTGTGTAAGGTGTGATGTGAATGTTGATGTGTGTAGGGTGTGATGTGTGATGTTGATGTGAATGTTGATGTGTGTAGGGTGTGACGTGTGATGTGAATTTTGATGTGTGTAGGTGTGATGTATGTGTGTGAATGGTGATGTGTGTAGGTTGTGATGTCTGGTGTGAATGTTGATGTGTGGTGTGAATGTTGATGTGTGTAGGGTGTGATGTGAATGTTGATGTGTGTATGTGTGATGTGTGTGTGTCCATGTTGATGTGTGTAGGGTGTGATGTGTGTGTGTGTCAATGTTGATGTGTGTAGGGTGTGATGTGTGATGTGATGTGAATGTTGATGAGTGTCGGGTGTGATGTGTGGTGTCAATGTTGTTGCGTGTGGGGTTTGACGTTTAGTGTGAATGTTGTTGCGTGTTGGGTGTGACGTGTGATGTGAATGTTGATGTGTGTAATGTGTGATGTGTGTGCGGGTCAATGTTGATGTGTGTAGGATGTGACGTGTGGTGTGAATGTTGATGTGTGTTGGGTGTGATGTGTCGTGTGGATGTTGATGTGTGTAGGGTGTGATGTGTGGTGTCAGTGTTGATGTGTGTAGGATGTGATATGTGGTGTGAATGTTGTTAAGTGTGTAGGGTGTGATGTGGTGTGTGTCAATGTTGATGTGTGTAGGATGTGACGTGTGGTGTGAATGTTGATGTGTGTTGGGTGTGATGTGTCGTGTGGATGTTGATGTGTGTAGGGTGTGATGTGTGGTGTCAGTGTTGATGTGTGTAGGATGTGATATGTGGTGTGAATGTTGTTAAGTGTGTAGGGTGTGATGTGGTGTGTGTCAATGTTGATGTGTGTAGGGTGTGATGTGAATGTTAAGATGTGTGTAGAGTGTGATCTGTGTGCGTGTCAATGTTGATGTGTGTAGTGTGTGATGTGAATGTTAAGATGTGTGTAGAGTGTGATCTGTGTGCGTGTCAATGTTGATGTGTGTAGTGTGTGATGTGTGGTGTGAATGTTGATGTATGTAGGGTGCGATGTGTGGTGTGAATGTTGATGTGTGTAGAGTGTGACGTGTGATGTGAATGTTGTAGTGTGTGATGTGTGTGTGTCAATGTTGATTTGTGTAGGGTGTGATGTGTGGTGTGAATGTTTATGTGTGTAGGGTGTGATGTGTATGTGAATGTTGATGTTTGGAGGGTGTGATGTGTGTGTGCATGTTGATGTGTGTAGGGTGTGATGTGTGTGTGAATGTTGTGAATGTTGATGTGTGTGTTGATGTGTGTAGGTGTGATGTGTGGTGTCAATGTTGATGTGTGTAGGGTGTGATGAGTGGTGTGAATGTTGATGTGTGTAGGGTGTGATGTGTGTGTGTCAGTGTTGATGTGTGTAGGGTGTGATGAGTGGTGTGAATGTTGATGTGTGTAGGGTGTGATGTGTGTGGTGTCAATGTTGATGTGTGTAGGGTGTGTGTGATGTCGATGTGTGTAGGGTGTGATGAGTGGTGTGAATGATGATGTGTGTAGGGTGTGATGAGTGGTGTGAATGTTGATGTGTGTAGGGTTTGATGAGTGGTGTGAATGTTGATGTGTGTAGGGTGTGATGAGTGGTGTCCATGTCGATGTGTGTAGGGTGTGATGGGTGGTGTGAATGTTGATGTGTGTAGGGTGTGATGAGTGGTGTGAATGTCGATGTGTGTAGGGTGTGATGAGTGGTGTCAATGTTGATGTGTGTAGGGTGTGATGAGTGGTGTGAATGTTGATGTGTGTAGGGTGTGATGAGTGGTGTGAATGTCGATGTGTGTAGGGTGTGATGAGTGGTGTGAATGTTGATGTGTGTACGGTGTGATGAGTGGTGTCCATGTCGATGTGTGTGTGTGATGGAGTCCATGTGATGTGTGTACGGTGTGTGAGTGTAGTCAGTGTGATGAGTGTGTGATGAGTGGTGTGTGTCGGTGTGTGTAGAGTGTGATGAGTGGTGTGAATGTTGATGTGTGTAGGGTGTGATGAGTGGTGTGAATGTTGATGTGTGTAGGGTGTGATGAGTGGTGTCAGTGTTGATGTGTGTAGGGTGTGATGAGTGGTGTGAATGTTGATGTGTGTATGGTGTGATGAGTGGTGTCAGTTTTGATGTGTGTATGGTGTGATGTGTGGTGTGAATGTTGATGTATGTATGGTGTGATGTGTGTTTCAGCTATACGATAGTCAGGAAGATATAGTCAACGTTTATTCACCTGACTATGAAAGTATGAACCATTGCCGGGAAATATGTTATTCCCTTGGTGTATAAACCAATACGGTATTAAGTATCTTAAATGTCTAACTGGTACGTTTGGACCTTTTGTAGTCATATATAATGCACACAGAAAGTGTAGAGTTCAGCTTTTCAAAGGGATATACGTATCGAAGCGTTTTCAACATTCTGCCATTTTCGTTTGAAGTCGACTTCTCAAAAAAAGAATGAAAAGTGTTTCCTGCATTTCTGACTAATTAAATTATTTGATGGATGCTAAAATGTATCATGTAACTTTACCTAATGGCTTGTTAACGTATACTGTACTTTCATATGGTCGCATCAAAAAGAACCACATGCATGTTTAGTATCTGATGATTTCATAATTGTCTTGTCATTTCACTTGATGGCATCGAAGTATATCATATAACTTCTTCCAGTGGCTTCAAACGGTATCATTCAAACTATCTCCAGCATCACAGAACCCACGGCTATAAACTTCCAAGCTTGTTTTAGTTTCACATAAAGCAACCCTTACTGACATTACACGTTTACTTTAAATTGCAGATTATTGCATACGGCAGATGAAAATATTCGTAAAGCAATGTCTCAAATTAAAAAGTATTAGTTTAATGATCCACAGAACCTGTTTATGAAATACGTTGTAAATACTCTCATTCCCCGCATATTTTGTCTCTAGGCGTTTGTTCAGCATGATGGAAGCAGTTCCTTCATCACACACCCTCCCTGGAGCAGGTAATGTGGCCCATACAAAACAATACGCATATAGCACCAGCCACCTTGAGGAGTTTTTTCGGGCAAATTCCGTGGATACCAAGTTCTTGACATGCGGTGTAGCCGGTGTTGTTACGCTGGGACCCCTGGCAGGGGCAGCCACCACCGTCTGCCAAACTCTGGCATGAAGTTCATAGGATGGTAACGCTACCATCGTGTAGCCTACCAGTGGTGGTAAAACAGTCGGCTTCAGGAATGGACCGTTCGGTGGCAGTCGATAACAAACTTTTGACACGTTTCTTAAACGGGTACATTTCTGGTGATAAATATTTAAACGTCGACTGCCTATTTTCATTTCATTGTTGTGTGGGTTTCAAGCAACTGTGATGGAATCGTAATCCTGATTCCATGTCTTGACGTCATCTGATAGAACCTATAAGGATCATTAACCCATATCACATGGCCTCTCAATACAACTCCATCCAATGTCTCATTAGAAGCAACACATACCCTGACATAAAGGTCTCAATGTAGCCTTGCACCAAGGCTGTACTGAAAACTAAGCCCGTGAATGTACAGTAATTCTATCCTTCAAAGAGGCAAGTCTAGGACCCCAGTCTGATATTTAATATCTTTTTCGAGATTATCATATAAAATATTATAATTGTTACCTTAGAGACTTGTGGGAGTCTAGGCTCAATGCACCGCGCCTGTTTATGCCATGATGCTTTATATAAGTACCTACGTATATAATTAAACTCCATCTCATTCACTCCATGCAGCTCCATACAAATTCCAAACCGCACCATGCACCCTCCACTGACGGCGTTCTGTTTGCAACACGCAACTACATCCAGTGGTTTCTAAATTTGTTGTGTGACAATGTCCCATAGCCTCTCAATGTCCCTTGAATCATGCAAATCCCCACACTTGTATCGCGCAGCTTTATCAAACGACCTTCGAAATCTATGCAAGTTCACGTGATAGCTTCTAAAGGTGTATGCCAACAAAGGCTTCTACATATAGCGGATAACTTCATTATTCAGAATCTGATGTTTTCAAAATTCTTCATTCCTTGTAACTTTACCTGTTGCTACCAAACTGTAGGTAAAACCTCACAGGTGACTCTGTTGTTAACAACAAGACCGCCACCACCAACAAAGTACAGCAACAACAGCAACAACATCAACAACGACAACAAAAAGAAGAACATTCGTCAGCTATTCAAATATAGACCAAAACATATTGAGAAGCTTCCTACCTAATTAAGATCGCAACTTTTAATGCTCTGTCGAAACAAAGGCTGAAGATGGGCCAAAAGGGAAGAAGAACCTTTAGTTAGCACAATCTGAAAAAGAGGAAACAAATTGGAACAAGCCTGCTCTGTCCCAGCCAGCTGTCGTCCAAAGTGTGAGTGTCCTACATAAAAATATCCTAACTATCATATGTAACAATCACTACCTTAATTGTTTGATCAAACAGCTCGGTATAAGTGACATATTAAATAATGCCACAATTAAGGCCAGTAAGTTAACTGAAGAAAACGTCTGCCAAAATCATACATCGGTGCTATCAACTGTTGGCTTGACTCGAACACCTCATAACATCTACGTAGCATTGAGGAGTAAAACATCTAGACAAGACGTAGGAATCCCCACGGGTACAAGTTGTGCCACGATCTGACCAAGAGGATTGACTGAAGGTTCAGGTATGGCGATGATCCGATATCGTCCAATAACCATCAAATAGCCAATTCCCTTCCACTGATTTACCTATCTAAGCTTCAACAGCTAATGTCTAAAATGTACCTTGCAACTTTATCTGATGGCTTTTAAATGTATCTTGTAACTTCATCTGGTGGCCTTTAAATGTATCTCGTAATTTCATCTGCTGGCCTTTAAATGTATCTTGTAACTTCATCTGATGACTTATATACATGGCCTTTAAATGTATCTTGTAACTTCCTCTAATGGCCTTTATATGTATCTTGTTACTTCATCTGCTGGCCTTTAAATGTATCTTGTAACTTCCTCTAATGGCCTTTAAATGTATCTTATAACTTCCTCTAATGGCCTTTAAATGTATTTTGTAACTTTATCTGCTGGCCTTTAAATGCATCTTGTAACTTCCTCTAATGGCCTTTAAATGTATCTTGTAACTTCATCTAATGGCCTTTAAATGTATCTTGTAACTTTATCTAATGGCCTTTAAATGTATCTTGTAACTTCATCTGCTGGCCTTTAAATATATCTTGTAACTTCATCTGATGGCCTTTAAATGTATCTTGTAACTTCATCTGATGACTTATATACATGGCCTTTAAATGTATTTTGTAACTTCATCTGATGGCCTTTAAATGTATTTTGTAACTTCCTCTAATGGCCTTTAAATGTATCTTGTAACTCCATCTAATGGCATTTAAGTGTATCTCGTAACTTCATCTAATGGCTTTTAAATGTATCTTGTAACTTCATCTGCTGGCCTTTAAATGTATCGTGTAACTTCCTCTAATGGCCTTTAAATGTATCTTGTAACTTTATCTGCTGGCCTTTAAATGTATCTTGTAACTTCCTCTAATGGCCTTTAAATGTATCTTGTAACTTCATCTAATGACTTATATATGTATCCTGTAACTTTATATGATGGGGGGCGGTGGGGTAGCCTAATGGTTAAAGCGTTGGCTCGTCACGCCGAAGACCCGGGTTCGATTCCCCACATGGGTACAATGTGTGAAGTCCATTTCTGGTGTCCCCCGCCGTGATGTTGCTGGAATATTGCTAAAAGCGGCGTAAAACCAAACTCAGTCAGTCAGTGTAACTTCATCTGATGGATTTTAAATGTATCCTGTAAATTCCTCTGAACCTATTGCTGGCATGAATTGCCGGTTGTCTTAGGCTCCGCAATTCACTTTAATAAGAGTTGCATCTCCTTTACTGACCGGCAGCCTATGATCGTTGTCTCGAATCTCGGTCCAGCCTGGTTATGTCTCCAGGTTTGATCGCACCATACTCAAGCTCATGGGTTTCACGGGCGGTGGGGTAGCCTAGTGGTTAAAGCGTTCGCTTGTCACGCCGAAGACCCAGGTTCGATTCCCCACATGGGTACAATGTGTGAAGCCCATTTCTGGTGTCCCCCGCCGTGCTATTGCTGCAACATTGCTCAAAGCGACGTAAAACTAAACTCACTCACTCACTCACTCACTCATGGGTTTCACTAAAGTAAGTGTCTATATGAGGCCTACATTAATTTTGGTCTTCCTCCACCTTAAGCTGTTATACTGTGGCATGTAAATTACCGTATAATATAATTAGATGGACGTGAAATGTATCATTCTTTTGAATCTAATGGCTTCTGAATATACCAAGCTATTATGTATAGTGGCCTTTAAAGTGTTATGTCACTTCATGATTTCTTAATGTGTTATGTTATGTCATCTAATAGGATCTGAATATACCAGATAACTTCTGGTGTGTTTTATAACTTCATCTGATTAAACATGTACAACTATTCGAATGACTTCTCAATGAATCATGTGGCTTCATTTAAAGTGGTTTATAAATGTTACATTATACATGTACGAGCAAACAGATCAAGTTATTCGATACATCATTTTATCTGATGGTTTAAAAACTTCTCATAAATTCCAATTGAATCATATTACGTGTTCGAGTGGGTTTTAATATACCGTGTATTCTTCAATGGCTTCCTACTGTATCGTGTACTTTTAGCTTATTGTTTCTAAACCTGTCCTGAAAATCCATTCCTGGTGTATCATGTATCGGCAGATTACCTTCCTAATGTGCGATGCTATTTAAATTCATTCCACTGCACAACCTTGCCCTAATCCAGTGCAGTGTAACGGTATGTACTGCACGTAACGGCTGTCTGATGACAATCTGAATTGTGCAGATTGTGATCGCATCTTCATCCGCGATCTGCTGCGCAATCCCACCGTTAATCAGCATATTGACAATGCGTGGGTCGGGGATATCCCTTGTTTATTTCCCCGTGTTATTAACTGATGGGGAGGAAGCAGTCTTCTCTTATCTCCCACGGACACTTAAACAGTTTCCGACACGCCACGGACGTTACCGAATTTCCGATAGCTTCCGATAGACAACTGAGGTCGATGAGTTTATTGTTCGTCAGTATTTCATGTTCTTGCAAATTCTACCAT